>NW_017728906.1:4443705-4448804 GCF_001723895.1 Crocodylus porosus | reverse complement strand
TGCTCCTTGATGATCTTCTCAAAAAGTTTCCCTAGGATTGAGGTACGACTGACGAGCTTATAGTTGCCCCTCCCTTTTTTAAAGAGGGGGACCACATTGGCTACCTTCCAATCATCCGGCACCTGGCCAGAGCACCATGAGTGCTCGTAAAGCCATGCCAAAGGCCCTGCAATAACCCCTGCTAGTTCCCTCAACACCCTGGGGTGGAGAGCATCTGGATCCGCTGATTTAAACACATTCAGCCCCTCCAGAAGCTCTCTAACCTGGTCCTCCCCAACCTGAGGTCTGCAGGCATTCCTCTCGAGTTTGTCTTGCATCATGGTGGGGAAGTCCCAGTCCCTGCACAAGAAAACAGAGGTGAAGAATTGGTTAAAGAGGTCTGCTTTCTCCCTGGCGCAACCACCAGATTGCCCAGCGTATCTTGCAGGGACCCCACATTTCCTGGTGCCTTCTTCATCCCTCCCTATATATTTGAAAAAGTACGTTTTATTATCTTTGATCTTGGACGCTAGTCCTAGCTCTATGTCTGCTTAGCTTTCCTGACAGCCCCCCTACAGGCCTGAGCAGAGGAGGTATACTCCTCTTTGGAGATAGCACCCCCCTTCCACTGGTAGTACGCCGCCTTTTTGGCAAGCAGGCATTCCCAGACACCCTTTGTGAGCCGGGGGGCTTTTGGGCACTTTTGCCCTCCTTGTTCCTTGTTGGGATGGTCACCCCTTGGGCCCTGAGTATCGTCTCCTTAAGGAATGACCACTCATCTTGGGCACTGAGTTCCCCTGCCTTCAAGAACCCCAGCGCCTCTCCCACTAATCTCCTCAATTCGTTTAAGTTGGCCCTCTTGAAGTCTAGGTCTACTGCCTTGCTGCAGGCCCTTGACACCCTGTGCTGGATGGTGAATTCCAGCAAGCGATGATCACTATCACCCAGGTGGTCAAGAACCTAGAGACCCCTTACCAGGTCGTCGCCTGTGGCCAGGACCAGGTCCAACAGGGTATTTCCTCTGGTGGGACTGTGTACCTCCTGAATTAAGTGGAGGTCCTGTATCTCAGCCAGGAACCTCTTGGAATGGTCCAACCTGGCTGACTGTTCCTCCCAGCAGATGTCCAGGTAATTGAAATCACCCATGACAACTACATCCCTTGCCTTAAGTCCCTCTGCCAGCTGGCCCAAAAATTCCCAGTCCAGCTCCTTCCCTTGGCTGGGGGGTCTGTAGTAGACCCCCACCATTAAATTCCTGTCCCTGTGGCCCCCTCTGGCCCTGTGTATGCCAGAGCAATTTGGAGACTGCATCTGGCTCTCTGGCAGCACAGAGGAAATGGCAGGATTATGCCAGGGCTGCAGGAGAGGTGTGATACACAAAGGATCATAGAGAGCCAGAAATTAGTGGCTTTCTATAATCTTCATTGAATAGATTCAGGCCTTGTAGTAGCCTATATGATATACCCAAAAAGAAAGGGGTCTAATGGGTGAGTGCATACATATGATTCTCAACATACTTAATTTTAAAATACTATTACAGATGTTACAGGCTGTGCTACATTCAAGAAGAGGAAAAGAACTTTAATGTTAATAAACTTTAATGTTAATAAAACTATTAATAAACCGAATTCCCCACATGGCTTCCACATTCGCCCCCACTGCGAGGAGAGAATGGGAGTCCCCTGCCCAAGAGGGGCACAAAAGAGAAAACAACAAGAGGCCAAATTAGAACTTTCTCTCTAAAGGGATAAGTGTCACTTCAACATGGTATTAAATTGCAGGACATAATGAGAATTTCTTTCCAAGTCCCAGGGAAAATTTCCTGCTTAGTGCAAATACTGTGATTTTTGGAAGATTTTGATATTTTTAAATGCTTCTGTAAACACAGACCACTGCATGCTGTCTACTTTTGATGTTTTAGGGGTTTGGGGCTACGAGAGCTTCATGACTAAACTTGTGCAATGGTAGAACCAGTTTGCTAACACTGGGTTGATGTGATTGGTCTGTAATGAATATACAGTGTTTCAGTGTGAAGCTGACTCAGTTCATTCACTGGTGAGCAAGCATTTTTAGTAATTGTCCTTCTCTAGCTCTACTTCATCTCCATCTGCGCACAAGGGAATCTGGGACAGAATTTCTGCAATTATTTGCTGATGTGAGTTTTGGATGGTGCAATACATTCAACATATACAGCTCACCTACAGTTCACTTCTAGCTACTGGGCTGTTAGAGGCAACATCCCCAGCATGAATTTGAGTGCCTTCTTTAGGATTTCATAGTCCTTGTCAGACAGGATAATAGCTCATGGACTACTACTCTGAAGCATAAGGACATTTACTATGTCAAGGTGACGAAATACATTGTGTACAACTACTGAGTACATTTGTTTTTCATAATTTTTTCTAAATGCAACATTTGATTTTTTTTTTTAATTATTCACCCAGTGCTAGTTACAATTATAAATGAAAGGCTTGAATTTCACTTTCCAATTCAAACTAACTATTATCAATTAGTCATGCACAATTAGAAGTACATGCAGCTAATGTTTCCCAAATATATTTTTAGCAATAAAACTTTTCAAATGGTGAGATGTGACACCACATCTGTGTTCTAATCATGTTTGGCAATTATGAGTTCTCTACTTAATTGTCATAACAGTTGGCTTTTGCAGTCCAATTCATCTTTCATCTCTTTGATATCACTCAGATTCCTGGGTTCATATTGCCATTTTATCTTGCTTTTGGGAACAATTTAGTCTCATTCTTAATGCTCCCTCTAGATGATTCCATCACATCTATGCTTTTTACTTCGTCTGTCTCCTTTTTCATTTTAAATCCTAAAATTGCACATTTTGATATACTATCTTTCAAAAGCACTATCATTTATTTCATAGTCAACTATACTTTTTTTTGGTCAGACATTTGACCCAATTAATGGTCAGTTTCTAGGACTGATGCTGTATTTTTTCCTATTAAATTTCACAGCAAAAATTAAATTAGGTTTATTTTCTTCTTTTAATAAGAGCTCTTTGTGTTTTGTCACTGATGCTATCAGTTCAATCATTCTGCATAACGTTATAATGCCATGGTAATATATTTATTTTCTTGTGCAGATGGAATGGGTTTTTTTATATCCTTCTTTCTGCAATGGTGATTCTCCAATTTGATAATTGCCCCATGCCTTTTATGTAAGGTTCTTTCTCAGCACATCATATTCATTTCAGTTTGTCTGCAGCTGCACACTATCAGCAAGCCTCTCTATGTCTACTGGCCTCAAGATCCTAAATGTACAGGTCATACAGAGATCAGTAACGATCCTCCATTATCTCAAAAACTCATTGTGATTTATTTTGGAATAGGGATGTTCTTGCTGGGGCTCTATTGCATGCTCAGCCCATAGGGATGTGGCCAAGCTCATAAAAGTTATGATATAAATCCAGTAGCTGTTGTGCATGATGTCCCTATCTTTTGGGAAATACTACCATGCTGACTGGCAGTTTGACACAAAATTGAACACTTGTCAGTCCCTAGTTATTATTTTTTTTCTCTAAACCTTAAAATACTACTGAAAGTTCAGAGAAAATTCCTTTTAATTTACAAAGAGATTCAGGCTTCACTGATAACCTCAATCATCTCTGCAGCTCAGAAAGAATAAATTACTAATCTGTATCCAAAGAAGTAGTGAAAACTCCAGAAATGGTGCAAAAATAAAGTTTAAATTTGATTATTAATGAGCCTTTTTCCTTCATCCCTGGAATAGATCTGAAACATCATTTCAATAAGAAAAATTACCTATCTTCCCAGACTCCTTTTCTTTTTACTTGCCAAAACATAAAAGTAAGCCTTAGAGCAGAGGTTCTCAACCTTGTTAGATTCAAGGCATTATTTATTAGACTTAATATAGTCCTTGGACAATGCCAGTCCTTAGTTTTCAATAATTTTTTTTGGACTACAGAAAAACAGTTCCATTCTTCTGTTGCAAAGAACTTGGCCCACAACACTTCAGAATATTTTTGATACTATGGATTCCTGTTTAAATATCTCATAGTCTTGTGGTTGAGCCTGGTCTTGGTTTAGTCATGTTTGCACATTTAACAGCACTAACATTATGTAGTACAACAGCGTTGAAAGGATCTCAAGGCACCCCAGGGTGCTATGGCACCCTGGATGGGAATCATTGCCACAGAGTCAAGGCTGAAAGTATGGTTCAGTGAGGCCCAGTATGATGCCTCCAAACACAGCACTATTTTTTTTAACAAAAATAATGTACCTTTACACAAAAAAAGCCTTTAATCTAAGGCTACATACTGATACCGTCCTTATCCTGTGAGCACTACCTGTTAGTGGCAGAGCGCCTACATCCGGGAGGTGAACTGGCACCTCTGGAGTTGGTGTCGTCATGCCAGATTTGGCTTCCTGGACCATGACCCACACTTCAGATCAGAAGGCGTCCTGGGGCGTGATGGTCTCCATCTCTGCCCCAAAGGTAAAAGTTTGTTTTCTTACAGGCCAGTTGACCTCCTCCAGCTGGCTTTAAACTAAGTTCATCGGGGGATGGGGATCCACAGGAGCAAAAAAAACCTCAACCAGGTGTAGGACCTGCCCAGGTAAGAGCTCAGGTATATACCAAGGGACCAGTTGTCTCTCAGGTAGGGGAAGTGCCCAGGGCTCGCTCGGGGGGATTAAGGTGACTATTCACTAATGCAAGAAGCATGGGGAACAAGCAGGAGGAGCTTGCTCTTCTGATTGCAAGTAGTAAAATTGTCCTGGTTGGCCTAGTGGAGACATGGTGGGATGAAACTTTTGTCTGGGCAGTAGACATAGAGGGCTATAGGTTGTTTAGAAGAGATAGGAAGGGGAAAAAAGGTAGGGGGTTGTGTTCTATGTTAGGCAACAGTATACCAGTTCTACCTTCCAAATGGGACCAGAGGAAGGCTTAACTGAGACCCTGTGGGTCAAGCTCCAAGGAGGGCAGGGAGAGAGGGATTTACTACAGGCCACCACATCAGGAGGAAGAGCTAGATCTGGAATTCTCCAGGCAGCTGGGGGAGGCCGTGCACGCAAAAGATGTTGTGGTCATGGGTGATATGAATTACCCTGACATCAACTGGGAGGAGCAGT
>NW_017728906.1:4428880-4443020 GCF_001723895.1 Crocodylus porosus | reverse complement strand
CATCTCCGCTAAGTCCAGGGGGGGTCCTGAGGGCTCCTTCCTCCCCTACACCCTCTCCCGGTCCTCCAGTAAGTGGCCGCCTCCCAGGGGTGGACCACCCTACAAGGCGCTAGCCCCAACCATGTTCATAAAGGTGAAAGAAACACAAAAACAAATGCAAGGTCCAACACAAAATTCTTGGCCAGAGAGGACTGGGGCCGGGGTTTCCTGACCCCTGTGTTGACCTCTTCCTGAGTCGGGTTGGGACCTTCTGCCTTCAGCCCCGGGGCTCTCTTCCGCCCCGTGGCCTGCCTGCGAACCACAGGCGTGGAGGTTTTCCCTGCCTGTGATTGCCCCTCTTTTGCAGTACTTACGGTACCCGGCTCCTGCCAGGTGCCGCTGCCTCCCGCGGTGCTACACCGCTTGTCCCTCCGACGCTGGTCGGTCAGGCCCTCCTGCTGTGCAGGGGGCTTACCTCTGCCCCAGAAGCTCCGGCCACATCGCCAGGTGGCTCGCACCCGCTCCAGGGTGGATTCCCCGCCGCCGGCTCTCTTCCTGCTCGCCTCCGGATCCGCCACCTTTGCCTCCGGATCCGCCAGGCTCTTTTTATCCATCCGGGTAGGCCCCAACCCAAATGCATCCGGGTTCTTGGAAGGGGGAAACTTAAGTGCCGGGCTTCCCGCCCGGACCCGGAAGTCGGGCCAGTTTCCACCGCCGTCGGCGTTGCTCTCGCCCAGCACCTTCTCAGCCCCCTCACAAGGATAACAAAAAGTCCTTCTTCAAGTATATACGTAGCAAGAAGTCTCAGGGTAACATTGGACCCTTACGAGGCAGGACAGGGCAGTTGGTGACGGACGCAAAAGAGAAGGCAGAACTCTTCAACAAGTTCTTTGCCTCCGTGTTCCTGTCTGCTGACAATGGGGTGCTCTCGGGTGACAGCATAGAGAGGCCCGGGAAGGATAAGAGTCCCCTGACTGTTAGTTCAGACCTAGTTAAGGATTACCTGGAGGGCTTAGATGTATCCAAGTCGGCAGGCCCGGATGACCTTCAACCGCGGGTGCTGAGGGAATTGGCTGGTGTCACCGTGAAGCCATTGGCATGGCTGTTTGAGGACTCCCGGTGCTCGGGCCAAGTCCCTGAGGACTGGGAAAGGGCCAGTGTGGTCCCTATTTTCAAGAAGGGGAGGAAGGAAGAGCCTGGCAACTACAGGTCAGTCAGCCTCACTTCTATCCTGGGGAAGGTCTTTGAAAAAATTATCAAGGGCCACATTTGTGAGAGCCCCGCAGGGGAAGTGATGTTGAGGGGTAACCAGCATGGGTTTGTGCCAGGCCGATCCTGCCTGACTAACCTGGTCTTTTTCTATGACCAGGTAACAAAGAGCTTAGATGGGAAGGAGGAAGTCGATGTCATCTTCTTGGACTTCCAGAAGGCCTTTGACACAGTGTCCCACCCAATTCTGGTGGGCAAGCTGAGGGACTGCGGCATTGATGAATGCACAGTCACATGGGTGGCAAACTGGGTTCAGGGGCGCACCCAGAGGGTGGTGGTGGATGGGTCGATGTCGACCTGGGAGGGTGTGGGCAGCGGAGTCCCCCAGGGCTCGGTCCTTGGGCCGGTGCTGTTCAACATCTTCATTAGCGACCTGGACGAGGGTGTGGAGAGCACCCTGTTCAAGTTCGCCAGGGACCGCATCCAGGCAGACCTGGATAGGTTAGAGAAGTGGGCGGATCTGAACAGGATGCAGTTCAACAAGGACAAGTGCAGAGTGCTGCACCTGGGGAGAGGGAACCAGCATTATGGTTATAGGTTAGGCAGCAGAGAGGCAGAGAGGGATCTTGGAGTAATGATTGACTCCAGGATGAATATGAGTCACCAATGTGACGAAGCAATAGGCAGAGCCCCTGTCATACATCAACAGGGGCATCACTAACAGGTCCAGAGAGGACTTGCTCCCCTTCTATGCGGCGCTGATCAGGCCGCAGCTGGAGTACTGTGTCCAGTTCTGGGCGCCGCACTTCAAGAGAGACGTAGAGAACCTGGAGAGGGTCCAGAGGAGGCCACTAGTATGGTTGGGGAAAGACTTCCAGGACCCTTTGGCCAATCAGAAGCACGAGGGAGGTGGGGGGCACTGCAGTCTGCCACAAAAATGGTACCAGATCAGTCTGCCGTGAAAATGACCTGGATGCTGTGCTGGGACCCCAAAACACAAAGGCAACTTCTATGAATTAGGTAGGTCCCTACTTATGACTATGTAAACCATTGTTCTTTCCATAGGCATCCAGCTATTCCCTCAGTGCTCTATAGCACCTTTGTCACTTCCAGCACTTGCACAGCTTCCCTTCTGCTTCCAGGTGTTTGCTTCCTAGTTGCTGCTCTTGCCATTCTTTTTCCAGGTCTGGAAACAGTTTGTCACTAACTGTCTTGCCATCCTCACCTGCTTTACCACTTGAAAAAGATCCCCTCCTGTGCTCCTTGGAAATGAATAACCGATTCTCATGCTACAAGTACACACCTTCTTGAATATCGGTGTCAATAGATAGCACAAGTTCAGTTTAAATAAGACAACTGATGGCCCCAGAGCTGGACATGGTCTTGTTTTCAGGACCTCGCTGACTGGTTTTATACCAGACAATGGTTTGAGGGGGTGGAGGGAGGGCTATTTGTTCATTTTGTTTTTTGCATCCCTCAGCACACTGAACACCTGCCAGCTAACTCAGTGAAATAGCCTTGAGCCAGATGAATATGTGTGGGCCTCCCACTTGCATGTTCTGTGATATAATAATCTTCCCCTTTGATCTTCCACTTAAGCCTTTCAATGAGCAGCCCTCTGACAAGCTAGTCTTTTTCAACACACAGGCAGAGTCCTGTAACGTCCATAGCTCTGGATGCTGCCACAGGCAATAAGCCCAAGCCAGCTCCACTATTCTGTCACTTTAGCTTGGCCACCACTGACCTGGACCAAACACAGTTTAATCTTGAACTATGGGGAAGCTCCTACTCTCCCCCAGAGTCACATGCATGTCAGAAAAACTGAAGCAGTTCACTGGGGTCCCAATGACACATACTTTTTAGGTGTATTAGATCCATCTCTCCATAAGGCAATTCCTGAGTCAGAGCTAAATAGAGCTGGTGAAGCTGGAGAACCTCTTCAGTTCTCTAATCCAAATCCCACTCAAGTCAATAAAAGACTCTCCATTCTCCATGATCTCACCACTAGAAGGCAACAAACCTAGCTCATGGGTATTATGACAATGGAAACCTAAAGGAATATTTAGATGTTTTTAACTGACACTTTCACATTCATAAGAATCATCATAAGATGATTCACAAGAAGTTCAGGGATGTTACGGGTCTTGCAGGCAAGGTGAAATGCCTTTAAAGGTGAGGACAAGAGACTTAGCTATGATCTGAAAAGGATGAGAAAGCTTAACTGAGTATAGTCTTTTTTAAGTAAATGAGGTGATATTTAACAATTCTGTTTTGAATTAAATATGAACCAGGCAAAGCTTCGCTAGATAGAGCTGAAGAAGGAAATATGTAGGCCCAGATTTAAAAAAAAAAAAAGGAAGTGCCTTTGACCGTTCCATATCACTTCTAACATAAGTAGACATGTTTATAAAAGTTTCCCAGATACTTCTTTGCCAGATGAGATGTTCCTAATTATTCAGCTTACGATTTTACAGTTCTTTCATTTCCTGCCAAATGTGCAGGCCAGCTCTTATTAAGGAATTGCATTTCTGACACTAGTAGCTTTCTGACATAAAATTGAAGTTCACTTTGGTCACTAGAATATTACATTATCTTCTTTATAATCATTTAGAATATGGTCCAAATCAAGCAAATCTAGCACAGAGAAAGACTGGAATATTTTGTTTGGCTACTTTCCTTTTATTAATTCAGTCCAATCCCTTTTGAGTTACAGTGTATAAATATGCTTATAGATTTTTGTACATTATTTCACTAATGTGCAGCTGTTTTGTCATATACACATACAGAGCTTAATGGTCATCATTCAATTCACTTACCAAATTACCACTCACTTACCACTTACTCCACCCCTTCCCATTTGAAAGCTGATTGATACACTGATGGAATTCAGAAAATTAGTGAGACCTTGGTAGTTGTCCTCTGTTTCGCTACCCAGACAATGCTCTTCCGAGTTGTAGCAAATTCTGTGTTTAGAGCTCTGCTTACAACACAGGAAGCCTCTAGATGCCATGAACTCTTTCACATTAAAAAATAGTTCTGTAGAATTATTAACCTATTTGAGCTGTACCTTCAGAACAATGTGTTCTCTTTGCAGTAGATTATTTAGGTGAAATTAAAGATTCTGTTCCCAGCTCTTAAAACACCTTGAGCATTATTTTCTGCAGGCTTGCATCCATGTAGTTGAGATGAAACTATATTCCATCCCTTTTTCTTTCAAGATAAATTTCTGATTGCAGAACATGTGCCACCAGGTAGCTTTCATTAGGTTTTTGTGAGGGGGTTTATAGGTTTTTCCTTTCATGGGTTTTTGCTTGGTTTTTGTTTGTTTGTTTTTAAAAATGAATGAAATCCTGAGAGGTATATTTAAAAATGAGATAAAAGAACAGACTTTCCCCTGCCTTCTACTTTCATAAAGGGAGTGAGGGTAGCAATGATATGTCAGGGGGATGATTATTTATCACACTGATCAGTGTTCAAAAGTTAACAGCAGGGGGCATTAGTGTACCAAAAATGAACATGAAATCTGTCAAAAAGGTGCTTGTGAGATACAGCAAGATAGGTGTTTGAAGTCCTGTTACAGTCTTACGTGATTATGCTGTTCAAAGGTTACTTTTGCTCTGTCTTCTGGCTTGTAAGGCATGGGAAGGTGGGAAGAGGCCTTTTTGCTGAATTGAAGGGGTGAAGAATAAACAGAAAAGAGAGAGAAACAGGTATGGAAATTAAGAGTTAGTAAATTCATTTTAATCTTGTATGCCCCTGCTCTTGCATTATTTGTCCTTTGCACATGCACCACCATACCATATTCATTGCCTTGTTCTGTTCTCTTTCCTTTCCAGGCATACTAGGTCTACTCTTTAAAAAACAAAATTTCTTCAGGAATAATTTAGTATGAAAAAATAATACCTTGACTTTAGCCTGACTAGTATTTTAGTCTCTGTTTGATCTAAAGTTTGGCTCGTGACTTCAGTCAAGTTTTTGATCAAACCTTCATACCTGTTCCAGCAAACAACTTAAGCACATCTGATTTTTAAGTATAAACATTGCCCCACTGACTTCTGCAAATCTATTCTGTAGCAAAGTATCTGCAGGCAGGATGTTTACTGTGAAAATGGATCAACAGGGTAGCAGAGACCTCATAATGATTTCTTTGATCTTCTTACCGTTTCTTTTTTTTTAAAAGAACTTCTAAAAATCATTTCTTTTTCATCACCTACAATGCATGCCCCAAAGGGAAGCCCGTATCTCTAACAGCAATTCCTAAATTCTATGAAATCTCTATCTCACACACAAACACATACACGAAGAATAACTCATAGTTACTCTACGTTTGGATTTGGAGAAAAAATCCTTTCCAAATTTTGTTACAAATACGTCCCTCAATAGTTGGTTTGACGAAGTGTTTCTGTCATAACACTTCCTTTTTCCTGCATAAATGTCCAAACAATACATTTTCATTCAACTGCTTTTGTTTGAAAGAGCTCCATTTTTGTGGGAAATTTTCAAAATGAATTGAATGAAAATTCAATTTTGGCTCCTTCAAATTAATTTATTTTTTGTTTTGATCTACATTTGAAAACTGAAAAAGCTATCAAAACTTTTGCATTTTTAGATTTGCTACTTTCACCCCTGCTTTTGCCTCTGAATTAATAGAAAGAACATGTGTACTTAATTGTTGTTACCTACATGCATTCCTGACTTCTGCCAATATACTCAGTATTCAGTAGATAGTGTGGATGAATATTTTCCAGTCTATTCGTATTAAGTATCCTAGCTGTTCACTTCAAGTATTTGATATATGTATGTCACAAAAATTACCTGGTATTGTTTCTGCTCCCTGAATGGATAACTGAAAGAGGAAATTGAAGAAGGTTGCATAATGTTTTTTAAATGATAGAATAGAATATGAATTGACTCTTCATCTGATATGGTCTAAAGCACAGCTGTTAATCAGTGGCCACACAGAATAATCATATGATAGCCAGGCCTGACTATACAGGTGAATTATGAACACAGCATTTGAATAGCTGCACATGTCCATTATCACCAGGACATATTGCCCATGGGCAGCATCCTTTGGAGAGGAACAAGATTTCCATGCAATTGATGTTATGACATAACAAAGTTATAGCTGTACTTTGGCTGGTAACCATCATCTTTTTGATGGGAAGGAAGGAAATGGGACTATAGTATTAGTCATTTGGTCATTTAGCCAAAATTGGTTCACCAGTTATCCTGGATCAGGCACCTACGAGCCTGCATATTTTTAGACTGACTGTTGGGGCATGCTTCCCTTAACAATTTTTTATAGTCCTCATCTTGAGCTTTTTTGTTTCTGAGCAGTATTTCTGGTAGCTATGTCTGAAGCTATTAACAGGTTGCAAGTTTCATCACAGGAATTAGATTCAGGTCCTTTGGGTGTACAACAGCACTTACAACATCCCAGTTTTATAAATGTGTTATTTTCTCTGTTAGTTTTTCATGGCAACAATATTCCCAGTCATTTAGATTTGGGGTTACATTGCCAGTAACTTGTTTGTTTTTTAGTTTTGGTTTATTTAGGAGAGGGTTGTTGGGGAGGGGAGTGCTGGGAGGGTTAATAGAGTGCCTTTTTTTTTGCATACCAGCACATAAAATATTTTTGAAGCATTTATTAAACAAAACACTGCAAAACTATTCGATACTCAAATAAGTCAATCGCATTTATAGTTTAAAAGCATCTCATAATCCCTCTATCTCTAGCTATAGAATCTTCTGAAGGGGAAAAAAACAGCTACTTGTCAGGCATTGATGGGAATCAGTTTAGATATGAGCTCTCAGTGTGTGTGGTTAAAGAATGAACGTATATTTCTCCTAAAGAGAAACTATGCACAAAGGGGGAATAGAGAAAAAGCTTATGAGTGTGATATTAAAAGACCACACATGCCATGTACAATGACCCAGTTAACTAATCCAGGAATCACAGCTTTGGTTCATCTGGCCCTGGAAAACTTCTGGAGACCATGAATTACTTTCTTTTTTTTTTTTTGTCTGACTGACCAGTCTGTGGAAAGCAAAATTGTTTTAACTGAGAACAGGCTGATCTGGAATCCTTTTGGGTTTTCCAGGGTGTTGCAAAGTGAATCTCTATGCATTGACTCAGCTGGATTCTTCTTAAATAGAAGACAGAGAGAATAGTGAGAAAGGAATCATGTGTGTACAGTGGAAAACTCCTGCAGGATAGTGAGAAATGAAAGGTTAGCATTTCAAGCACTGCTGAGATCATGCTATAAAGGTAGTGGTGATAATGTTCTCTGGTTCCCCTTCCTCAGACAATGTGGTCAGGACATTTTCCAAAATTAAGGAGAAAAAGGCCCAATGGTAAAAAGCTGTACTGCTATGGCTTAGGGCAGGCCACGTTCAAAATAGTAATGCTGTGGAGCCATGGGCAGTTTCACTGTTGAGATATGAAAGTTGTCTCAGAAGAGAGATGTTCCAGAGGGGTGCCAAACTTGTCTCATCAAAAATGCATGATCAAAAAAAGTTACACGTGGTCTTTATAAGAACATTTTGTTTCCCTTAAAATGGCCCTAGTCTGTTACAGGAGCAATTCTGTAACCACAGCATAATTATGGAAATAACAGAACATTTAGTTCAGAGAAACTCAGTTTACTAATTCCTTTTTCTTTATTCTGGGTTTACTTTCAACAGCAATCTGACTATTTTATCAATGCCAATTAACTCATCATTCTTTATCCACATTGGCCATGTTCAGATTTCAACTAAGGGCTCAACATAAAGGTACAACAGCAGGTACATGCTCCAGTAAATGGTATTTGTCTAAAAGCATGGGCATTTATCTAACTGCTCTGTTAAAAGACCACTGCAAGTGTACTTTGGAAGGGCTTTACTCCCTCTTTGACATGCATTAGCAAAATTCCTGATCTTTTTGTTATCCAAGAACCAAGAAGAATCAATAATGGCTTCACTCTCATCCATTGATAAGGTATTATAGAACATAAATGTATAGATCCAGGATATTAGCACTGGGTATCTTGGAGGGCAGATATATCCAGTATTTCAGGAAAGACAGACATGCCATGCTGGACCTATGTGATTTGTTTTTATTTCAGCTTGGCCCACTGCCTACTAAAAACTTGCCACTCCCTGTCTGCAGAAAATAACAATATTCTTATTTTTGCTCCAAAGGGTATGGCATCTTCGTCATCCACATTCAAATACTTGATCCCACTCATAGGTGTGCTGCATTTCAGCAGGCTGCTGACAATATAATTGCTTTTCCTGAGACAAAAACCAAAGTAATTTATGTGATGAGTTCTCTTGCTTCTAGATTGCCAGTGATTTTAGCGGTGCATTGACTCCACATGTTGCCATAGTTTCACCTGCAGTTAATACAGAGGAAATGTCTCCTAGCCAGAAACAGTTTAATCATCAACCATATCCAGATGGTCTTTGACTGGGCCTGTGTGGTGATCCAGATACTTGGGAAATTTCCAGGTTTTGTTTATGATTCATCCGGTTTTGACTCAACTACCTCAGAAGAGAAAATGTCTCAGCATGTAAGAAAAGTTAGCTTTAAATAGCACTTTTTGCATTGGAGGTTTGGACATTTTGGATGCCTCTTTCATGGGTAGTGTGCGGTAGGACATTTGGTCATAGGCTTGTACTCATGGATCCCTATCTGGGCCTCTTGGTTGTGTCATACAAATGATGGATCATATGAACATTTCATGAGTCTGACTGTATCTTATTCTAAGGATATCTGTGGAGGGGTTGTGGGGGGGAATAGAATGGGTTGGATAGAGCTTTCTTAGCAGCCTGTGGAACTATTTGTATTCCTGATTTTAATAATCAGAAGGATGCGAACTGTCACACTCTCTTTTTATAACAAGGCCGCTGACATTTTACAAGCAGGCGCCATTCTTGCAGCCAAGAACATGGGTACAGTGAGTGACAAGAATGTCCTTTTGGCATCATGAAAATATGCTTCAAATATGGGCATCAACGAGGCACACCATGTCAATGCACAGTGTGGTTTTACACTGTGTCCCTGTACTCAGAAGGCTCCTACTTCAGCATGAAGTTATAGATGATATTCAGAAGCCAAGAGAGGACATGGCTATAACTCTGGGCAAAACTTGTTCCGATTCCATGTCCCACAAATTTTGAGATGCTCTGGTAGAGTTATGACCATATGAGCATGCCATGTGTGGGAATGTGTTTGGTTACATGAATGTTGTAGGACAATTAGCAGCTACGCTGTGACACCATGCTTCTTACATGATACTGTTTTGTGACCTGGTGCTTTCAGATCACTGCCGTTATGTTGCTCACTTACACCCAGTGAGAAACCCTATTAACAGCGAGGTGAGAAGCCATGTTCTGTGGTTACTTGAGTAGCTCTCTTACTCTTAGTTGGTAATGCTCAATCTTTTAGCCCTCTGGGATGGATAAGTAGCATGGAGCTGATCTGTGGGCCAGACTGGGTGTCATGCACAAGAATGGCGCCCCGTTCCACCTCCTTCTGACCCCATACAACCCCATGCAGCTCCATGCTCCACACCATTTCACTCAGCCTCATTCCTACCCCACCCCCCCATGCTGCCCTGCTTAGCACCTTGCTGTCCCATTCAGTGCCCACACACTGCCCCCTAAAACTTGGCCTCCTCTCAGCCCCTGTTCCACTCTGCACCACTCCAATTAACCATGCACCACCCCATGTTGCCCCACGCCACTCAGCCTAGAGCACAGGGCCATGTTATCCAGCCAGAAGGGCTGCCCCCAGGTCCAGAAATCTGACAGCAGGGGAGTGGCAATTAGCAGCCACTGCTCCCTCACCACCAAATGTTCAGACCCTTGGGGTGCCCTATGGGCTGGATAAAGTGGCTCAGTGGGCTGGATCTGGCCTGTGGGCTACAGTTGAGTAGCCCTGCTCTAGATAGAAAAAATGAAGGCTAGGGAAGAAATAAGTGAACTGACTTGAGTAGGATCATTCAGGTCAGCACAGCAAGTATAAGCCCCAGGCCTCCATTCAGAGTGCTCTGTTCACTGTATCATGCTGCCCCTCTAATACTGTATCATCATGTTATAAAGACAATTTTAATATGAGGACAGAAGGGGAGCCCTTGGGTATCTTCTTAATATTGTCACTGGTGTTGGCTGTAGCTTATGTAGGCATCCATAAACTAACTTTAAGCTAAGGGTGAAGTCACATGACACTCCATTTCTATGGAAGAATTTAGCCCAGATTTAACCCTGTAGTAAGTTTACCCTATAGTAGGGAGCAGGCAAATGGCCAGCTCTCCCAAGCTAGCTGCCTGTGAGGTTGTTACAACAGAATCTGCCTGCCAGCTGCTGAGCAAATGCTTACTCTGGGATGAAACTGAGTAGCAAAACAGACACACATGTCCTACAAAGTAACATCCCCATTTGGTAAAAGTTACTTCACATTTTTGAAGAGATAACTTTACCTTGGATTTGAGTCATTTACTATGTAGTAGGGTCATACAGCATATGTCTATTCTACTTTTCCTATATATTGAAGTCAGTTTAATACATAGTAAACTATGTAGTATCCTAACTAGCTCAGATACTGATGGCAGTGTATCTGTAGCAGCATGGAAGGTCCTCGTGAGATGCAAGGCCCACCCAGGAAGCTAGATAACTATATTTATGTAGTTCATGCAATCACAGCTAGTTTAAAGCCCCACACGTGTTAGTTTTCAAATAGCCTGTATAACCTAGATTTGCACATAATCATATTTTGGATACTTTATTTGGTAATTTTGCTGTTGCATTAACAGTTTTATCCTTGATTATCAAGGTAATGAATGACATAAACACAGACCCCTCTGTTCTGGAGGAGCTCATAAGTTCCAACGGATAACCAACAGGATGAAGGAAATTGCAAGAAACTAAAAAAATTAAATTAGAGCCAGAGAGCTGTACAAGGGAGTTTTCCACTTATGTAAAGATACGCCTCAAGTGGTTAACAGAGTTAAATAAAAAGGAAAGAGAGTGGAATCTCAGAGTAAAATAATCAGTTATTTAGGCAAAGCTTTTCCTTGGATTTTCTAGTACCATTAAGTAGGACAAGATTATACTGTCCATCAGCCATGGGTTTATCAAAAGCTGGTGTGAGCTTGCATCTGCCCTTTGGTCTTGTACTCTAAGCCTGTCCCAGAGAGCAGCAAAGTTTTGGAAGTCCGGTTCTTAAGGAAAGATAATCGAAACAGCATTAATACTATCATACATGTGGGATGGGAGAACAGGTCTGCTGAAGTGTAGTCTGAAACCAGTTTTGTTTCACAATTTCTTTTCTTCTCCTGCATTGGCAGCTTCAGCAGATTCTCTCAAGTCTGTTCGTAAGTTCTTAGCTTTATGTGTGGTTCAGAATTAGCCTCCATTTGCCCAGACTGCTGATCCTTGCTGCTCAGGGCTTGGTTCTTACATCTTATCCCTCCCACCAAATTCTAGTAGAGGATTATGCATAACAGGGGATTATGCATAAAATAGGGGATAGAGCATAACATTTTCACCCCAGGCAATGAACACTGAACATGATGGACCAAATCATCTACCTGTTTAAATCAAGATTTAAAATCAAGGCTACTATGATCTGCACCATCTGAAGGATATAACCTGACATCTTCTACTAGGAAACAAATAAAATGTATATCTTCTGATCACCTGCAGACACCTTACACAGTCTGAGGGAGGCAGAAAACATGCAGAATTTTTACTTTATTTTTACAGTAAAAAAAATGGTATAATCCAGCAAACTCAGTGGGGGATTATCTCTTGTTCTGCACTAGTTTGCCCTGCCAGCTCAATGGAGCCATGTTCTTGATTGATCTTTGGGCAACACTGGGCAGTACAAGTATGATGCGGGGAAAAAAGGACTGGTTGTATCTGAGCCATGTTGCACAAGATCTTTAGCACATGTTAAAAGCACTTAAAATTTGAGGGTCCACACATTCAACCAGGATAACGTGTTAAGTGTGCTTCCATCCTAGCAAAAATGTTGAGCTAATGTCAGACCGCTTCATGGAGATAAGACAATCAATTACGTTCCAAGGCAGATTGTGGTTCCCAGCCCCAGAACTGCACATGAATCTCAAACCACCTCCAGTGTAGTCCAAGGGCTGAGAATAACAATCAGCTGTGATTGTTGGCCCAGCCCTGAGACTGAACTGGAGCCTTTAAGACCAGATACAGATGTTACACAGAACAGTATAAGTGATTGGAAACCAATCTGCACATGAAGTTCGGCACACATAAACCAATTTAAAAATGGTGGAACCTAGTCTAAGATAGACCTGCATTAATGTAGTATCGGACACAAGTAATTTGGGTTAGACCAGCCTATCCAACTTCTGTACTAGTTCCCCTAGTAACTCAAATTAGGGATCAGTCCTCTGGCATCTCAGGATGATTTGCAGGTCCCCACTAACCGCCACCCCACCACCAATCCCCCCTTCCAGGGCAGTATACTGTCCTCAGCCCACACTCATCTGCTCTGGCTGAGCAGGCTCTCGCAGAGCCAGTCACAGGCAGGAGGCAGGGCTGAGCAGTGGCCTGGCAGTGGAGGAGCTGGCAGGCCCTGGCACCAGTCCCAGACCAAGCCAGAACAACTGGGGGGGCACATGGGGGAGGCTCTGCTTCCCCCACTGCCCACTTCCCAGCATGGCTCACAGCAAGTGCAGCCCCCAACCCTGTCTCCTGCCTGTGGTTGTCAGGCAGGGTATCAGAAGAAGCGGGGAGCAGAGGCCCCCATGCACAGGCCTCCCGTAGCTATACTGGCTTGAATCTGGAAGAACCAGGACCAGGTCTACACAGTGGGGGCATCTGACCCCCTCTACCCCTTGCTTCCTGGACTGGGTGACGAGCATAGGCAGGAGGCAGGGCTGAGGACTGCACCACCTGTCAGCTGGACCAGATAGTAGGGGAGGAGAGAAGCTGAGGTCCCCACATCAAGTCTGGGCAGGCCAGGCCTCCACTACCCCCCGATCCCTGGCTGCTTTCTACTGGTGTGGAGGCAGGGCTGGGGAGAAGGTCCACACTGACAAATCAGTGGTGGCTGGATGTTTGTCTTGGCTTGGCATTCTCCAGCAGCCTGCTAGGAGGTGTGCAGAAGTGCCCTCAACCTGCTGACATTAGCCAGTGCAGGCAGCTTGCATGTTCCATCCTGTCCTGTGTCCATCTCCACCCACTTCCCCCCCACAACATACATACACCTGGGGCACTTAGAGTACAGCACAAAACTTAAACCACTTCCACCCTGGGTTTTTTGAATGTCTGTACCTGGTCCAAGTGACCCCCACTGTGCGGGCCCAGCCCCACAGGCCTGAGCCAGAACAACTTTGGGTGGGGGGGAGGGGTGCTGTGTGAGACTGGTGAGATCCAGTGGCAAGGGCAGCACCTTATCCCTGACTCAGCTTCCCAAGCCTGCCTCTGCCCTCTGCCTGCTGCAGAAACCCAGCTTGGGAAATTATAATAAGCATTACTGTGAGACAGCTTGGAACATGTTCTAACTTTTGATAATGCCCACTACAATCTAAAAAAATACATGCTAAGTGTTCTATGTCACAAGGCCCTTTGGCTGGACTAATCTGTTAGCGAATAAAACCCAAAGTATCAGCCTCATTCTGTAGACCACTACAATTGGATTGGATGCATTGGCCTTTGTTATCTTACAGAGCCAAATCCTACCATCATTTTTAAAGATGAAAAAATGACTGTAAGCCGAAAGACAAGCATGATGAATCTCCAAATCCAAATTAAATCAGGGGATTGATTTAAAGGTCCAAATCAATTCAAAGCTCTCCAAAACTTCAGAAAAAATTTGGAGAGCTTTGATGATTTGGACAATCCCTGGTGGCTGCACCAGGGAGCTGCAGCTAGTCTCTGAGCTGGTAAGTGCTAGAGGCAGGGGTGTGGGGGCTGGGGAAGGGGA
>NW_017728906.1:4424095-4428553 GCF_001723895.1 Crocodylus porosus | reverse complement strand
TACCTGGACCAGCTCTGGCCCTTTAAGAAAAAAAAAATGAAGAAAAGCCCTGAGACTCCCTGCATTTCAAAGACAGGCCTATGAACTTCACTTCTTCCTCCTAGGCACAGAAACTCATAGACTTAATATACACAGTGGAATACTGACACACTGCAACCTGCCAGACATCTGACTCCCCAGGCACTGTGCTGCTACATCCCCTCCATTTCCATTTTCACTGACTGGCTTGCTTGTCTGCATTGTGTGCCAGGCCAGCCTATGGCTTCTTTACTATCCCTTCCATCCAGGACCAGGAGACATATGAATTGCATGTGCTTCCTCAGCCTGACAAAGGGTTTTTCAACCTGAAAGCTTCCTAAGATATATTTCTCTAACTATTCTGTTTTTTTGCATAATAAACATATAAACATAATAACACAAGATAAGCCATCATACACCACGAGTGACATATATCCAACACAACATCTTTACTTCTTGCTTTCAATTCCTTTATAAAAAGAAAGGCTCTGTGACAGTTTGGCTAGGCTACCAGAGATGCTGCTGGTGCAACTGTGCTAGTGCTGCTCACACACTAAGTTATTTTATACCTGCTGCCATTTACAATGGTGGACTGGGATGAAGCTGTAGAGGAGGAGACCTCACTGGGGCACACTACCATGTTGTGCAGAGGCCCCAGTGCCAGGAAGAGTGCACCTAAATACACAGAGGATGTCACCCACCCATATCATGAGTTTTGCCTGCCTGCAGCCAAAGGTGCAGGGCCCCAGAACCCAGACTCCCCCTGAACCTATCTCCTTGACAGCTGGCAGGTTTCATGGCTACAGCAGGGCCCAGCAGGCCTGCAGTTTTCACCCCCCAGTGCACGCAGTTAACACGCACGCAGTGTGACCTGTCACAAGTTCTGCTTTTCAGCAGTTTGAGGTACAGTTTCCCAGAAACCCCTGTACCAATCTTCTTGAAACTTGGTAGGCTTTGTGGCCTCAGCAGGAGCTACCACCTCTGCAGTTTTCATTCTGCTGTGGCTTAAGACGCATGTGTGACATGAGTTTTGCTTCAGGACTTTGAGGCGCAGTTTCCCAGAAACCCCTGCACATATCACCTTGAAACTTGGCAGGTTCATGCCCTCAGCAGAGGCTACCACCCCTACAAGTTTCATCCAAATCAGCCAAAAAAAGACAAAGTTATAGATATTTCATTGATTCCCCATTATACGCTATGGCCGAATCTCTGAATCTCTCTGAAACAGCGCTGAATCTTCCGAAGTCAATTTGGCAGTATCAAATTGAAAAAGCGATCTGGATCTCCAAATCAAATCTCTGGCATCTGAATTGGCCAAATCTGAATTGAATTGTTCCCTATTCGCACAAGCCTAATGGAATTCCTGCACAATACACCGCCAATACATGCAAATACCAACACCATTAAAGCGGTGCAAAAAAAATGTCATGCACACATGCCCCTCATTTCATCTACACACAGCCTAAAACTTTAGTGACTCATTTTCCCATCTGTAAACTGAGGACACAATCAAATAGGTGTTATATCGGCATACATTCATAATTGTCTGAAAGATGTTCAGACGCCACCATAATCTGGTATTCTGTAGGTGGGCAAAAAGTGTGTGTAACTTAAATTTTATTCCAGGCAGATATATTAAAAGACTAGATAAGGAATATGGTTTTCTAGGAGCATGTAAAAAAAGCAGCTTAAGGGGCACTAAATTAGAGGATTAGATAAAGTCATGGTAGTCTTAGAAGAGTCAGGATATTGCCTAAGAGACCATATATATTGCCTAAGATACCACAGTGTAACCTGCTTGATAATATTTCCTGGTTTTCTGCTTTACTACTTCCAGTTGTTGAGAAAGTTACCAAAATGTGTAATCATTTAATTTGAAGATGAAAAAGGCCAATGCATGAACTTAATGTAGAATACGTGACACTTTGGAGGCCTCCTTTCCCCAAATATCAGGCGCACAATACAGGCTTCTACTGTTTTATCATGTTCCAGAAACATTTATTTAGGTGGATATTGAAAAGCTAATACTTCCACCAATTAATCTTTCTAAAGTCCTTGAGTACTCCTTGCAAACAGCCAAATAAACATATGCCTTTGTTGGAGTGGCACTGTCCATCTAGAATAAATCATGGAAGAAGTGTGACACTGCCCTAGGGAAACAGAACTGTGTGAAAAATATAATTACGGTCTTACAAACATGAGGCATTCCTCATATGCCACTACTAACCCAAGGGAAATTAATTACCTTGGAATGATTAAAAGCAAATAATTTAGCCCTCATGCATTGTTTCTCTATTCACAATTTTAATAATGCGTTAATACACCAGCTTCTAGAATCCTTTTATAGCAGTAACTGCTGAACAGAGGAGCTGAAAAGTAAAACAGGTGAGATCCTCTGATGAGAATGAGAACCACTAAAACTATTTGAATACATAATATTCCTTCTTCATGACCCTCACCCATGTTCCCATGCTTTCACAAAAAGAACTGTGTCTATCAAAAGCAACCACGAGTAAATTTTAGCTGGCAGAACTGGACATAGGTATGTGGAGATTACAGCAATTTACCCTTGCTAAATGTATACCTATTACTAGCTAAAAAAGACTTTGGGCAGTATCTGTCAGAAGAAATGTGTTTCCATGTGGAAAAACAAAGCTTCATGCTTTTTCCTCACCCTTCCAGGAAATAATCACAAACTGACACATATAAATCATGTTGAAGAGGCTTCATAAAATTATTCTTCTCATCTCAGCTT
Source organism: Crocodylus porosus (assembly GCF_001723895.1). Classification (NCBI taxonomy): domain Eukaryota; kingdom Metazoa; phylum Chordata; order Crocodylia; family Crocodylidae; genus Crocodylus; species Crocodylus porosus. The sequence goes on along the minus strand of NW_017728906.1, from coordinate 4,425,780 downwards.
GTAGGCAAACTTTGAGATCAAATGGACTCTTCTGTATATCTTAAGATAGTCTTGTCTGCCACCTCCATCAGCTTGGGCATCAGATCAACATTTTGCCTCATGGGATTCCAGTTGACTTATCTATTTAGAAACTCTTTGTTGGCTGTAGAGCCAATCAGAATATCCAACAAAACTATTTTGTTGTTGAAAAATTTTGATTTGCCAAGAAGGAATTTCAGGTCAAGAAGAAACACACTCCTTTCTTGACATAGCAATAGAAAAGGTCAGTGGTCAGGAGAGTCACCTATTATTTTGGAGACATAGATTCAGGTCTGAACTCTGCTATTCTCCCATCTCCAGTGAGAGCCCTAGCCACCAGGCTTCCCTGGGGTTGGTCTGTCTCTGTTTTTTCATGAAAATGTTGAATGTTTTCTCTCTTGTCCAAGTATGGGCATGTCTACATGTGCATCAACATGCTTTAATTAATGCACATTAAACCTAGTAACTCCATTGTGAGGTACTAGGAAAAAGAGCATTAGCCTATCTTAATGTGCATTAACTAAAGACCACAGTTTTATAGTGACACTGAATGCACATTAACCTATTTTAAAGTGTCACAGAAAAATGTGTTATTAAGTTAATGCACATTAAAATAGGCTAATGCAGATTAAGTGTCACTTATAAACCATGCTCTTTAGTTAATGCACATTAAGACAAACTAATGTGCATTTTCCTAGTACCTCACACTGAAGGGCTCCTATATATATGCACAGAGCCTTCTCTGACATGCTGGAAATCCAGCACATTGGAGAAGACTTGATTAATTGAGTCTGCTGGAGCATGGAAATTGATGCACTCCAGCAGCCTTCCGCGTCACGCGTATCAACGTCTGCATGTGTCTCCGGATTGAAAAAATGGTGGTGAGGCATTTTGAAATAAAACATGTTTGATGAGCTTTAGTTTGAAGTATCCCACTACCATTTCTTCAGCATGGGGATGCACAGCAATGCTGATACATGCGACCCACAGTCACTTTTAATTAGCATGGCTTGCTAATTAAAGCACACAGGGCCACATCCCACAGCACATATAAAAGTGCCTGGAGGTACTGGATTTAGTGCACACTAACTAAAGCACATCAATGCACATGTATATACGCCCCACAATTTTTAAGTGAGGCTTTAATGTGCATTAAAATAAGCTAATGCACATTAAAGCACATGTGTAGATGTCCCCAATTGACGCTAAAAATGTAATCCTCCCAAAATGGAAGCATAAACCTCTATTTCACTGTTGATGAAGCTGCAAAATGTTTGGTTTGTTTTTCCCATGAAGAAGCTCTCATAGTAATTTTCAAAGAATGTCTCATCTATTGCACAAGCGGTTCATATCAAACGACTTTTAAGAGTGCTCTGTCTCAACACTAAGCAGGAGTAAGTTAAAGCAATCACTCAGGAATATAAGCAAAGAGTGCCACCGTCTTATCCTGCTACTTTGTAAATAGTAAGAGAGAGAAATCTGGCTGAACATTTTCTAACAGGCCCTTTTATATTTTCATCATTTAGAAAGGGGAGAACATTTACATTAGGCTAGATCTAGTGGTGATAAGATAAAGAACTGTGGGTGCTCGACCACCTGGGTGACAGTGATCATCACCTGCTGGAATTCACCATCCAGCGCAAGGTGGCAAAGGCCTGTGTCATGGG
>NW_017728906.1:4419616-4422105 GCF_001723895.1 Crocodylus porosus | reverse complement strand
GGGTGGTGGATGGGTCATTTTCGACCTGGAAGGATGTGGGCAGTGGGGTCCCCCAGGGCTTGGTCCTCTGAACACCACCGCACCACTACATGAACAAAGCCTCCCTCTCCACCTCTCTCTGAACACTACTAAAGTCTCCCATTACTGAAGCCCCCTGATTTCACAGCCCAGATACAGCCCACAACCCATAGGCTGCTGTCCCCGACACAGAGTCATTTTTGAAGAGGTGAGATGCAGACCTTTCCCTTGTTGTTATAACTGCAAGATTTCTTTGCAGTTAACACCCAAAGGAGCTCTGGTCATTAACAAATAGGGGAGAAAGCAGACAACAATTTCAGATTTTCAAAATGGTTTAGTGTCTGAGAATCAGAATAAAAATATTCAGTTCAAAGTAAAAATATTTGTTTGATTTGGTAATTTTCTATGCAAAGAAAAAAATGGGAGGAAACAGTTTTCAAGGAGAAATATTGTTTGATGAAACCCAACTTTTGGATGGAATTTTTTTTATTTTTGCAGAGGGAGGGGGACAAAAAATTGCCTCCAACTCTCCAGTATATCTTTGTACAGGAACAAGGCACTGTGTTCTATTGGCAACAACTTCTGCTCCCTAACATCACATTCTGGATTGTTTTAGAGGGTGTGGTTTTATTCTGATAAATGCTCTGATACGTCTATAACTTCTTTTATAAAGAGAGAGCTTTTTCTGGATTAGGCAAACTCCAAGAAGTCACTTGGGTTTTGATTATTTCAGTATTCTCCCACATACTTAACACAAGTTTGTTTTAAATTAGGTATTATGTATAATACATTGTTTTATACTTCTATAGGTATATAAAAATGAGCCTAAACATGTCACTCTCCTAGTCTAAGAGAAGTTAGTACAAATGCACTTCCACACTTCAATATTTTAGCATCATGTTAGATTGCTTTCACAGTGACCCAGGACATCATTTTGAAAATGACATGTTTCTAGATTCAGTGTAAAATTGTATAAGTAACATCACACTTTTTTTCTTCACCTACAGTCAAGTAATGGAATCTCTGAGTCCTTCCATCACCCTTTACAAGCATGACTGGCATCCTAAAACCTGACTAACTGGAGCGTCTGACTGAAGAGATCACAGAATGATCCATGTTGTCAAACACTGGCAGATCCGTGGGAGGGTAACACCTACATGCTTGTCAAAAAGGTCTTGTGCAGAAAATGTGGAGCGAAAATGACAGAGTTCAGCAAGCCAGTTTGTATCAATTGTGAAGACACTTGGCTTTCTTGCTTATGCCAAGTTTTTTATTAGGACCTTCATTTTTGCACTGTTTCTTTTAAATGAGTGATACCATGGAATTTTCCTTCCCTTTTTTTTCCTCTCCCCCTCCCCCAGTTCTCTTTACTGAATGCACCCTTCTTTGACATGCCCTTGACTTCCCAAAATGTCTTTTCTTTTGTTTTCTGCTGCTGTAGGCAAGAATCATGACCCATTTCTCTTGGTAGCTAGTATACATTTAGAGAAATATACCTTCCCTCCTCATGCACTCCCCAGGTATAGTGTTTGTATATAGACACAATCCTTTTCCTAATTGGTTAAAAAGTTTACTATATAATAAAAGTTGGTGCTATTGTGAAACTGCAAGAGAAGGATGTATCTTTGGTGCTGTTACCTGTAAGAATTCAATATTTACTTTGCTGGTCTGGTAACATTTTCTTCATTTTTAAGCTTGTAATTCCTTAAAAAGCTCTGTCAGTATGCATTATATGGCATTCCAGAAACAGTAAATGCCCCAGGATATGTAGTCCATCTCTGCTACCAACATTTAAAAGAAATAGTAAGACCAAACAGGCTAACTGTTAAACTGACTATGATATAATATTGCAAAAGATTGATGTATGCACACCCTATCAGTTTTGATATCAGACTGATTATAACAGAATAATACTGCTGTGACTGTAAAGCACATTAGTAATCTTTTGGTGGTCTGGCTCAATTTTTGTGCATATATTATGCACCAGTGCCCTCTACTGGAATTAAATTGATAGAGCTGCACACAGAAAAGGGGAAAAAACATAGGGTTTATTGGAGGCTACCCACACACTCTCTTTCACCCAAGCATACATGCTGGAGGAAATCCTCCAATTTCTTTAGTTATTTATTTTTACCAGTATAGTTTGAACATTTTCACAACTGGAGACCAGGTATAAAAACTCATGCCTTAAGAGATGAAAGTGTACCTCATGCAATCCCACTTTTACCTAAAGAGATTAGGACATGCTTATTTTACCACTTCTTCCTGTATAGAACTATATAATTGGCCAGATGCATTTCAAGGAGAGAAGGAAAGGGAATTCCATGTTACTTGAGCCATCAGACATAGGCTAGATACTAGATTTGATAAACTACTAATCTGATTGGTCCTATTGACTCAAATGAGGGTGAAATCCCAGCCCATGTCCTTTAGATCAGTCACCTTGGCATTTCCCTTTTAGTAGAAAATGG
>NW_017728906.1:4410934-4418259 GCF_001723895.1 Crocodylus porosus | reverse complement strand
CTCTCAAGATGTTCCTTCACGAGGTCAGCATTGATGGAGATCAGGGGATCTCCTTCACCCAGACCTCCTTGTCCCATAGCGGCACAGGGGTTAACTACTTATGATTAACTACTTATTCAGCATTTATCATTTGAAGTTGTTTCCCAAAGCCAGAAATGTGGTTATTTGCTCCTAGTTGGATGACTAACTCTTTTTCAAGAGAAAGCAAATAGCAAGTGACAAATAATGTACTTCTGGTATGATTTTATGAAGCTTTGTATTCATAAACATTTTTAGGAATCACCCACAATTTTCTAATATTTCCAAACAAGAAGCACTATAATCTCCTGAAGAAAAATGTTGTATAAGTTAACCACTCTATGAATGTAACTGGTATTACTAAGTCAGCTCTTGTATCTAACCCACATACCTTCAAGCATATACTTGAAGATGGGTGTGCGTGTATATACCTAATATATACACACTTTTTGTTGATTCCTTGTTATTCTCAATCCCTGCCCTGTGCCTATTTCTCTACCTCTACTTTTCCCTGTACGTTTTTCACTTGCAGGTTTTACAGTTTATATGTCAAAGTGCCTATAGGTTCTATTGGCAGACAAGGTTCTTTGGGTAAATGTGATATTTTTTATTAGATCAACTAAATAGTTGGAAAAATGTTCTTGGCAAGCTTTTGGGCACAAACGTAATTCTTCAGGCATAGGCAGAGTCTGCTAGTGTTTTGTGGTCTCCTGGGTGGAATAGAAGTGTAAGCCAATTCTATTGGTTTTTAATGGCTTTTTTCAAAACTGCCCAAGTCTCATTTTGAAAAGTCAATGAAATACTTAGCAGTCTCTCTCATGGGCTTTCAGTGAAATTTAGACACTTGTGAAAATTTTGGACTCCTTATTTGTCACTACTGAATCCAGTCCTTCTGATTTGAAGTGTATTGACAAATTCACATGCTATTCAGCAAGGGCATAAATAAGAACATGATTTACTTTAATTTAGACAGATAACAGCAGCTCAGTCTTCATCTTCCAAAAATACCACCTTCTCAGACATGGCTTCCATCTCTAAGAATATTTACAAAGACATCTGTCTCCAGGCGAACCCTTCTCATCCCATCATTTCCATCCCACATACACACACACATGTTGAATGACTTTGGCCAGGTAGCTCTGGGTATTGGGCAAATGAGTTGTGTTGTGTTGTGTTGTGCTGTGCTGTGGCACAAAATGAGGCCCGTAGCTTTCAATGTGTATGGCATGTGCCCCCTAACTTGATCATGTGCTGCAAAGAAAACATGGCGTGAAAGCAATTCAGCCACCTCTCTGTCCTATGGAAATTGTCATGGCAGCAGTGACCAGTGGTGGTAGTGGTAGATGAACTTCATTCTACCATTGTTACTGTAACATGGCAATAGAAGCCATGTTATAGCAACAGCAAAACTGTTACCAATGACAGATGGTAAGGACCCAGCTGGCACAATGGTATAATAAGAGGAGCACAGCCTTATTATGCATGACTGGCAATGGGAATAGGTACAAAGGTATTCAGATGATGAGAGAAGGTACATCTTACTTTGAGAAAAACCATCTCACCCTGGAGACAGAAAAATGACGTACATGTAACAAAAGGAAACGAGGCAGAAAATCTGTGGTCCAACCCTTCCTTTGACCATCACCTGTGCCACCTGCCAGAGAAACTGTGGCTCTAGGATCGGCCTTCAATGGACTCATCTACTACCTTTTATTTGACCCACGGGAGTGATCATCCTCAACCCTGAGGGACTGCCAGTGATGATGATTCAGGTGGTACATCACTTGTTTACCTTATATCAAGTCTATGGTATTCTTAGAGCCATTGTATTCCTTTCACGATTCTCATTTTTTGTTCCAGGATCTAAGCAATGTTGGCCACAGCAGATGCATCTGCATCAGTCTTTCACTTGGCATTCTTCAGTCTACTTCCCCTGACTGACCTCAGCAAGCCAAGAAGAGCCCAAACTCAGTATATGCTGAACAGCCTAGAAGCAGTGGGTCCCACTGTATAGTCTGAGTCACCATTTATTCCAGAACCTTAACAGTGTTAAGGATCAATGGCATCTATCTGAGCAGCATCCAAACATCTTATACAATGTCATGTCTCCTGTGTACCAAGCATATAATTTTTGCCCTGCAGTCATTGTCTTCCCATTGTTTGCAATGCTAAATTGGACCAAATAGAGTAAGAATGCAATAAATAGAATAATAGAAAATTAGGGTTGGAAGAGACCATAGGAGATCACATAGTCCAACCCCCTGCTCAAAGAAGGCCCATCCCCAATCAGATCACTCCAGCCAGAGCTTTGTCAAGCCAGGCCTTAAAAGCCTTCAAGGATAGAGATTCCAGCACCTCTCTAGGTAACCTGTCCAGTGCTTCACCGTCCTTCCAGAGAGAGTTTTTCCTAATATCCAACTTAAACCTCCCTTGCTACAACTTAAGACCATTGTTCCTTGTTCTGTCATCCGTCAACCACCGAGAAGAGTCTAGCTCCATCCTCTTTGGAACCACCCTTCAGGTAGCTGAAGGCTGCTATTAAATCCTCCCTCAGTCTTCTCTTCTGCTGACTAAATAAACCCAGTTCCCTCCTCCTCTTCTCATAAGTCACGTGCCCCAAACCCCAAACCATTTTCATTGCTCTCTGCTGGATTATCTCCAACTTGTCCACATCCCTTCTATAGTGGAGGGAGTGGGGAGGGGGGGAGCAAAACTGGGCATAGTACTCCAGATATGGCCTTACCAGTGCAGAATACAGTGGAATAATTGTTTCCCTCAATCTGCTGGCAACATTCCTAATAATGCAACCCAGTATGCTGTTACCTTTCTTGGCAACAAGGGCACACTGCTGACTCATATCCATCTTATAGTCCACTGTAACCCCCAGGTCCTTTCCTGCAGAGCTGTTGCTTAGCCAGTCAGCACCCAGGCTATAGTGGTGCATGGGATTCTTCCATCCTAAGTGCAGGACTTTGCACTTGTCCTTGTTGAACCTCGTGAGATTTGTTTTGACCCAATCCTCCAATTTATCTAGGTCACTCTGAATCCTAAACTTACCTCCAGTGTATCTACTACACGCCCCCTGCTTGGTGTCAGCCACAAACTTGCTAAGGGTGCAATCCATCCCATCTTCCAGATTGTTAATGAAAATATTGAACAAAACTGGCCCCAGGATTGAACCCTGGAGCATGCCACTTGTTACTGGCTTGACAGTTAGATATTGAACCATTGATTACTACAAGTTGAGTCCAACAATTCAGCCAGCTTTCTATCCACCTTATAGTCCATTCATCCAACCCATACATCCTCCGCTTGCTTGCAAGAATGCTGTAGGAGACAGTATCAAAAGCCTTGCTAAATTCAAGGTTTAGCACATCCACTGCTTTCCCCATATCCACAGAGCCAGTCATCTCATCACAGAAGGCAATCAGGTTGGCCAGGCATGAATTGCCCTTGGTGAATCCATGGTGACTGTTCCCAATCACTTTCTCCAAGTGCTTAGAAATAGATTCTTTGAGGACTTACTCCATGGTTTTTCTGGAGTCTGAGGGGAGGCTGACTGGTATGCAGTTCCCTGGATCCTCTTCCTTTCCTTTCTTAAAGATGAGCACTGGAAAAGATGTCCTTTTCCAATCATCTGGGACCTTCCCCAATCACCATGAATTTTCAAAGATAATGGCCAGTTCTGCAATCACATCAGCCGACTCCCTCAGCACCCTCAGATGCATTGCACCTGACCTCATAGATTTGTACATGTCCAGCTTTTCTAAATAGTCCCTAACCTGTTCTTGCACCACTGCGGGCTACTCACCTTATCCCCAAATTGTACTGCCCAGTGCAGTAGTCTGGGAGCTGACCTTGCCTATGAAGACCAAGGTAAAAAAGGCATTGAGTACTTTAGCCTTTCCCTCATCATCTGTCACTAGGTTGCCTCCCCCATTCCATAAGGGACTGACACTTTCCCTGACCTTCCTCTTGTTGCTAACATACTTTTAGAAACCTTCTTGTTTGTTACCCTTCACACCCCTTGTTAGCTGCAACTCCAACTGCACTTTGGCCTTCCTGCCTTCATCCCTTATTCTTATACCCCTCCCAAATTGTTTGTCCAAGCTTCCACTTCTTGTAAGCTTCCTTTTTGTGTTTAAGCTTATTGAAGAGTTCTCTCCTAAGCCAACCTGGTCACTTGCCACATTTGCTATTCTTCCTGCACATTGGATGCTTTGTTCCTGTACCCTCAATAAAGTTTCCTTAAAATACAACCAGCTCTCCTGACTCCTTTCCTCCTCACACTGGCCTCCCAGGGGATCCTGCGCATCGGTTCCCTTAGGGAGTCAAAGTCTGCTTTTCTGAAGTCAAGGGTAACATGCGCATACATGCACATGTGTGCATGGGTTTATGACTGCAATAAAAAAAAGCAAATGGTATGGGAAGTGAAGAAGCCTACTGTTCCTCAACAGAGTAGTCCCAAATTAAGGCCATTCCCACAGTAGTAGCATATTATAAATTAATAATCTCTGTGGATGCTAGCGAAGAAGTTAAGTACAAATATGCCATGTCTGATAGTGTTCAGTCCTATGTCTAAACTGAACAAAACAGATTAAAGAAACTCAAATTAAGTAGTCAGTAGATATAGTGTAGATGTATTACAGTATTTTAATGCATACTTGCCACAGAGCCCAGTTACCTGAATGTACCTTGCTGGGGTCGTTTGACCCCCAGTACTCTTTCCTGCCATGGCAGGGGGTCGGAGAAGATGATCACCTCAGGTCCCTTCCAATCCTAGAAACTATGAAACTATAAATGTATGGCAAACATATGGACCGCCGCTATATTTTTATGATGGAAATAATTGCAATTGGGGTATTTGCTATATGTAAATTACTGAGCTGAATTATAATTTATAGTTTGGTTTCAGACTAATTTAGGGTGAAATCTGTAGGAATTAACAAGTAATGGAATGTTTTTAACCAAACTCCTTGCTTTGTAGTCTGTTTTTTCAAAAGTCTTTCAACTGTTCCTGGGTGCCATTTTAAAGCTCCTCTGGTTTCTAGTCATAAAAGAGCATCCAAGAGTTGTTTACTTACTGGCAACAAAGAGATCTGCACTGAAACTAGATTTCCTCCCATACAGTATTTTCTCCCTTTCCATCATCCTGATTCTCTCCTTTAGAGTCAAGGCTGTAATTGTAGATATTTGCTAAAATGTCCTTACCAAAAGGTCTCTTTAAAGAACAGTGCAGTTTCCCTCTTGGGGCTATGTTCCTTCCACCCCTCTGCACACAGAGACACTATACTACACTACCAGATCCTTAGGTATGTAGAACTTGGGAGTGGTTTTATTTTGGGACTGGGATGATAGAGTATGTTTATCAATAAATAAATTAAACCAAGCAATCTATATTAGCAGGATAGCCAGAGCAGAGCTCTACAGGGAAACATCAACATCTTATTTAAATAAGAAACAGAGCCTGCATATTGCTGAGGGCAGCTTTCTCTCAGTCTCCCTCCTAATGCAAAACCTTCTGTCTTTAAAGGGAAGACAGTCCCCATAAGGCTTTGCTAAAAGGAGAAGGAGGAGGGAGAAAGTTTCTCTTACAGCAGGGCTGCAGGAGCCTAATAACCTTAATTGACCTCAGGTGTCTCACTGTTCCAGCTCTGTATCTCATCTTAGCTCATTTTGCAAGAGCTACTTAACCTAATTACAGAGAGGAGAAGACAACTCAAGATGGCCTGACTAGCAACAGGGGAGAAAAACAAAACCAAATATGCTTTTCTCCTACCTGATTTTTGACTGATTAAGCAAATGCTTACAGTGCTAGAAATGATAACAAGCTACTGAGTGCATAACAGCAAGTAATGGGTAAGCAACATGTACACCAGAATGCTCACATGCACACAGGCACTTTGGGTAAATGTGGTATCTTTTATTAGACCAACTAAATAGTTGGAAAAACTGTTCTTTGTAAGCTTTTGGGCACAAACACCCTTCTTCAGGCATACACACACGCTCTCGCTTTTTCTTTTCTTCAGTTCAGAAAAGCACATCAGTTCAAGGAATGACTTCATGAGTGCTGAGATGGAGTGGCCATACCTTAAGTGGTTTCCTCAGTTTGAGCCTGGAAAAGCATATCCTTCCCCAAAGCATTTCCACATTCCCACAGCGATCTCATGTGCTTTTCGCTAACACATCTGTGTTCCTTTCTCAAAGAGAGAAATCCTTCCTGTGTGTTACATGCATTTGTTCATTCTTTCCTAAATCTTTATAAATAAGTTGCACGTAGCAAGCAATTTCTGCTGGGTCTTTTTACGCATAGGCCACAAGTGTTTTCAAGCTTCTCTGAATCAATCTTTTTCCACAACCCAATGCATCCATAATCTGTTTCAATAAAGGACATTGTGACTCCATTGTTGAAGACAAATGATGTCCCAAATACAGTTCTGACTCGAGAGGCAATTTATTTTTCCATGCCACTTCTATAGGAGGAGTCCAAAGACAGGGAATGTAAATGATTGCCAGAATGCAAAGAATTTCTTGCAAAAAGATCCTGGAATGACTAAGACTGTTTAGGTAAATGAGACAAACGAGAATAAATTGACAGCTATGTAAAATAACAAATGTTATTGAGAATGTCAGCTGGGTATGCATGCTTAACCTCTCATGACACAGGAACACAGGTGCTTTCTAAGAAAGAAACTTGATCAAAGGAGGTAATTTTTGTATCATTCATAGTTTATCCACAGAATTTTGTGGCCATGTGATATCACTTTGGTGAAGTGGAAGCAGGATTCAGTAAACGAATCCTGTAGAAAACAACTGTGATTATATAAAGAGAGGAAAAAACCTATAATGATACAAGACCTCCAGTATCATAGCATGAACCAACCATTAACTTCCTAAGATGGAAAATAAACTTTTCAAGGAGGTATGTCAATATATTGATATCAATGGAGAAATTTCTGGAACTTTTCTGTGAAGTGCACCTGGTTTGGTCATGCTTGGGGAGAGAGTATTGGATCACCATGGAAGAATAAGAGGTAATAGCTGATATGACATTCACCATAACCCAAATCAAAATGGGATTGTGAAATGAGCCATGCATACTATTGGCATATTATGGTTTGGTATATATGTTTGAACCACAGGGATCCGAAAATGGTGGTTTCATTTCAAACTCTCTATTAGGTTGTTAGAAATATTATTAAAAATGTATAGTGAATAGAGTGTTGTTAGAACTGCACAGTTTGTATCTCGTACCTGATAAGAAGAAACACCACCAAGGACATCTCGCTAATTTACTATCTCTTTGT
>NW_017728906.1:4402599-4410519 GCF_001723895.1 Crocodylus porosus | reverse complement strand
GCCTCCCCAGAAATGAACCGCAACATTTTTGCAACAAGGTCTTTATAATATACCCTACACTGTTTCTCATAGAGTGTATTTATATAGCTTGCATTCCAGTCTCTATCTAAAAGTAAATCTGAAAGTAAGGTAAACTAATCCAAGTAATACTGGACACAATTTTGACGCTGCACCAGAAGATGGGGTATGTTTCTTCTGCTGAAAGATATAGGCAATAGCTTGGAGGCAAAATCCTGACTCCACTGATAACAGTGAAACAACTCCCATTGATTTCAGTGCAGGCAAAATTTCATCCCAGGGCTTTATGCAAGTAGAAATGCAGATAAACTGATATTACATGAAATTTAATTTATTCTCCAAAATAAAATTCTTTGCAAAGAAAGCTGTTAACTCATTCACAGGTATAAAATCCCAAGTAGAAAAACATTCTTGCCAATTCCTATTGCTTCCTATTAGCAATTTTCCTTTTAGAATTACTCCTTATAAATGATAGGATAGCTGTGGTATACTAGTGATTACTGCATGTGTCATTGCACAAACATCATATTATGGAACTGTGAGGAGGAAGATGTTCATTGGTGCACCTAAGCAAGGCTATTAGAAAATACACATTTTTAGGTTTTGTACTTGGAAAAATGAGTAATTTTTCCCCAGAATTCCTGAAGCATTCCTGTCCATTTGCAATATCTAATTCTAAATTTTGAAAGCTCTGGGCCAAATTTTGCCTCATGAGATTCTATATTTATTAACTCTTGCTTCTTTCCCCTTTCTGTAAGGTTTTTATTTATTTATTTATTTTTGGACCCTCTTCGGTTATCAGGTGGAATTTTCATGGCATGATACTGAATAATTCAGTTGCAAAATGGATATTTTGGAGCTTGGTTTCTTACCCCACAAAGGAAAACATTCAACCTCTTCGCTGGGACTATTATATGGGAGATGCAGCTAAGTCCTGGCTTGGGTCTTCAGAGAATTCAAATTCAGTTCCTAGTCTTGCCACAATCTTGAAGTCACAGTGAATGAAATTCCCTTTATCTCACTGTATGGCAGTTCCCCATATGCAAAATATGATTACCGGTAATTTTCTCCTCCCTTTTTCTGTTTTGTCTCCAAGGTTGTTAAAACTTTAAGCCTAAGATTGCTTCTTGTTGCATTTCTACAATTCCTCCTGCAACTAGACCCTGATCAAAACTAGGGGATGAGAATTCTGTTTTGCAGGGAGGTCTCAACACTTGCCTTCATTCTGCACTCAACCGTCATTACACATTTGAAAGAGGTCTATTTGGGGAGGGGAGGCTGGTTGCTTGTTTGCTTGGGGGCGGGGGGGAGGAAGGGAGTTGTGAAATGGAATTGTGGCAAATAGTTAATACTGGAAAGCCTTCCAAACAAAAATCACATAGACTCCAATATATCTCTGTGAAATGTTTTACCTGCTACCAAACAACATATTTTGACAAATTTTCATTGTGTCAAAAATGTTTCAGCTAACTGTAGCCCTGGTCACAGTTCCAGCCTTTAGGCGCTACTGTAATACAAATAATTAATAATGACAATAGCACATATGACTCTGTTCCAGTATATCATGGAAAAGACAGATAAAATTTATGAATTAATAACAGGAGTCTTCACTGTGCCAGAGAATGTCTAACAAGGAAATTTGATTGTATTCCTGAAAAATTGCCAAGCAGGGTCTGTAAGAAGTGTAATCGTCTTTGCCTAAGGTAGCACAACACCACTAAGGTAGCTCCAGACCTGGCTCAATCCAAAATCCTGCTTGCAACTTGTAAATTGCTAAATCTGTAGAATATGATTGTAAAGCAGAGCGAGCGATCAATAGGTACTTTTGAAGTCTAATTCACTCCAGACTAACCTCTATCCTGAGTGTACCAAACTTATTAAATCAGTAAAGACCTACAGTAAAAGTGATATTAAAGAGCCTAGAGGTTGGTGCATCTCTCCTTTTTGTCCCCAGAAAACAGCACACTGATTAATAAGTACAGCCTTTCAAAACCTCTGCCCTCCAGGATTCAATGACATATGTACAAGTCAAGAGGTTGGATGGAAAAGTGGACTCTGAATTGGCATCTGATTAGGGAAAGGACATCAGATCTTACCAGCTAAGGAAAAAACATCTTTTCAGTTTGGTGTGGGAAATGAAATAGGGTCTCTCTGATCAAAAATGTTATTCTGAGAATTATGCATTATAGTTATAGGATTTGTTCCTGGCATAACATATTAGACCCTCCATATACCTTGGGACTTCATGTTTCACAGACAAATTGAGTCCAGAGAAATTTTGCATTCCAAAATGAAGGACCAAGCTTCGAAGATAGCCTCTGTATCTGTGAACATATTGTGATCTTTGCGCCTAGACATCACAGGATCTCTGCACTCAGTTTCACAGTCACCTGTTTAGTTTAGGTTTGTTGTTTTTTGTTTTGGGTTATTTTTTGTTGGGGGGCAGGAGTGTTGCTTTGAGGTGAGGAGGGGGTTTAATGGTTTGATACATTATTGGCAATCCTTGTTATATATTTGATTCCTAATCTGATGCAGAAAGTTCCTCCACATTGTTTAAAGATTTCCCCCCTTAGACTTCTCTTATCTCATATCCTTCAGTGTCTGACCCTACAAAAGCAGCTGTAGAATATATTTCTTCACTCGTCATGTTGGTTGCCTGTTGCATATAGTCTGGTGTGTAGCAGCAACAGAGATACATTTCTGAATGTCTTTTCTGGATTTCTCAAGTTAAAGACAATTCATAATTTCACTTGCAGCCATATATTACAAAAATTAATCTTCTGTTTGAAAAATGCAACTGAACACTGTTTTAAAGCAATTGGCTAAATGGAAAGCTGTGTGATTGTTGTTGTTCTACAACCAAACCAAAAATTTAAAAGAAAAAAATTGGCATGGGTCAACCAGAAATGGAAGAGTTTGGGCTTACTACCCAAAACTAAAACTTGAAAACCCCAAAGTAATTCACTTGGGGGGTTTCTTGTTTGTTTTCTTGTTGGTTTTTTGTTGTTCTTTTTTACTTTTTAAATTTTTAAATATATTGTATGTGAATTCAGTCCCAAAACATGATTTGGGAATGAAACATTGAAAAGTTTTGTTTTTAATTTTCCCTTTGTTTTCAGTTGTTTCTGCAAAAACTATGTTCTGAACTCAGGTTGAATGTGCTAACACCTTCAGTTGCCCCAACAGTATATTTTTTCAGCAAATTAGATTCTTTGTCCCCAGATTTTTGCCCAGCTTCAGCTGAATGGCCCATCTGAGTGTGCTTAGGATAAACAAATATTTGATAGACAACTGAAATCTAATTAGGACTACTTGTTAGTTTTGTTCAATGTGAGTTAGGGATGCAGAACTGGACCCAAAGGAGGTAACTCAACCGCCATGATCTCTGCATAATTAGGTTTGATATTGCACACGGGAGTGATTCTACCAGGTGTATGAACTAAAGGATAAGCTACAAAATGATGTAAAAAAGAATAGTTATGAGTTGTGTGAAAGGTAAAGAGTGGGGAGGAGCTCTCGTCAAGTGTGGCTAAAGCTTAGAAATGCTGCTTAGAAACGGAATTGATTTATGTACCTAAGATGAATAAGAGCATAAAAGAAGAGTGAAACATAGTTAAGTAGAAAAGTATATGGGCTTTATCCAAGGTCACACTGGAAGAAACTGTATGATGCAGGCATTGAACCAAAAGCTCCAGCTTCATTAATCAAAACTAGATGTTTTTACTAGCCTGATGAGACTTAATTTGGGCTGTGTGTTCCTGGACTTGATATAAATGCCTGTTTTTTCAAACCATCCTGGCTCCCAACTCTTTATTAAGCAGTCCAGAAATTAAAAGAACATTGGCTAACAATTTTTTTGAACTTCATCAAGTGGTTGAGCAAATTCTAGCTTTATCCAAAGAAAAATAGACAACTGTACAATCCAAGTTATGCCCACCTTCATTCTATAAGCTTAGAAAAAGGACTAACAAATACTTTCTAAGATCCTTGGTAGGGTAAAAGTTGCAGATATACAGCATTAAAAATTCTAAAAGTCACTTCAGGAGTTGTGAAAAACTCAGCAAGTAAAATGCTGCCCCACTTAAGAGCTTTGCCTTTGACTTGAATGGAGCCAGAATTTCTCCCAAAGTATTTATGGAGCATAGGACACATCTTCACATGCATTAATACATTTTTCCTAATGTGTATTAAATGTAGTACCTCCAATGTGAGGGTGCCTATACACAAGCTGGGAGGCTACTCTGCCATGCTGTAAAAACAGAGCTTCAAAGCAGACTCATTTGAATCTGCTGGAGTGTGGTAATTACCATGCTCCATCCAGCCTCTTTGTCTTGTGTATCAGCGTCCCCATGCTTCAAAATGGCTGTGGAGGCATTTTGTCTAAAGCTTGTTTGACTAGCTTTAGTTCAACCATTGGTTTAGTTCAACCACATGGTTTAGTTCAACTTCACCATTTTGAAGCATACAAGTGCTGATACACAAAATGCTCCCTGTGCTTTAATTATAGTAGCTTTTGGAGCCACTCTAATTAAAGTGCTGCCCCCACCACCCACTCCCGGAGCATATGTAAAAAAAAAAAACCCAGCAGTGCTAAATAATTGTGCATCAGGCTGCCGTAATGTGCAGTACCAAAATCACACCTACTTTAACTGATACTTAATGTACAGTAGCCTATGTTACTGTATATTAGCATAATTGTACTGGCCAGCAGTGTTGGCAGCGCCTTTTCTCAGGGGGTGCACCGCCGCAGTCAGGGGGTGCACATGCACCTGTGTGCACCCCCTATGCTGTTGCCAATGCCCACAGAAGTTTCCATATTGGGTTGGAGAGACTATAACCACACCATCACACTTGTTTATGCCAGATATCAGTAAATCCCTTAGAAGAAGATATGAGTTCCTGTAACAGACAATTATGGAATAACCTATACACAAAGGAAATGTCTTCTTAACCCCACACTTTTAACCCCATGTAATTAGTAGCTGGCCTATGCTGTGTAGCGTGATGTTTTATATCCCATACAATTTTTATGTGTTGTAATGAAAAGGTGGATGTTTTCATCATGAATATACATGTAAATAAATGTTCCTTCAAATATTGCTAATTTCTGGAAGCAGTCATCTTTCACAACAGTAAAATCACCAGATTATGTATTTGCTCTAAAATTAGTTCTTTTAAATAGTGCTAACTGTACTTATTGTGCCTGGTGTCAGCACACTGAAACACACACAGCTTCATACATATTTCCATGTGGACTCTCAGGAATGCTGCTTAGCACAGAGTAGATATGGACCTACTGCTTCTAGTCCAGGCTTTAATATTTATGCAGTTATGAGGTGTGTTTGAGGGCACCACCACTGGGTACAGTAAGCCGGTGATCTCTCTGGGCACATCTATACAAGACATTTACTGTGGAGCTGCCTAATTAGCAGGGATCCTGGTTTTCTCTGTTTAAAAATCCACAAATTCTCTAATAAAACTGAAAATTCGTTGGTTAAAAACCCCAAAATGCACAATTAAAATGAAATGGCACTATATTTATATAAGTAACGCAATATTTAATTGATATATTTACAATTTTAAAGCAATTTGAAAGCCTACCAGTGCCTCAATCACTCTAAAAAAATTATTCTAGATACTTACAAATTTTGGTGTTTGATTTTGGGTTTTTTATCAGGGAAAAGCAGAGCTCGCCCCTGCTCCCTGTTGGGAGACTCACCAGGATACAGGTCCGGGTTCCTCACTCCCCAACCACAGCCCTCTGGCCCCCAGCCCTGCCAGAGGGGACCCCAGATACTAGATCTACAGGGCCAGGGACCCAGGTCTGCAGCCCCCGGTCTCCTGCAGCAGCACCCGAGCCTCGACTGCCACCTACAGGAGGCGGTGGCTGCTGCGGCAGTGGGGTGCTGCTGCTGCTGCCTCGCTGCTGCTGGGTGGGCATGGGGTGCCTCATCAGGGTAGCACAGGGCTTGCAGCAGTGGCACTGAACTCCCCCACCCACCCCTCTCTGCCCTGCCACACCAGGCCCCATCCACTGGGCTCTAGAGGCCCAAGGGAAAGGGCTGCAATGTAGGGAGCCCAAGCCCACAGCCCGCACCTGCCCTAGCCCTGTGCCAGCCACCCTCCCACCCTCCAGACAAGCTGCTCATGGCCCCATCCTGTTCCCTGCCTGGGCCCTGCAGCTGTGCATTCCAGTCCTGGGCTCAAATCCCCACCCCCTCAACCCCAACTTACCTTCAGGGAGCTGCTTTCCTGGCAGCCATGTGCATGTGTTTGTGTGCACACATACACAAAGCACCCCCTGCTGACTGCCCTTTTCTCGCATGCCCCAGTCCATTGCAGGCTGGAACTCTGCCAGCCTGCAAGGGGAAACCTACCATTTCCTGCATTTTTCTCCTTTAAAGAAGAAAATCCAGGTTTTTCTCCTTAAAATGAGAAAATCCCGGTTTTACTGCATTTTGCCATGGCGAACAGAAAACCCAGATCCCTGCTAATTAGTTCAGTAAACGTCTCAGCTTCTACATGTGCAGCCCTATTAGGCTGCAGTAATAAACTCCACCACAGGTTAGTACTTGTGTACAAGTACTGTACTATCCTGCAGCACAGTGTTTTAGTGCTCAGCAACACACGTGTAGATTCTGAAGGGTCTGGCAGGGGCATGAGGGTGCTTCAGAGCAAGGGCTGCCTGCCCGCTGGCCCCGCATTGGAGCACCCTCATGTCCCAGCCAGCTTCCCAGGCTGGCAGGCTGACCCCACCACCACCCCGGGTCCTCTGCCAACTGGGGCTGCTTCAACCCAGCTCAACATGCTGCAGTCCCAGGCACACATTCAAACGCGATGCCCAAGAGCTATACACTCCAACACTATATACTTCATTGCTGTGAATTAATTGCATGTGTAGATGCGCCCACAGTGACCTAAGTTATTTAGATACTTTTGAGAATGATATCCTTCTTCTGTACACTACCTCAGTGTTCTTCATGCAGATTTTTTTCCACTGAGCAGTCCATCTTAGACCCAAATAACATAGAAATGTCTAATAAATGAATAAAGGCCTGCAGGAACCTGTCAGGTTTTCTGAAGCTAGTGTGGCAGCTCTCACTGACATGAAAGCAGAGACACAAAAACTGCTTCTATCATATGCCATCTCTTTTGATTCTTTGCACTTCAATACATTTGTTACTGACCAGAAGAGGGAACAAAACTGTGTAAAAGAAATGCCGAGGTGCTCTCTTTTTTATAATCAGGTCTTCTCTCCTTTTTCTTTTTTCCAAGGATGTTTATTTCAAGATATTCATTCTGCAAAAGCTTTAGAAGGGCCCAAAATATAACAGTGTGTTGATCTCATTTAAGATGACCTAGAGGAGACCCCTATTTAACAAATATAAAGATGCTAATTATTTTATGTATAGGTCTTAACACGATTACAGCCAACACTGATATTATTTGTTGTTACAGCAATATGAATTCAATTATGCTTGTGCCAGCATAATTAGAATAGCACCATAGGTTAGTAGGTTTATTTTTTAATGTCATTGCAGGGATATGATAAAAATAATAACACTTTCACTTAAGCTTTGGTAAAGGCTGATATTCTTTCAAAATTTTGGATTTTCTGTTACAAGTGCATAGGCTGTGCTTCCATGGAAATTTCAATTTCCAAAGTCGATTTTCCCACCCCACTGAATCATAATAAATAATAAAAAGTCTCTCTTAACAAAATTGAAACAAAAGGGATTCAAACTAAATAAATGTCATATCTATTGTCTTTATAAGCTGAATACATCTGTATTTAAAACTACTGTACCACTCAAGTTCCCTATCAGAAACAAACGGATAAAATTAATAAAGTGTAAACCTGCCACCTGCTGATGAATCAAAAAAATATGGGTAGGCCATCAT
>NW_017728906.1:4397039-4402279 GCF_001723895.1 Crocodylus porosus | reverse complement strand
CAGATCACAAATGTTACCCAGGAGAAATTAGGCAGGTTCTCAAGTTATAGTTTCAAAGATCATTTATGGGTATTAAGGTATAAAAGCATAAATATCTAAGACTGGGAACAAAAAGGCAGAGCTTGGGGGTCTGGCTTAATTGTCATGGCAATAGTATAGGGATGAGAGCTCCTGCATTCTGCAATGGAGTAGAGATTGCAAGGCCCTCATCTAACATCTGATAAGAGGCTTATCAAACCCCAGATAAAGTGTCATTGACTTTTTTTTAAAGGTATCCTCAAGTAAAGTATTCACTGTTGTCCTAGCCTGGAGGTATCTTAAGGATGGGTCCTAATGGTGGGGTCTACACTTCAGAGGAAAAACCCCAGTGATCTGACAGGCCTTAGAGACACCAGGCACAGTGAGGTACAAGTCACTGTGAGGTACCAGACCTGTCTGAGACTCCAGATATAGTTTCCTAGACCAACAGGCACCTTTAAAAGAGGATGCACACAGACCCCCTCATGTGCCCCTCCTTTATTCCCTAATTTGGCTAAGATCCCACTATCCAGTCCAACATGAACATGTTTATGACCTAAGTGTGCTTACCTGGCTAGCTAATCCCCTTCTACATCTCTCATGACTTTCACATGAGAGATGAAACAAGGAATGGAGAAGGGGAGATGGTGGTTAAATAAGTAAGCTTAGAATGTAGTTTAATAAAGAAGTCAGGCCAATATCCATTGGAGCTGCAAACTGATCTACTGCCTTCCTACCAAGTGAGGCCAGCCTTAACAAGAGACAGCAGCAGAGTTAAGGAGACCAAGTGATCTTAGGAGCAAGGACAACACCATAACATCAGCCAGAAGCCACAAAGTCAAAGTACCGGAATTAGGAGTGTTATAGAGCTCATCCCCTGAGACAGCAGTCACCGGCTAATAACACCATCAGCCATTAAAAGAAATTACTAGTTTTCAAAGCTGAAAAACAATTTCCTGGTATACAACAGTTTCTTGATGGGTGTTTCCAAAATAATCAGGTGCACAATATTTACTTTATTCCATCTATGCAGAGAGATGTCAAGAAGACTTGCAAAGTTGTTATTATTCTTATCATTGTTATTATTTTTGATGATGATTATGATCATGATGAATTAATTTGTATTCCAGCAGTACCAAAGAGCCACAACACCTTTGTGTTAGACATTGTCTATAACAAAGAGACTCTCCTTCTCCTAAACACCTTACCATCTGCCTTTACGATTTATCCTTTTTTTATTTTTAAACTCGCCCCATAAGGTTACAATAAGATGATCTTGTGGGTCATAGTCAACCTTCAATTTAAGGAAAATTCTTGTAGTGAAGGGAAAAAAAAGCTCAAGACAAAATCTGTATACTGTTATCAAAGTGTGTGTATCTGTGTATATATGTAATCATGCACATAAGTGCATGTGGGTGTATAAATGGCAGAAATTGAAGGATGGCACTATTATACATCACCAGGCCATTTTTTAGAGGGTGGAAGTAATTGTTTCGTGTACAAAAAAAATGCTGCATCACCCTTCATTCTGTTACACAGGTGGTCTTCTGAGACATGCCATGGCAGATAGAAAATAGTTTTTTCTTTCCTTTTATTCTGTTCGAAAGAAATTCTCAGGCTAGTGCAGTTTCCTGGGAAGTAGGCATTTAGTGCATGGTATGAAATATTTCTAGAAGCAGGGGTTGTCTGTGCATTGCCTGTTTTTCAGGAGAGGTGCACCTACATAGTGAAAGCCAGCTGTATTAAGGATATTCTCAGACTCAACATCATTCCTTGCTCCTCCACTGGGAAGCTGGCCTGAAGGCCCAGAATTCTGCGATCACTCATCAGAGAGGTAGCACTTGTGTTGGAATAGGAACCACATTATTATAAATAATACATTATATGTAATACTAAGCATAGATCTGGTCTTTAAAATTCTGCATGCCCTGCAGCAAAAAGAAGTCTTTGTTCATTTTTAAAGGGTCTCAGCATTAATAATAATAATTCATGTTAGTGGGTAAAATGTTCAGAAACATATTAGTTCCTTAGAAGCATACTTTCCATGACAGTAGTATCATTGCAAGTGAGTCTAATATATTATAGTCTTGGTGCCAGCCAGACCCTGCAGGAATCCATCTTGTGTATTGGAGAGTATATAAGGTCTCAATGCCCCGATTCAACTAAATACTTAAGGAAGTGCTAACTTTAAGGAAAACAAGTTGAATTACTTCAGGCAAATGGGTTGTAATCAATTGGCTTACTCACAAATGTAGTTATGCATGTACTTAACAATGTGTTGAATCATATCTTAGGCTTGAGGGTTATAGCATTGTTATTTTCTGTCGCCATTACATGATTTTTTATAATGGGTTTTGGAGCTATTAGTAAGAGAACCACCACAACGCAACCACATAGGACAAAAAACAGGACACTTGATAGGCTATATATATAAGATATAATCCCTGGCAGGCCTCTAACAAAGTTTGTATTGTCTTGGACGGCATCTTTTCACTGATTCAAACCAATGTGTATATTTGCAGTTAAATACATTTTAAAGAAAGTTTAATCAGCTCTCATGATCCAGAGCTTAAACTGGCTGCCATATGATTTAAGATGGATTTTCCCCTCCCAAACCCATGTTCAGAACTGCACTGCCACTGCAGTAAATGACTGAGGAGAGGAGAGTTACTGACTCTGAATGATCAGGTCTAGGATAAACCAAGAAGTAAAGTTGTCAAGCTAAGGGCCTAATGCAAAGCTTACAGAAGTCAGTGAGACATTCCAGCTGACTTAATTGGGCTTTTTGGATAAGGCCCCATATGAGGGCCTAAACTAAGTAAAAAGCCTTCATAGATCATGAGCTACATTTTTCTACTTATTGAAGCTTCTCCCTTCTATAGTATCTGTCCACTTCTGTTTGCTCCAGGATGGATTGTCAGACCTGCCTGAGGGAGTGCAAGCAAGCCCTATAGTGTGGAAAGTGCACAAAAAATATGCTCCAGTCCCACTCCAGAAATCTGAATGGTTTCAGGTAACCTAACAAAAGCTCCAGATGGCTGAAAAACAGGAACAATTTATTCATCCAAATGTTTTTATTGGAATTTTGACAAGATTTTGGGGGGGGTTCTTTTTAAGAATTTCAAAATTTGGAAAACATCAACCACCTTTAGAAACAGCAACATTTTCCTACTGTTTCTCCTTTGAAACCAGTTCAGCCAAGGATACATTTGGCACAAGTACCGGAACACAATAATGGGAGGAATGCCTCCTTAGTGTCAGCCATTGTGATGCCTGTATGCTATCTAGAATCAATCTACAAATCTTAATATAGATCTCTGTTACGTGAGATTGAATACTGTTCTTGTGAAAGCACTGCCTCTTGGAACATTTCAATGAGTTTTTATCATAAGATCACTCATGAAACCGCAGGGAGGGGGGAAACACTATTTTAAGAATCAAAACAGAGCTCATGACAGGTCATATAGATTGGTCTTACATAAACCTTAGGATTTTTGAAATTGGAGTCAGGCTGAAAAAAGAATAAATGGATCCTATGTAAATATTTCTGATACATTTGTCAATACACAGAGGCTAGTTAGGCCAACACAATGCAAGCATGACTGTATGAACTCATGAAACAGGTTTTCATAAGCTAAATTGACACTGCAGGGCAAAGAGTAAATACAGATGACTAGTTTACTAAGCTAACATGACACAGATGATATAAAAAGGGTACACACATGCAATTTTATGGTTTCATTTTTACACTGGCAATTTTATGCTTTCATTTTTAATGTGCATTTTATTTAATGCACATTATTTGAAGGAAAAGAACAGAAAATATTTTGTTATTTCTTCAAAGGTCTCTTGATGCTAGTGCAGTCTAAATGCCACTGTAGTTAATACAGATGAACCTTCTGGGTGTTTTCAAATTATCTGACCTGCTGTTCCTTTCTAAATTTGAAAAGTCATTTACCCATAATTCTTTTTCTCTCAGCATAACAGAGTTATTACTCAGCACCATACAACCTGTGCCTCTACCTGAGACAGAGATCAGAATGTTCCTTGTATTTGTTAAATTATCTTACCACTAGATGGTATATGTCTCTATTAGCGGGAGGGAGAAGGCTTCTTCCCTCTGTAATAATCTGTGTGCACAATGCAACTCCACACATCTTGAAAAACAGATTCAGAGTTTTAAGCAGGAACAGAATTCAGGATCTCATATGTGCATTTTCAAAGCACATTGGTTTTAACTCTGGTGCTGCTGGTGCTGTGACTGGGAATTTTTGAAAAGCCCAGCCCCTCTTTGCAAAACACAGACCGTTAGGTCTTAAGCTAAGGAAGATTCTCCAGTAGCTCCAGGCACAACGTGGGAACATTTATTCACACTTCATCAGGTCTGATAATCCATCTGGTAGGGAGGGGCTGTCATTCTTCCTATACTGAAACACAGACACACACACACACAGATGCACACGCACACTCATACAGTATTGCAGCATCTAACTCCAGTTGCAATCTGGCCTTTAATACTTGAGAGGAAAATACATAAAATTAACCATATTCTGCCACTCAGGAAGTAAAATGGATGAGGAAAATCAGATTTATGAGCCACTCTCTACAAGCTATAGCATAGCTAGCAGACAATGAGATCAGGGCAGGGTAAAAAACAGCCCATTGTGAACATGACAATGCAAATTTATGCTGACAGAGTAAGCAGGAATGACGTATCCAGTTCAATAGTGTAATCTATACAGGTGTGAGAACACATATAGGAGGTATTTGAGAAAAAGAAAATGGAAACCAAACTTACACCTGATTGTAATCTACAGCATAATTCACTTTCCCAAAAAACACAGCAACTTCAAGAAAAGAGTCTTGCCTACCTCAGGAAAAGATCTTGCATCTCAGACTGCATGGTGCTTCTCTACCCTATGCATCAGTTCTGCACAGTTCACAATTGTATCTCTCTATTATTTTTAGTCTTAGGAATCTGTGTCCTAATGGTGGAGACATGAAATATGCATACATATTATTAAAGTTGCATTAATACTGTTCAAACTCCAGTGTAAGACATTGGAGGCAGTGTTGTCCGGAGGAATGAACTTAACTTTGGTAGTCAAAAAGTCTGGCATTCTAGTCCTAGTGTGAGGGAGCGGGGCCTAGGGGCGGCCGTGAACTCCCTAGCGCCCCCTACCGTCATGTTAGGGTGAACTTAGCACCCTCAGAATCTCGCC
>NW_017728906.1:4363194-4396939 GCF_001723895.1 Crocodylus porosus | reverse complement strand
AACTCAGGCCACTCAGCTCAGCCGCAGAGCTCCTGCTCCTGCTCCTGCTCCTGCTCCTGCTCCTGCTCCTGCGGCAGCCAGAAGGGAACTGTGTGGCAGGCTCCGGCCTAAGCTGTTTATAAAGGCCGGGCCCTGCCCCCTTCTGGCCACGTGACCCGCCTGGTCGCCCTGCTAACCGGCACCTGAGCTGCCCGGGTGATTGGCAGCTCTGCCAATCACACTCACAGTCATGGGGCACTTACGTGACTCTGTGACACCTAGCCCTGAAATCTATTCATGGTAGGACTTCAGCTCAACCTCTTCACTTTTGTGCTTTAGTTTCCCTCCTTGGCTAAGTGCAGACATTTGCGGGGGCTAGGGAGAAGTTAGATTGTATTAAAAATGGCCACCCAATCTAACTTCATTTGCCCCGTGTGGACCTTAGACTTTGACCCAGTCTCAGTGCTTGGAAATTGATCTAAGCCCATAACTGTACAGAAATTTCATGCACGCAGGCCAATCGAAAACGGTGGAATCCAATCTAAGATAGACCCAGATCAACATACACTCTAACATGATCAATCTAGGTTAGACCAATGAGTGGAACTTTAGTACAGTTACCTGTGCAGTCCCAGGGCTGGCAAAACCCAGCCACTGGCCCCAGTCTCAGGGCTGCACTTTTCCTAACCACTCCCTGGCACGGAGCTATTTTTAGAGCTCCCTCCCACCCCAATCCTCCTCCCCCTCCTCCATGGACCAGTCAGTTCTCCCCAAACCCTCCATCCATCTAGTTGCTCCCAGTGCCATCAGGTTGCTGCTGCTGGGAGCTGAGGAAGTAGGTATCAGTGAAGGGAGAAACGGGAGAGAGAGGTTCACTGGAGAGGAGAGTTTGGGGGGCTAAAAATAGCCTCTGGTCCTCCACAAGTCCCCCTGAACCCCACAAGACCTCCTAATCCTGCCAAACCCCCCGAGACTCTACCAACCTCCCATGGACACTGTCTGCCCCTGTGATGGTTCCTGTGGATGCTGCTTCCTACCCTGACCCCACATTACTCCCATGGATTGCACTTGACCCTATGCCCCCCACTGATTGCACTGGCCCCCAATCATTCCTGTGCATCGCTCCTGCTCCCCCACTACCCCGATCACTGCCATGGAGCTTTTTTGCTCACCCCCCCCCTTCTCCCATGGACCCTTGATCCCCCACAAGCCTGCTTTCCCGCATCCCCACAACTCCCCCTGCTGGCCCTCCCCATCCTGATTTACCTTAGATCAGGTGGCCATTTTTAATGTGATCGAATATCCCCCTAGCCCCCCTGAATGTATGCACTTAGCCCCAGTAAAACAGACAATGTCTGTATCACAGGACTGTTGTGAAGATTGATTAGCTAATGGATGTACCCTGCTTTGAACACACACAGTTCTATATTAAGGTTATGTATTTTTAATGCCCACTTGGAATCTCCTTTTCAAAAAACCAAAGTTTATCTGAATGACCTTCCTGGTTTTCCTTTGGTTGTAGTTTGTCAAGAACTGTTCTTGGGGAAGCAGGGTTGTTAAATGATAAAACATAAAAAGTGGCACATGCCATGAAGTCTTTTATAGCTACATAGGAACTGCCCAACTACAACAGGCCAGCAATGCATCTACTCTGGCACCACACCTCAAGCACTGGCCCCTGCAGTGTGTTTCAAAGGAAAAGACAGAAAATCCCTCATAATTCACCCAGTCAGGTGGGCAATATTATACCATAGGGAAAAATATACATTCCTGACCCCATCTGTCATTCATGTTATGCCAGAAAGGAGAATTAATGGCCCTTGTAATGAATACATTAGAAACTAACACAACCCTGACTGTTTTCCTACCCATAAACTATCCCATTCTGCATCTTAATACGGAGCAGTCCTGTTATGCGACTTCCCAGGGGAGATTTTCAAAAGTTGCTAAGTCTTTGCATCCGAAAGCCAGTGTATATGGTGCTCCTAAGTCCCACAGGTGCTTTTAAAACTCTCCTCCCTTGTTGTTCTTAATATTGCTCACAGTTAGCTTACATATCTTGGTATATACTGAGGAGTACAGAATTTAACACATTCATCATGTTTCTCATGCAAAGAAACATCTCCTTTCTCCCGTCACACATCCTTACCATTCTTTTTTTTTTTTTTTGTGGCCATTGAGGGCCTCTGTCATCCAACATACTGCATTATGTGCTCTCTCTGTGGGTTAATTTAGAATAGTTACCCAAAAAGTCAGGAGCGCAAGCTGTGCCCAGGACTGTATTTTGGTTATACCTTAGCTTTATGTATGGCTCTTCATCTTTGCTTGATGTTGATATAAAGGACTGTGCTGCTTTGACAGACAGACACAAATCTTCTCAAAAGGGGTGGTGGGCGGGAGGATGGGAGAGGAGGAAGGATTGGGAGAGCCTACTCTTGGGCCAGCCACCTTGGAGCACAACACAGAATCCATAGGGTAGGTAACCAATTATTTGTGTAACTGCAAGATAGAAGTCGCCAGGTTGCAGACCCCATCCGCTCTGAGGGATTTGGGAGATATTTCTTTATTCTTCAATAACTAGAAATAAGGCTCCAAAACAAAAACAATCAATATTATACAAAAGTGGCACTGAAAGAAGCAGCTATGTCAGGCAAACAGAATGCACAGCGCTGAGAGAAAGGGTACATTACATATGGATAATAAGCATGTCTTCAGGAAGATGCATCCATAATCAGTTAGTGGATTTAGCAGCTGTTCCCGCTGGGTTTACTCTCCTGAGGGAGCAGAGAAAGAGAAACTAGGAATGTAAGACTCTATATAATGAAGTCTTTAATATCAAGCAATGCATTGGACTATAACTGTAATATTGATTTCTACAAAGTCTCCCACAAAGGAGCAATATTTCTGAACAACAGAATTTGTCACTGGAGGAATGCAATCTAAGATAATACAGACATCTGTAACAGAGTGACTGATACAACTGATTTCCATGTTCACTTCATGCTAGGGTAGTGGAATTTGGTTCACTCATTCATTATGACTAGAGCTGTATACTAGCATTTAAAAGTGAACCTTAATTTTGCCTTTGACCTTTCCCTTCAAGATCACCAGAGGTTTAGTCTTTTTTTTTTTTTCTTTTTTTGGGGGGAGTGGGGGTCTGATTTTCTTTGAAATACGTTTTTAAGTATAATTTTGAAATTTGGGGTTCACTGTTGGTATGAACCTCTGAAAGTGTGATATTTCTTTCATGAAAAGTTGATCAGTCTAACTAATCACGTTATTTTTTTCTGTCAGTGGCCACAAAGCCTCTAATGTGGAAAAATTTAAGGGGAGCTGATGTTCAATTTATTGGACTTTAGCTAATAATTTTCTCAAAGGAAACAAAGTACACTGAAGTTGATTGTTACATACAGATAATGCTTCAGTTGTAAATAACCAGGCAATTAATTCTTTACTAGGAAAGCACCATGTTGGAAGTATCTCACTCAGGAGAACTCTCTTTAATGTAAAAAAATAAAATTTACATTTACGTTGTTGGTTCACAACATATTTCTTCTTCCTAACGACAACATTGATTCATTAAAATCATAGGAAATTAGGGTTGTAAGGAACCTCAGGCAGTCATCTATTCCAACCTCTCAAAGTTAGGACCATCCCCAACTAAATCATTCCAGTCAGGTTTTTGTCTAGCCAGGTCTTAAACACCTCCAAAATGGAGAGTCCACAGCCTCTCTGGGTAACTATTACAGTGTTATAGTACCCTCATAATGAAAAAGTTTTTCCTGATATCTAACCTAAACTTCCCTTGTTGGAACTGGAGACCATTTCTCCTTGCTCTGTCATCGCTGAGAACAGTCTAGCTCCATCCTCTTTGGAAACTCCCTTCAGGTGGTTGAAGGCTACTATTAAATCCCGTCTCAGTCTTCTCTTCTCCAGACTAAATAAGCCCAGTTCCCTCAACCTCTCCTAAAAAGTCATGTGCCCTAGCCCACTAACCATTTTTACTGCTCAAAAAAGAGAGTAATATGAAAGATTCCAGAGTTCACTAGAGAGTTGGCTATTGCTATTAATTATGATATGGAAGGTGCTTGGGTACTATGGCTGGCAGTTTTAAGACTGTGTAGAATACATCTAAATATCATGTTTCAGTGAGGTCTATAAGAGATAATAATGCTGTAGTGTTATTGCAACGGTGATGGTCCAGGTAGTAGGTCAAATGCAAGATCTGGTTTTGATAGTACTGTACTTTACTCACATACCATACTCATCGTTTTCCCCAGAATCAGCCCTCCAAAATTGGAGTACGCATCTTAAGAAGAGAAGTAGGTTTTTCCCCCCCTTTTGAAATAGAAGTGTGAGAGGAAAAGCTCTGGGGGCAAGGAGAAGCCTGAGAGTGATAATCATTAGGGGAATGCGAAATGGGCTGTACTCTATTTGGATTGGATTCAGCCTGAACTGGGGGCCAGTGATTCAATTTGTTGGTTCGGATCACTGTCCCAATTTGATTTGGCTGAATCTGAAGTTTCAATGCGGATTTGGAGAATCAGTGATTCAGGCATAAACACAGCTTTAAATGTTTTTTCTACATACCTTGAGGTACCAAGCACAGCTTGTGAATGCTGCAATGGTGGGGCAGATGGAGCATCCCACAGGAATGCGGTGGGGGGGCCCTGCATGCTTGACAGTGAACCCGGAAGTGGACCAGAAGTAGTTCTAGATCCACTGCCGAGTACACAGGAGACCCCTCCATGCCCAGCCGGCTCAGTGATCAGCTGTGGGGGGACTCTGGGTGCCCCTAGAGACCCAGGAAGCACCAGTCACTGAGCCGAGGGCCAGGGGGAGGGTCCACCACCGAGCGTGCTGGGGACCCCCCTGCACTCCTGTGGGATGCTCCATCCTCCCCAGCATTTCAGCATTCACAAGCTACCTGGTACCTTGAGGTATGTAGAAAAAACATTTAAAGCTACATCTATGTACAAATCATCAAATCTCTTCAAATCTCTCTGAATCGATTCAGAGGGTTCCTATTCAATTCGGAGAGATTAAAGGGTCTCCTGATCCAATTTGGATTTGGAGACTTGGCCACTGAATCAGGCCAAATCTCTGCTGAATCGAATCAGCGACTGAAGCTTCGCACAGCCCTAATAATCATCCTCCACTTACCCCAGGCATGAGAAGGAATGCAGCTGGAGCCCAGAGCATAGCACCGCACTGCCAAAGTGAATGCTTTACTGGTACTGGCAGCGGGGGAGGGCAGACCAAGACTTCCAGCCCCAGAAAGCAGATGCTGGAGAGAGACAGTGGCATCTACAGAACAAAGATGTGGAAGGACTCCCTGGCTGGTGCCAGCCAGCAGCTAGTTGTGTGAGGAGGGTGTGCAGCAAAAGGCACAGGTGGTCTGAGAAGCACTCACAAATGCCAAAATCCCCATCTATGGGGCTAGCTTGTCAGGTACAGGAGGGAATATCCAGACCAAGTAGGTACCTGAGGACTCAGGGAGGGTGTGCAACTTGGGAACCCTGCCTCCTGTGAACATGACAACCTGAACCAGTGCCTGCCCATGGCTATTGATTCAGCCAGGGAAGGGACTGACCATGTAAACTGATGATGCAGAATCATCCCTAACTAAAAGATGGAAAGAGGCTTCAGTTGATTTTCTTTGCCTCAGTTGTGGTGAAGACCCATGACTAAATTGATAAAAAGTGGGGAAAGGTTTAACCCCAGAGGATAGAGAATGCTTGAGTTAATTTGTTTTCCTTTTGGGTTCATATTTGGAATGTCATAGTGCCCTGGCAAAAGTGAGGTTATCCCTGGAATAAAGGGGCAGACTAGAATGTACTTACCTGTTTGAATTGGCTAACATATTGTATGGGGTGACAACCCCTGAATGTGAGAAGGGACAGTGGCCAGTGTACTCTGGGGATACAATGAACAAGTCATGTAGTTGATTCGTGTGAGAATGGCAGCATGGAATAGACCTGACCCAGACCCTGGCTGCCTAAGGAGGGTCCACAATTCAGGCGTAGGGAGTCAGTCCCCTAGAGAAGAAATCCAACGAACATTTGAATCAAGTTAATATCTGGGAAGTGGTAAGGGTGGGGTGTAGGGGAAACAGAGCCCCACATAGATTCCTCCAACAGGCCAAGACCTGTCACTCCGCAATCAAGCTCCCTGTCTAAAAAGAAAGATCAAAGTTGTGGCAGGTGAGAAAAGAATAACATGAGAGAGCAGCTGGGGGACAGCATCAACCTCTCCTCACCCTGATGTCATTCACATGGGAAGATGCCAGGCTTGATAGGGCCTAGGACTTAACAGCACATACCCCTGATAAGAAGCATACAGTCAGTGTGCTCTACTGGCTGCCAAATAGCTCCTGCTTGCCTCTTGCCTCTTGCCCAGCCAGCAGAAGGAGAAGAGTCCTGTGTTAACCTTCTTACAATCATACCTATTGGCTGAGCACTGTAGCTTGTGTCTGAAGGAGCTATTAAGCTAGCTAAAGGCAAATAAGCTGCTGCTGGTATCTTGATAAGACTTGTGGTGTGGAAACAACACTTTAGTATTCATAGGAACTTATATGAAGAAGTGTTTACAGCAAAGAAGTAACAGCCTTGCTACTGCTGTTGCAAGAGTCTGGGGCCTAGCCTCGTTGCTGTTCTACAACACCAGGAAGCTCCTGCTGCCACAGCCAGACTGTCTTTTGAGATGCCACACTTCCTAGACGCTCTTTCTAGGATGACCAACTCTATGCCATACTGAAAAAAGTATGCCATAACTGAAAAAAATATATTTTCTACATTCTGCCTTACAAGAACAAGGTGTGTGTTTTATTTGGGATCACATGGTGTGCAACAAATTATGTGCCTTTTACTGGACCAACTCTATAGTTGGGAGCAATATTATACAAGCCTCTTGGAGAGAAAAGCCATACAGTCCCAAAGATTCGCCAGTCAAATAATGATCAAATCAAGAGATAAAGGAGAAGTCATAGGCATCTTCAACCACAAGGACTGTATTGAGACTAAAAGACAACTCTCTGTCAGCAACTATTCTTCAGTATTCAGCCTTAAACTTAAAGACAATCAAAACAGCCTTACTAGCTTCAAGAAATCTGCACAAACTAATCCCCCATTCCCCCACCCCAGAGGCATTTGACATGCTCCCTAGATACACCAGCATGGAAACCCTGGCAGACCTATCATTTCCAAGGACATCTTGTGCATTAAAACTGGTCTTTGAGAGTGACATTATTTAGTAAAAACTTTTAAGCCTATGACTAGCCAATTAAAACTGAAGTCAGACTAACAAATGTCTATCATGAAAGAGCATAGTTGAACAAGTTTACATAGAATTTAAGTTATTTGATATGAAATTCTAGGCTCAAAGGTGCCTGTGAGTATGGGTAACTGAAATGAGTCTACATCCTTTCTAGCACATAAAGCCTATTTCCACAACAAATTTATGACTGGAGAGATTTAAATATGCCCATAGCTCAGTTTCCATATTCAACAAACTCCACACTGAAGCAAGAACTACCAGAGGAGGCAAAATTTTCAAAAACACTAAGACAACTGGGCATCCTCTGTCCCTTCATAAACCTGGTCCTTAAGCACTTAAAGTTTCTTTTTATGTTATTTAAAGTGCTTTATTGCCATGTGTCACCGCTGGGACTCAACTAGTTGTTTTCGTGCCACTCTCCCCCGAGTGTCTGATGTTACAGACCTCTTGTGCTCGCGCCTTTGCCTGAGCTGGTGGTTTCCGCCCAACTCCCTGACCCCGTTCTCACCTGCCATGACTTGATGAACTCAGTGTCTGGGGTCATTCATCGTGAGTGCTCATTGGCCTGAGGTTCCTCCCAGCGGTCACTCTCAGGGCTCCGCCACCCCTACACCCCGACCTCACGCCTCCTGTATAGCGGTGTCAAGCTGGTCATCATTTCGTCCCTTGGAGTCTCGACCGGGTCATACTCGGGCCCTTCCCTAACACCGTCTAGGCCTACAGTGCGGGTCTACTACCTCAGGTGTCCCCTGGGGCTCGGGGAGAAAGAAACCCAAAAGAACCGAAAGAAAGCTCCAACACAAAAACTGGGCGTACTGCCCCTTTAACTGCCCTCCGCGCACTTTACCGGGGCACTGGCTACCTTATGCCTAGGCACTCAGTTCCCTGCCTACTCCCAGGCACCTCTTGGTCCAGCGACGATGCCTTTCTCGGCTGCACCTCTCTCTGGGATCCCACGCAGTCTCTCACTCCCGGGACTGATCTTTTCAGGGATCTGCAGTCTTTACAGGGCAATCCTGGCGTCCCTTCGCAGCCACATCCACAGCGTTGTCTGGACAACCTTCTTCTCTCTTCTTGCACTCATCCCAGATGTTCCTCCCCTTCTGGCCTGGTGTGCCTGCTTGCCTTAGCTGCAGGGACATCAGTGGCTGTCTCCTCTCCCTTTCTCCTGGCTCCTCAGCATGCACCGGTGCTGGCCGGCACTCCACGCTGATGTCACCAGCCGGCTGCAGCTGTATAAACAGGCAGCTGACGAGCCACGCAGATTTTGCCTCCCATTCTCCACGTGTTGTTTCCTGAGCTGCTGGTGAGTATTCTTGCATCCCTTATGTCCCAGGACACCATGATTTAATAGAAGCACACAGCTCTACAGCACTTTAAAAATGAGTACAGTGCTTTAAATTAACCTTCGTTAAATGAGGTATTAAATTTGAAGCGCTGTATTTTACAGTGCTTTAGCAACCTACAGTCCTTTAAATAACTTCTGTATGCTGGTCAAATTTCTAACTAGTGGAGACACCCCAGGAGCCCACAGAGCACCCCCTGCCTCCTAGCCTGGGAAGTGCAGGGTGGCTCAGGGGCTCCCAGCCCCACCAAACACTGCATTTCTGTCGTGTTTAAGAGCGCTGTAACTTTATGGTGCTATAAAATGTGCTCTAAATTACAGTGCTGTAAAACATCCATGGAGCACTTCTGTACACAGCCTTAGGAGTCATCACTGTTGAGCATGGAAGTTAGAAACCTGAGTCACTAAGGCCCTTTTGAAAATTTAACCCTGGGGCATTGAGAAATCTCGTTTTTGCTGACACCTTCAGGAACACAGCTATTTTTGCTATATACATATTATCTAATCTAGGTTTCAGGTTCCTGTTATTATAAAACTATTTTCTAATTTTGGGAGTAGATAGTCATTGATTTGGGAATATATAGTCACTGATTTTTCTCAATGACCATAAAATTCTGATCAAAATGTTCTATTTCACATTTGCCCTACAACAGCAGTCTCCAAATTCTTCATCCTGCAGGCCAGATGGACAGTGCCAGATCCCTCCATGAGCTAGATCAGGAGTGGGCAAAATGCAGCCCGTGGGCCAGATGCAGCCCTCCAGGCCATTCTGTCCAGCCCACAGGGCCCTTGAAAAATTTAGAAAATTAATATTTATTTGCTCCTGGCTGCCTGTCTTGTGGCCCTCAATGGCTTGCCAAAACACAGTAAGTAGTTCTCCACCTGAAATAGTTGCCCACCCCTGAGCTAGATCCAGCCTATGGGCCCAATCTGACTGCAAAGGGTTACACAGTCTGACTTTGATTCATCTGTCCATGGCTGGGCCGAGGAAAAGAGACTCCAATCTGGATGAATGGAATTAAAGGCAGGGGAAGTGACCCAGTCCCAGTCCTGGTCCTGAGCCCAATCCTGAACCAGATGCATGAGACAAGGTTGGGTTGGGACAGGGCAGCCTTGGTCTGGATGGGGAGAGTGGGGGGCAGAATGGTCCTGATCCAGGTGTGTGGGTGGGGGGTAAAGCAGTCCCAATCTAGATGCAGGGTGGTGGGGGCTGGTGGAAGTAGCCCAGTCCCTATATAGACACATAGTGGGGACAGGGCACCTCCGATCTAGGCATAAGGTTTGTAGGGGAACAGCCCAGCCTGATCTGAACTCATGGTGGGTGGCCTGGCCCTGATCCCACTGCACAGACAGTAGCCCAGGTGAAGTTGGCTCCAGCCACATGGAGCTTCCACCACGCCCCACTGCCAAGTTTCAGACCCATGGGGGAGCCCCACAGGCCAGATGTTATGGCTCTGTAGGCTGGATTTGGCCCATGGGCCACAGGTTGAGCACGCCTGCCCTACAGCAATCATCCTACAAAGTAGAGTAAATTAACTGTTATTGACTACTATTCACCTAACTTCTGTACACCTTTCTGTATTTTACCTGGAACTTTTTTGATCAGAGACTGTTTGGAAACTGTCTAGCATATACAAGTAAATATGAATTATTGTAAGAGAGGGGCCTTGGTTATGCATAGGCCCAATCTACATGTTAGACTTCAGGTATGATTAAGCAGTTAATCACACCTTACATTGTGACCCAGCTACACATTAAATCAGTTAATGGTCTGATAAAACAAGGAATAAGCCACAAAAGTTATTCCACAAAAAATATTATTAACTGAACATGTGGCCAGGTGCAGCCCCATTGACTCCACCGCCTCACGTGATGGAGTTGGCTTCACTGCTGCTCTCGCCGCAAGCCTGGTCAGCTACAGGGCTCACAGTGGGGCCAGTGTTCCACACACTGCCCCCCACTGCAAGCCTCCTTAGCTGATGGGTCTTGCAGTGGGTGCAGTGTGTGGAACACTGTCCCTGCTGCAAGCCCATTGGCAGCAAAGCTCTCAGCAGCAATGGGAGCTGGTGCAAGAGGATCCCAGGATCATGATCCTGGGCTTCTGCCACATTGGTAATAAGGTATAATTGGATCTGATGCTTAATCCCACAACCGCATCTCCTGCCAAGCACATGTGGCATGGCAGAAGGCATTTCTGTGTGGATCATGCACCAGATCCTATCATGTCTTTACCCAAATGTCTGGAGGGGCCCATAGATAGAGGGGGGTATCTATGCATAGATTTCCAGCCTCTTTGAAGGAAATACTGCCTGTTCTGTATCCATTTCCAATAAATGAAAATAAGCCATCCCCAGAGTGGCCAGAATGATCCCCCAAAATATCAGGCTGACATTACATTGAGTCTGTGGGGAAAATCCACTCAATAGGGTTTACAAAAATTGATTTAAAGAAAAAAAAAACAGATTTATTAAAAATCTAAATTAGAATTTTTTTATTTAATGTAAATAAGTTAATCAGTTAATAAGATTTTCTTTTTTTAAATAACTGTCCTTAAAATGAAATTGGAATTTAATAGAAAATACGTTAAAACTATTATAAGCTTTTGAGATCATGCTGAATCCATGAGCCCATCAGAAACTTGATGCTATAGGCTGTGGAATTTTCTGTAAAAGAAGGGGAAATGTTTTACTTTGAGATGGAGTATTATGAATATGGCTCAGTCTGTCATATTCTGTACTGACAGCTCAGTCCTGTGAGCACTCTAAGGATTGTGATACTACAAGCAAGCTGCTGGAAAGATTATCACTGGCATTGTGGCCTGGCCTCTGACTCCAAGAGACATCAAGTTTTTCCTTTGGATCATCCACTGAGGGCACCTATGTGGTCTCATATTCGTGTTCTAGCTTCTCCCCACCTTCGTCCTGAATTTTATAGGCCAAATCTTGCATGCTGTTTTGTGAATTTCATTGAATCCCAGGTATCATCCTAACGCAGCTGCTTGCCCCACATCATAGGCAAAGAGTTAATTATCAAGTAAACAAGCAGTATTTCACTTATCATTTTCTAAACATTTAAAATCAATAAGGATCAGAAAATATTCAGCTATGTGATTACTTAATATATGTAAATAATTATACTGTGCCTTCCTCGGCTGCATCCCAAAGAGCGTGTATGTGTGGTTTGTGGTGCCTCAAAGCAGTTTGAGATGCCACAAACCTGTAGGTAGCAAAAATGCACCAATTCTAGCATAAAAGCTTTTTGTAGCTGTAAATACACAGGTTCTAATGGTTATATCAGGCATATATGCCTTTCTGTAGAAAGTAACGGGATCAAAAATAGAAAAAATTATTAACATGAATGTTCAAAATCAATGTTTTCCTTTAAATCTTTATTCAAATCCCTGATTGAAATGACCTTGATTTAGATCAGTCCATTCTGAGGCATCCCAAAAGACTCTTTGGGTTACTACTCTTTGCCCTTCTTCCTTCTGTTGCTGAGTAGATGCTAGACCCACTGAGTGTAGGAAAGGCATCTGTGCTATAAGACAGAAAGTAGTGGAGAATTCCCAAGAAGGCTGTGGGAGCTCCGGAACCAACCCTTCCTAATCGCCTAAGGCATGGGCTCCTATGACAATGCTGTTTCTGTTCCCTGCACAATAGGTGCTCCCTCTCTGCTGATTGAATGCAGGGAATGTTACTGAATGCAGCACCCCTTACTGCATTAAATAAACAACCCCCAAAAGAAAGGAATGAAAGGAAGGCAATTACGATGTTGACTCTCATTTGCACCCCCCATCCCATGCACACATTTGAACAAGTAAGAAATAAGAGAGCTCTGCTGTCAGGAAAACTAATTCTGCACCTCTTTTTCATGGCAGGGTTTTGGTACAGTAATACTGTTTGCTCAAATACTTCAGATTCTTAGAAGCCTTCTACTAAAATCCAGGGCAAAGTAATAAATGGGAATAGACATCCTGCCTATTCTAGCAAAGATCTTGGCAACAGAACAGGTAGAAGCAGCTACTCATGGGGAAAGAATGGCTACCGATCTGTGATCAAAATTAACCTGAATGAGTTGGCCAAG
Source organism: Crocodylus porosus (assembly GCF_001723895.1). Classification (NCBI taxonomy): domain Eukaryota; kingdom Metazoa; phylum Chordata; order Crocodylia; family Crocodylidae; genus Crocodylus; species Crocodylus porosus. The sequence continues at coordinate 4,384,257 of NW_017728906.1, read as the reverse complement.
TTAAACAGCAAAGTGTATTAAAACGATAGTCAACCTTCCATTTGCCCTGAAAATGTTTTGTTTACCCATAACTGTTTTCTGCAAAAGCAAAGACCACAATAAGAAAAGGGAAAACGAAAACCCATGCAGTGGTGAAAGGAAATTCTTTTTTGTTAGAATTTTTAATAGAAAGAAAATATCCCCTGCACAAAATGATTGGGAACCCTAAAGATGATGCTCATTATTTACAATAGAGATGAGTGAATAATGTACTACCTGGAATGTTAACAGTAAGGAAAATGCAGAGCCTGCTATAACCTCTGACTTCAAGCACCCAAGACAATATGTCATTCAGTAAGTCATTTATGTCCAAATCCAGTGAGTCATTTATGTCCACAAGAACAATGTTAAATGCTAGTCCAGTTTCCACCTTCCTTCCTTTTTAGAAAGTGACCCTTTTTCCAGCTGTTTCACCCCTGCTCAAAGAGGAACTGGCTTTCTACTTACATAGAAGCTGTACACTTAAGGCAAAAGAAGCATGTATGTTTAACAGAAGGCACTGATAATGTGCACTGTGACATTTGAGCTCCCCTATTAAAGGTAATGTGAAAATAGATTGGCAAATGCCATGGCATGTACAAGTCTTCACCTATATCTGTGAGTCTTCTTTTCACGCTTTGTAAGAGCCAAATATACAAAACATGAGGCAAGTCTATATTCTAATTTTATTATGCTAAACTGCTGAATTACTCCATATTTCATACAAATATTCTACTACTACTAAAAATATTAGCATTAAAAATACTCTATAAAGTACAGAGTAGACTCATGGCTGGGTATTGGTTGTAGCCATGTTGGTCTAAGGACAAAGGCAGACAACGTTCTTTGGGTAAATTCAGTATGTTTTATCAGACCAAATAAAATAGTTGCAAGCTTTCAGGTACAAATACCCTTCTTCAGGCTGAGGAAGCATCTGTAGCTGTTTTATGTTCTTCCTGGATGGGATAGAATAGAAGCCAGAGGCCAGTATACAAGAATGCCAGTCAGTGAAAATGAATATTGAGGCAGTCAATGAGTGAGAAAGAGGTGGCAGGGAGGGGAATTCAGACTTGGTGATAAGATGTATTAAAGAGGATCCCTAGGGTATCAGATGTTAGACAGGTTGTAATGTGCCATAAATCCAATGTCTATATTTACTCCATGATTTTTTGTATCCAGTAGGTTGGTGAAATGAAGTTTGTAGGCTCATCTGCAAAAGGTGTTTTGTAAGTTCCCTTTGAAGATTAGAGCAGAGACATTGGAGAGAGAGTAGTTGTCTTGTGAGAAGTGTGCACCTCCAGGTAATTGGGTATTCTTGTCTTTGATAGAGTTTAAGTGTGCGTACATTTTGGTACACAGTTGTTTGATTTCTCCTATATATTTTCCATCAGAGCATTTAGTGCACTGGGTGAGATGTATTACATTTCTGGAGGTGCAGCTTTAAGATCCAGGAATGGTAATGGTTCTTTTTGTGGGGTACAGTAATTGTGAGGGTGGTTGCGATATGTTGGCAGGTTTTACATTTCTTGTCATGGCATGGTCTGAATCCATTCAGTGTGTTTTGGGCCATAGTAAGTTTGCTTCTGGTGATGAGGTTGGCAAGGTTTGGTGCTTGTTTGAAGGTTAGGATGGGTGGTTCTGGGAAGATCTCTTCAAGAATTGAGTCTTCTAGTATGAGAGTATGAGTATGTTTGAGGATTTTCTGTATAGGTTCCAGGGAAGGATGGTATGTCATAACTAGTGGTGTGTAATTCATGAGGCTTTTCTTTCTGTACTGCAACAATTCTTCACATGGTATCTGGGTGGCTTTTTCAAAAGTGTGATCTATCTCTGGAGGAGTGTCCTTTTTGAGTAAGAGCCCTTTGGAGATTTGTGAGGTGATGATTACAGGTGTTCTCCTCACTGAAAATTTGGTGATATCAGAGGGCTTGGCTGTATATTACAGCTTTCTTGGTGTGTTTAAGGGTGATTGCTGGTCCATGGATTTCTTGTATATGGTGGTTTGTACATCATGGTTTGTAGACTCATGTAATTTATATTGGTGTAATCATAGCAGAATTATGTCCTTGCTGGATGCACACTCTACCAATAAGATGTACTCTGCAGAAAAGCATGAATTCTCATTTATTCTGCATATATAATAGCAAACAATGTTCTTTGGGTGAATCTAATATCTTTTATTAGACCAACTTAAATGTTTGGAAAAACAAATATTAAGGAAGGTTTCGGGTTCAAAACTGTCAATGAATTAGCCAAAAGTGATTTTATCAATTCACATCTTGTCCTTTTTGTGGTGTCCATTCACTTATTTAAACAAAGTAGAGTTTACAAAATATTGCAACACACTTGTTTCAAGTGTAACAACATGGATTTCCAACCTCTAATTTTCTGGGTTTTTGGTTATAGCCATGTTGGTCTAAGGGCATAGGCAGGCGAGGTTCTTTGAGTAGATGTGATATATTTTATTAGACCAACTAAGTAGTTGGGAAAAAGTTCTTGGCAAGCTTTCGGGCACAGTCACCCTTCTTCAGGGATAGGGAGTCTCTGCTGTTCAGAAACAGAAGAAGAAAGGTGATGGCACCCGAAAGCTTGCCAAATACTTTCTTCCAACTACTCAGTTGGTCTAATAAAAGATATTACATCTACTTAAAGAACCTTGCCTGCCAACCTCTAATTTTACACTCTATGCCTCCTTTACTTGGCTTTAGTTAGGGAAAGGGAGGTGACCCATCCAAAAGACAATCGCAGCAGGAAAAGTTGGCAGCCTATGACACACAGTTCCATTTAATAGTCAAATCTTCTGCTGTGTTTCCTGATGAGTGGCCAAAGAGCAGACTTAACCAAATCACAAAGCTCCCTGCCCCCTCATCTCAACATATGGTACAGACTGTACAACTCAGGAAGGCTGCAGCACAAATGGGGCATTACTACCAGAGAAAGCCAGAAGGTATTCTTTCCCCAGCTCCATCAGACCAGGTGGTGGAGCTGTGCTAAATTTACTTAAAAGGGGGGTAACTGGCTGTGTATCTCACACACCTATTCTGCAAAAAAGGATATATTGTTTTGTATCTATCAGCTTTTGGCTCATGTTAGGGAGCTGACTGGTGCTGGCCTTTTTCTTCAACATAAGCCCTTATATTCTTCTTCTCCTGGCTGCTTCCATGTGAAGGATAAACAGCTCATATCATTGAGTTAATTAATTTCACATTCCAGCTGTAGAGGGAAATGATTCTTTCAATAATTCTTTGCTGTTGAGACACATGCACTTTCCCAGGATCCAAATCCCACATAAGCAGGAAACCTGAATTCAGCTAGGAAGTCAGGTGCCTGACAATGATGCTCTCAGCTCTGGGAGTGAGCTGTGCCGCTTTTCAGCATCTCTTCACAATGACTAATAAAAAACTGGCAGGGAGGGGACATGGCATAGAGGAGAAAGGAGAGGAGTAAACCTCACTTGCCTTGGGACACAAAAAACAGTTCCCGGCTGCTGCTCCCACAGTGTTGTTTGCAAGGGAAGTCTGCACCACTGTACCCACTCTGGATCTGCCCCTGCTCCTGGGGAACTGCTGAATCAAAGAGATAATTGGTAAGTGAATTCTAAAATAAAAAGCCTTCCCATGAACATATTTGACATGGGAGTTTCAGCTTAAGTACCTTCATTTGTCTTACTTGCCAAAGCAGCATATGGGGAGATGGGTGGTCTCTCAAGTACCCAAAAACCAAATGCTTTCTGAGGTAAAAGTTTAACCAGGATCTAAAAATGGGTGAGTCATTAGAAGCTGCATACGGATGTATGTATACACACACGAAGGAGAGAATGCTAGGAACAGGTAGTGGCTGCCCTGGAAAGTCCTCAGGAATGGGGACCTTCCTATTCAAGTATAATTAATGTTTCTGTCACTAATTACAGAAATCATTTTTCATTTGTCACAAGGGTGGTGCTTCAGTGCAGGTGAAAAATAAAAAAACATTAGCATCACCAAAAAAGCATGCACCGGTGCTAATGCATGGTACTGCTGATTACAGCGCATTCACATAGTACTTGTAATTACAGGTACTAAACTTAAGGTGCCATAACTATGGTGCATTAATGAATGTGTAGATATCCCCACTGAGGATTTATCTGGGAAAACTCAGCGGACATTAGGCTCCTAAGGAAAGCTTTGTACAGAAGTGATGTTTTAGTTAAGCAACCAAACCAAGGCAGGCAGGCAGACAGATGGACAGAAGGTCTGTTTAGCCTGCACTGAAATAAAATGTATTGACTTTTTCTTGCTGTAAAACATATACATATACATATATTCACATTAAGCAAAGTGTTCCATTTCACCAAAAACTAAATGCTTCATTTCAGGGCCCTTACACAGGAAATAACTATGTTCATAACATTAGAATAGGAACTGGTAGTAATACTCCTATTGTATCAAATAGACCAGTGGTCAGGGAACTTGCCAAGAATATGAAAAACCCATGTTTAATATTTTCCTTTGCCTGAAGAGACATTTTTCACCTTCCCGAGCACCATACATTAGGGTATTCTGGGGAAATTTCTCTTTTGATGCTGTTTCACTTTGCATAAATTATCAAAGATTTACAGGAAAAAAAATTGTCTGTCCTCCCCCTGACCTGAGTGTCCTAGCCGGGTTATAGAGTCATTCTTAGTTTCTTTGTCTTGAATTCAATGAATATTTAAATATTCCATGCAAAGTGGAACAGCACCAGCAGGACCAACTAAGGGAACATTACTTGCAAGCAGGAGTGAAACTCAGGATACCCTATAGCGTCATAGAGAGACCATGCACAGGAGAGAGGAGAGCCATACATTTAAATCCCCTGTCAGAGGAAGAAATTGAACTGAGGTTTCCCATGTCAGGTGAGTGCTCTCGCCACTGACCCCATAAGATGAAAATAGGCACTGTTGCTGCCAGCAAATTTTTAGGGATAGTCATTGCTAAGGGATTTGTGAATCCAACTCTGTATTTTCCCCTACAATTGAAACTGGGAAATTCAGTCAATTTGCTGAAAAAAAAATTACCCAGCTCTACACTCAGGTCACTTAGCACTTACTTACCTGAAGTTAACCCTAGGTAAAAAGAATAGTTCAGGACGTCCCAGTATAAAATAGCCAATAGAAGAAAATGTAAACACAGCAAATAAAAACTCTCCCATATAACAAAGACACCTGGCATATTTTAAAGCAGCAGATTTTTTCAAAAGTACCAAAGGCTTTGGGGCAGCTTAGCCTTACTGGTTTTTAGTGGAAGCCAGGCACCTAACTGCAATGTTTGAACCCTTTAAAATTCTCTGACAAACTAAAAAAGAAACTAGGTAGCTTTGTAGGAACAGAAGAAATATCACACTAATCTAGAAGGCAGAAATTAATTGCCCACATTACTTCAGCACTTTTGCAGGATTATTCAGAAAGGGCAGGTTTTCATCCCCACATTCCTTTTGCCCCACTGGCTCTTCAGTGGTGCTTTTAATTAGCCGTACTCAGAGCACTTTATAAAAGAGAAAAACAAGTCTTATTAACTTCAATGGGACTGAATTGGAGTAAAGAGTTCATAATTTATCTCCCCAAAATTGGGGGCTAATATAAATACACTGTTTTCTTGTCTGCCCAGCTGTTCTATGTTATGATTAAGATATGTCCACTTCAGTAACAGGTCTCTGGGTTAATGTGTAAATACTACCACACTGCTTTAAGGACTCCCCATTTCTCTCAGTGATACGTCTACATGAGATGCTAAATGAGCAGTAGACTAATGATACTACATAGTAACATGTCATGGCAGAAGCCGTACAAATGCACTAATGTGCAATAGAATTAGTCTACTGCACATTATTATCTCTAAAGACCATGGGCTGGTGCAGCCCCATAGCAGCATCAGTTACTGCGCATTGAGTTAGTACCTGTTATTACAGGTACTAAATTTAATGTGCATTACAACAGTGCATTAATGGACCTGTAGACATGCCCAGTATTACTTATTTCCTCATTATCTGCATTTTCTTTGTTCTTCCCTCATTGCAATATTTCAAGAATCCTCATTTGAGCCTGTTTGTATAGATCCAGTTGTAGGACTGTGACCACAACAGTAATTAAGACGAGCTGAAAGTGCCCAGGAATATATTTGAAATGGCCCAGGATACTTTGAGAGTAAAGTATTGCTCAGCCTGAGTAAGAATATCAGAGTCTGCATCTTATGTTTAAAAGGCACAAGGTACATTTCAATATAAAATAAGAAATTAAAAGTGAATGCTCCATCCACTATAGCATTCAATACGCCTTACCTCACAAAAGTCTAAATATTCCAAAATCAGCACCAAAATAGGTCTGCATAAATGGATAAGAACAGAAGAAGGCCTCGAGGGTCACTAAACTCTAGCTATGATGTAGACAGAGATGTAGTTAGCCTGAAGTCAAGTAGAAGGGAGGCTAGATTTGCACCTTATAGACTAGCCAAAATAAATATATATCTATATCAATATCAATATAGATATGATATAGAGAGGGCAGAGGGAGAGAGATTCAGGATAGCATTGAAATGCATGCTTATGTTCCATTAATATGTTTAAAATAGCCACCCTGAACACTACTAGACTTCAACATGAAACATGGTGTATGAATCTGGCCCCAAAGATAAATGGATTTCCTAAGGCCAATGAACTCTGCTCTCCACCCTCAAATACATAATGCTCCAGAGGCCTCATATGATCACAACTGCCAGAGCAGAGCATTGGGGAAGGTGTTTTGTTTTGGGCTTTTTTCTAAACTTAGCCATCACTTTTTCCTGATAGATATTTATGAGCTCATTTCTATCTGCAGGGTCAATACTTCCACCTAGAGGTGGCTTTCCATAAGAGTGCCTAATTCATGTCGACATTTCTGTAGCGACTCTCTGCAAAAATGAATGAACTAGATAATGAGGAAGAGCTAGTATCTGAAGCCAATTGTTCTCAGTTGGCAGGGGTCTGTACAAATTTATCTGTCTGTTCTTTGAGTTGTGGGCTGCTCTCACCTCCAATGATTCACTTCAGCTAGCACCCGAAAGCTTCACCTGATTACCTGTGAAACATGGACAGAGTTTTCAATTTCTGTTGAGAAGGAAAAATGCTTTGTTTCTTCACTTTTAAAATATCAGGAATACCAAATCCCACTTTCCCTTTTCTTGAGTCATCCAGCAAAAAAAAAAAAGAAAGAAAGAGGGAGTTTTCTTCTTTTGATGGTCAGCGCTGAAGTTGGCTGAAATTCACCTCTGCACAGGGAGGTACTAGAGCAAGGCATTTGCACAACAGGATCAGCAAAATTCAACAGATGCCGAAACACTGGGCCAAAACAGAAATGAATTTTACCGGTAAGTGAAATAGCAATTTCTAATACTATACACATTGTGTCCAAACATCTGATGATCTGTTCTCCTCAGTTCAAAAATCAAACTGTAGCTTAAAATGTCTTCATTCAGTGGATCTGAACCTCTGCTCGTGTACCCCTACCTAATCCTGGTAAAATTGAAAGAAAAGTAAATGCCATTGGGCATCTATACACATACTCTGAGATGGAGGCGGTGGGGAGGGACTTTAATTAGAGAGCCTCTGAGAGCCAGTCTAATTAAAGTGCCTGTAATGTCATGTGTATTCAGTGTCCCATGCTTCAAAATGGCGGCAGCGGGCACTTAAACCAAAGCTCATGCAGCAAGCCTTAGTTCAAGCACCCCGCCACCATTTTGAAGTGCAGGGACACTGAATACACGTGACATGGAGGCTGCTGGGGTGTATTAATTAACACATTCCAGCAGACTTTATTAATTGAGTCTGCTCTGATGCGTGCTAATTAGCATGCATCAGAGCAGGTGTCCACCCTGTGTATAGGTGCCTAATAATTCCAGATTTTCAAAGTATAAAATCAAGTCAGTTTTAGTTATCTGATAATTGAAATACCACAAGATAAGATACAGAACAAGTTCATGTGCTTTAATCTAAGCAATATATACCTAACTATCATAAATGTTTAATTTTGTTAATTATGAAATATAAAGCAATTACATTTTTTTAAATACCAATTTTTTAGAGAGTCTGTCATGAAAGCAAAGATTAAGGATCTAATATTGACTTTACTGCTGTCAGCAACAAAATTCCCACTGACTTCCACGGGAGTAGGTTTTTTACCCTTAACTTTCATTACTTTGAATCTGGTAAGGACTAACTTAACAGCTTGTACCTATAGAAACTATTTATGTCTTTGTATTGCAAAGTTTAAGTGAACTGTAAATTTCTGAAAGGCCTGCTCTATAAATTTCTTACTTTTTTATGTCTCCATACTTTAATTGCATTTCTTCTTTATGTTCAAGTATCCAAAGAAACAAGCTAGCATTTTAAATCCTTGTTTAGGCAACTGAAATAAGTAGCCTGATTTTTCAGAAATGCTGAGCAGCACTGTGTGCTTAATGGACAGCAGAGTTACAGACTGCAGAGGTACATATTGATAGACATTGTATTAGTATATAGTGCACAATACAGTGCCTGGTCCTCACATAAAAAAAATCTCTCTCGTTTGCTTAGTGTTTTGCGCAAACTGTTCTTTTGTTCTGCAGCACCTACATTGCTGGTACAAATGGCAATGCCTTACAACCATTTAAACGTTAGTTAAGATCCTCAAATCAAAGCCTTGATTAAAAGCCTGCCGGTGTGATGATACCTTGTACTTTGCCCTGCTGAAGCTCAGCAAATCCTTGCTCTGCTGAACCACCAGAGGGGGAGCAAGTATCACGGACAAGGTCTCTTTATTGAAAACATCCATCTGCCAGTCCTGGTGAGTTTTTATCTCCGGCTCTGACAGAAACACTCCAGTCAGTCTTCATTTGTGTGATGGAAGAGACGACTGAGACTTAGATGACTTCCGTTCAATTCCTGGCTCTCCAGTAGGCTTCTTGTGTGACCATGAGCCAGCAGTTTAATTTTTCTCCTCAATCTCCCATCTGTAAAATGGGAATAATGCCTATCTTATGGGAGTGTCATAAGCATTAAGGCATGCAAAGTGCTTTGAGAACCTCTAATGGAAGCTTCTACCATCACAGTTGCTTAGCATTCAAAAATGTCTATTTTCTTTCTCCCTACATGCATCCCTGTACAAGTGAAAATAAGTATCCATCTAGCCATATATGTCACACATCTCTTAGACCAGCTCCACATCACAATGAAATGGGGGGGGGGGGTATTTAGTATAATTGTAGTGTAGTTGTGAGTAGCCAAAGTAATGATAAGAAATAGTGTAATGATCACAGGATGTCAGAAAACTAAGTAAAACAAATCTCCAGTACAAATACTAAATTGTAAGCTGTCACAAATAGCTTTGCAAGCAGTGTTCTCTTTTCTCATGTTACACACACACGTACACAGCATAGATTGTCATGGGCCTTAAACATACATATACATATGCACAAATAGTTGCAATTGGTTACAGTTTAATTAGAAGGCCTTTTATACCTCAGAAGGTCGGACTACCTTAACTGTAACAATTGCACTGTCCCTAGAACTGGTAGAAAGTGATTAATGCCATTTAACATAAACACCATTATTTTTAGATTAAGTTGCTTTAAATTGGTATAGCTCTTCCCTTTCAGGAAAGGAAATTTGCTAGAATGGCTTAACTATCCACACTTTTACCAGTTTAACTAGATTGGTTAAAAATCATACCCTATACCTATGCAAAATAGTTAAACCAGTACAAAAAATCTGTGCAAACCAGGCTCTGGTAAAGCGGTATGTGAGGAATGCTTTTGGGTTTCTGTTAATTATTTTTATTATGTTAATCACAGCAATCTCTTGAAACACTAGATAAAAATCAAAGTTTTTTTATTGCTATAATAGCTTGTTTCAATTTTAACATGTTAATTCTGATCTCATTGGTACAGTGTGAAATTCAAAATGTTAACTCAATGCAGAAGTAGTACAGCAGAGCATTTTGATACCACATTTTTGGAAAGATGTGCCATTTTTGGGTAATTTGTGATCTGCACTTGGGTTACAACACCGAAGTTAATGTTACCAAATGCAGTGTTTGACTGAAGTGAAGGCAAAGTGTCTGAGACAGATGCTAAGACTGAAGACTAAGGAGAGCAGTATCACAGGCTGAAACAAGGCTGACAGATAACAAGAGGGAATTTAAAGATCAAAAGTAAAAAAAAGGAAGATCAGGACCAAGGAAATTAAGTATTTATGTTGCACTGTCAGCCTACAAGGCTTCTGGTCAGACAAGTGAAAGGCCAAACCAATGTAGAAGTAGATATATTATCCAGGAATTAGGTATGTATAGATATGATCATAATGTCCAAGTGATCTTTATCCTCAAAATATCTAACTGGACAACCCCACTCATAGAGAGGTAGTAAACTGCCTAGCATGGAAGAGCAAGCTGCAACTATGAACTTCTAAAATTTTCGTATATATAGTGTACCATATAGTTGTCAATGTACAACCTTTAGTATTAAGCAGTATTGAAATAATGTCAATTAGAATCAGCAAATGCATGTGAGAGTTCATAAATAAATAACTATTTAACCAAGTCCCCTATTCAAAGTCTGGTGATTTTGGTCAAAGAGCTTGGATCTCTTCAGAAAAAGCTAAACATTTACTGGTCTACAATCTGGAATACCATACCAGGAAATACTCCTGCTGAGGGCATAGCAAATCTGTCCTTCATACCAATATAGGAAAACCACCACCATTTGAAGGACCTACGTATGTAAAAATGATGGCAAGCTCCTCAACAACTACAAATCAGTGTATCTCCACAGATTTCTCTGAGGCTTTCTTGTAAACCTCACCAGAGGATCTTAGTCTTCCATCTTCAACTTGTCTTTCTCACAGGGATATCAGAAAAATATATTGAAAATACTAGAAGAAATGCAAAGAGTACAGCAAAACGCAGAAAACCAAACCTAAAAGCAGACTATTAGTCAAGGATAACAACAATTTGTAACTCAAAATATGATTCTGAATTCATTTATATTAGTGCGACTCCAATCCAATTATTCTTGATAGACCTGGTGTGGGGTCAGAATCAGTTCTGCAGCACCTAAGCTTGGATCGTTAAGAGTCTGTTTGATCCAGCTGTGTTTAGTAGCTGCAAATTTTAAGGGGCAGAAGTCATCAAGTTGTTATTTTCTTATCTGCAAGAAGTAATTCTTTCAATAAGTCTCAGAGCAAAAGAGAAGCAATTATTATTTTCAAGAACTATCAGACACTGAAGAAAAATACATCCTTGAAAGATATGAATCTCATTCCCAGCTGTAAAACTTCATAACACAGCTACATTCAAAAACCTAATTCAAATCCTTTCATTTAGTCTTAATAAATTAGTGCGATATTGTTTTACCCATAAATCAGCCAGCAGAAGAAAAATAAGGTAGCCAGGATGTGCTGCAAGGTACCTTCTTAAGGAATCTCCTGGTCATTGTCCTCTAGCTGTTAGTCTGTTGTTTTGTTGCCAGACCTCCTAGAATTCCATCCCCACTAGCAGTGGGATGAGTTCACAAGATGACATATGACAGTGGTAAAGAATAACAGAAATTCACTTCCCTCTAGCACTGGAGAACCTTTTCAGGAAAAAGAAAATAGTGTTAATGTCTCTTTAATGCTAATCTCTCTCTCCTGGACTTCAGTGAGTGCATCTACACGAGATGTTTATTATGGAGTTACCTAATTAGCTCTGCAGTAAATTCTCAGTGTCTATACATGTGAGCCTGTTAGGCTGCAATTAAGAAATTAACACTGCTGTAGGTTAGTACTTGTACACAAGTACTATCCTGCAGTGGTGTTATTTAGTGCACCACAATGCATGTATAGATGCTGACAGAGCTGGCTGGGGCATGACGATGCTTTAGTGCGAGGGCTACCTAACAGCTAGACCTGCATTGAAGCACCCTCGTGCCCCAACCAACCTCCCTGCAGCACACTGATCCCAGTCAGAGCAGCCCCAGCTGGCAGGGGACCCGCCCCCCCCCGGCTCAATGTGCTGCTGTCTCAGGCTCTGCTGGAGGTTATTCAGGCACATTCTTTACACGTGTAGATGCACTGAGAGAAACTTACTTAGATCCCTCCTTCCTGATTTACTGCAAAAGTTTTACATGGCCTCTTAAAGGGGAAGTTAAATGAAGTTAAAAGAGAACCTGAGCAAAAGGTTGGTCTTTCTATGTCATCTTGCTGGACCACAGCATCACAGCCTCTTCAGGAGCTGCACTTCTGTTGACTTACTCCTACATTTGTCAGTCTGGGAAGGACCCAAGAAGAGTTAACTTCAAGCAATATTATCATACTATTCCATAGCTGATCAGAATTTTTGGGACAATGCCATGGGGACTGACTGGGGCCCTTCCCTGATCTCTGTAAGGTAGAAACTAAGGTGAGGATGCTGCTATGTAGCTGCTCTTTCTTCCCATCCCTTCCTGGGGAAGATCTATAGGTTTGGTTCTTCCCTTCTTCTAGAGGTAAATAGGACAATTTAATCATTATCCTGGCAAACCTGATCAGTCCAAACCAATACTGTAGGAGTTAATGTTTGAGACTGTCAACCAAATGGACTAGGCTACTGTCAATAAAAGTAAATGATCTAAAATGGTGTTTAAATCATGAAGAGAAGAATACTCTGAGCAAATGGGTCTCAATAAAAAAGTGCTGTGGAAATACGAAATTCCTTGGGTGATTTTATAGAAGGGAACACAGAGTAAAGTAGCACCATAAGTCTAAAGGGTAATAGAAGATAAGCCTGAATGCATTCTTTTCTGATAGAAAATCTATCATGAGAGTTTATATCTTGGAGAAGAACGAGTTGAGTCTCTTTAGCGGAATTATGCTATATGAGATGCATGTAGATCATTTGAGGCATTAAAAAAAATAATTCAATAGTTTGCTGTAAAATTTTTAAAACCCTGTAGAGGTTACCTAATAATGAGGCAGGCAATTAAGATGGACTTCCCCATAAAGACCATCATGTTTCCCTTAATACGCTTTAAGCCAAATTCAGTGGTGAACTGTGGTGGAGTTTATTCAGGCACATTCATTTCACACGTAGATGTGCCCAAAGAAATGTATATAAATCCTTCCTTCCTGACCTACTGCAAAAGGATTAAAGGATTTTACATGGATTCTTAATGGGGGGAAGTTATGAATCTTCTGAGTATTGCAAAGGATCACTTACCCAGGCAGATTGTTCCCATCTTTTCTTCCTCTAGATAGGAATACTGTCACTGCCTTTTTTGGGGCAGATCTCCATTTCAGATCTGATAGGCAGCTAAGCTGGGAGCTGCTGGCCTGTGTGTATTTGCTGGATATATGGTACAGAAATTACATATTTCTTTTAGTCTATTACCTTTTTTGTGAGAAAAAGCAGAAAAAAATGCATCTAGTTACATAGTTTTCCATTTCTTACAGTCTGTAAGTGTACCATAAGGGAATCATCTTCATGCATCTTCCTCAGTACTCCAGTATCCTGTGATCTGGTTCTAGAGATGTTCATTTCTGTAGAGGAACAGGAAAAGTGATGTGAACCAATGGTGATCCATGAGTGATTCAAGCCTCACAGTTTGAGAACCACTGCTGGAGTATATCTATCATACAAAATTAGGAGTAAGGAATATGTAAATATGGGCAGCAAGCTCTTAGTAGCACGCTATAAGACTCTGCAGACAACAGAGCTCAATTAACATACAAAGAAAGATGAGGAGACAGAGCAGCATTGCACAAACGATTAGGTTAATAACTGGTTATGAAGAAGCAGATATAAAGATAATCCCTCTAGCTTCTAACTCAAGCATTACATTAAAAAGCAAGAGAAATACAAAAAGGAGTCAATTTGCATATTTTGGTAGTAGTGGGCAAATCAGTCAGAATATCCAGAAGGAAAAAAAAGTTGCAATTTATCAGGATGACAGCTACATTCAGCTGCTTAAACAAGACTTGGTCATCAAATATCTGTATGTTAAAGGCCAAAGAAGCTAGAGTTTCAACTCAAATGTTATTTCTATCTGAACACATGGATGTGAAACTTGAAAATCCATCAGCAGTACAGACAGACATCTAAATCGCAAGTGACAAGATTAGGTATTAAATTGAATGAACTGAGAAAAAATGCCAAAATTTGTCAGAGTTTGCCCAGCCTTCTACAACTACCAGAGAAGATGGGAAAGATCTAGTGGAAGATTTTGCATGGGAACATTGTCCAGTATGTAGGATATATGTCAAAAATAAATCCAAAATGGCTGTTACAGCATGTGCGCCATTGGACAGTTGACAAAAAATTACAAAAGGTAAGAAAGAATCATAGAATTGAAGGGACCAGAAGGGACCTGCAAGATCATAAAGTCCAGTCCCCTGCCATGGACAGGAAGTTACTGGGCTCAAACGAGCTCACAAGGTGCTTGTCCAGCCTCACTTTGAACACCTCCAAGGATGGTTACTGCGCCATCTCTGCTGGGACTGTGTTCCAGATTCTCGTGATCCTTACAAAGAAAATATTTTTTCTTATGTCCAGCCTGAATTTACCCTCTATTAGCTTATGCCCAGTGGTCCTCACCCTCCCCTAAGGTGCCTTCCTGAAGAGTTGCTCCCCTAGATCTTGATGTTCACCCCTAACATCCTTGTAGGCTTGAAGCAGTACAAATACTACTTGACGCAGTAGTTGAAGAAGGAATATTTATGGTCTTTAACAGCACAGAGGTCATTCAAAGAGTAGCCCAGGATAAGCAGGGATAACCAAGTTATGAGCATGGCCTAAACAATATTTAATGCCAGGGATGGATTCAGATTCAGTCACAGCACATTGTATGTTGCCATATAGAATAGCAATCACAATGATTCCAACTATCTATTATGTGAGTTTAGCCCTATCCCCCTACATCTTTCCACAACCTGTACGCTACAAGGTTAATGTCTTGAACCTACTTCCACTCTAGTCATGGGATTGTTGCAATTGAAATCTTTCGCCTACTAAGAATAAGATTATATTGTTGGCACTTCCTATTCCTTCTTTCTCTATATAACTTCCCTTTACAATTATCTAATTTCTTAGGCATAGGCCTAAGTCTTGCTCATGTACTTTGATGTTTTGTAGGACTATCTCCATTCAGTTCAGGAGAATTACTCCTGAATTATTCCCTTCTGGGTGGGTCTACACATTCATTAATGCACCATAGTTAAAGTGCATTAAGTTTAATACTTGGATAACCAAGTACTAAATCAAAGTGCAGTAAATGGCACTAATGGGCAGTAGGACTACCACACAGGCTACATTAGGTAGTGTCTGTAAAAACCCAATACTACTGCACAATAACATATTAGCATGAGTTTTGCCTAGCACGCTACTGCACAGTGGTATTAGGCTACTGCACAGTTAGCATCTCGGGTAGAGGCACCGTCTGAGTGGAGAATCAGAGATTTGAGACTCTGAAATTTTCAGAATTATAAATTGTTTTGAATCAATTTAAGTGTTCTATTTTGAAAAAAAATGAATGCTTTGTTTAGAATATTTTAATGATTCATAGATTCATAGCTGTTTGGGTCAGAAGGAATCTTAGCAGATCATTGAGTCTGATCCAGTGCCCAGGGCAGGAAAGAGTGCTGCATCAGATGACCGCAGCCAGGTGCATACCCAGCTTCCTCCTAAAGACCCCAGGGTAGGGGACAGCACCACCTCTCTTGGAAGCCCATTCCAGATTCTGGCAACCCTTACCATAAAGAAGTTTCTCCTGATGTCTATCCTAAATCTGTTCTCCATCAGTTTGTGGCCATTAATGAAGTTGTTTCAAACTGAAAAATCAACCCCCTTTTACAATATATATATATATTGAACATATCTATCTTTATTCTATATATATATTGAATATATATAGACACTTTCAATATGTATATTGAATATATATAGACATGTTCTTGTAGGAAACTTCAACTTAGGCAAAATAGCATTTTCTTGACAGAAAAATATTTTATTAGTAAAAAAATCATCCAGCTTTATTAGGATTTTTTTTTTACTATCAAATTACTTGGATATATTTACTTGCGCCAGGAGCTAACATATTGCTCATATCTTACTTAAGCCCTCAAAGTAGGGTTTTAATGGTGTTAAGTGGGGCACTGGTCTGTGCACAGGGGAGAACTTTATGAATTAACACAGTGTATTGTGTAGCTTGGCTTTTTTAGCCTAGCAAAATGAAGGCTAAGAAGGAATATGATTACTCTCCAAATACAGCTTAGGGGGTAAATACAAGAGAGGGGGAAAAAAAATTTAAGTCGGTGATACTTAGACATCAGCTCCTAAGCCACAAGTGGCTCTTCAACTTATTACCTGCAGCTCTTCATAAAAAGTGTTATCAAATTTTTTTCTTTCCTTTTTTGTTCATTGCATGCATTGGGTATATCTGTAAACAAGGATATACATGCATTTAGTACATAGAAAAGAGTCTTACCATTTCTGAAGTATTTTCCTGTTATAGTTTCATAGTTAGTAGGGTCAGAAGGGACCTGAGCAGATCATCAAGTCTGAACCCCTGCCATGGCAGGAAAGAGTACTGGGGTCAAACATCCCCAGCAAGGTGTTCATCTAGCCTCCTCTTAAAGACCCCCAGGGTAGGAACCAGCACCACTTCGTATTGTGAAAAAATTAACTAACATGGTGTCATTTTTACCCCTCCCCCCTTCTGAACTTGAATGCTTTGACACAGTTAACCTAGGACTATGTATGTTACTGTTCTCTGTGATAAGCACTGGCTGCTTGCATGATACCTGAGCCAGTCAGGGCTGAGTGTCACTGAGTTAAGTCAAAAGACAATGTTGGGTGAAGAACAAATGGACATAAACTTTCTACGAATACACTGGAAATTTAGAAGATTCCTAATCATGGAATAGTGAGGTTATAGACCAGTCTTTTAATAGGAGTAGTGGGGGGCGGAAAACCTAACTGATATTGAAGTAAACCTTGATACATTTATGAAATGGAATGATGCCTGAGGTCCCATAGGGTATTATATTCTTCTTGGGTTACAACAAGCAACACTGTAAATTCTGTTAAAGGTCGGACAAAATCCTTATTATAATTCTAGGGGCTTTTTCAATTGCTTGTCACATGAAAATATACACATTTTAGGAAAACAGGTTCTTCCTTTTAGGAAAATGGGTTTATCTATAAGTGTATTTTGAAAGTACAGGGGGAAAGTAGGGGCCTTTACTACGATAAATTCATTAGGAACATAATCTAGCAAGATACAGAGTATCTACTTTTCCCAATGCACAAGAGGAATTGAGGCTCACTTTTTAAAGGTGTTTGGGAATAAGGCACTTGCAAAAACCCAAGCTTTTACAGCCTGGCTTTAAGAAAAGCAAAAACAATCCAATTTAATAGAAAATCACATCAGAAATATTGAAATTAAGGTTTTAAGAGATGTTCATATAAAATGGTAGAATGGTTTATCTTGTGGTTGGTTCAAAAATGCCATAAGTAGTTTTGAGAATGCCCTGACCTACAATAGTGTTAAGACACCTTTAATACCTCCTGAATAGAGTGCCTTATTTTAGTCTAACTGGTGAAAAATATTGTCCAAAAACGATCCCACTTGAAGAGTACATGTCACCTGTCTTCTCTCTAAAGACATGCTAAAAAATAAAGCACAAAAGTTATCACAAAGCTATTATCTTAAGACTTCTACATCAGTATGACTAGAGTTGCATAGAATAGACGTGACATTTTTGCACCAGGGCTTTTTTCTTTTATCATACCTTAATATGGCCCAACTCCTGATAGCCTTCCTCACACAAGTGGATCAAACTAGACATGCACTAAGACCAGACCTAGCTATATATAGGGTAACTATAGCTAGGGATGAACCACCAGGTGCAAATCTAAATTCCCCCCTCAGTCTTTGCAGGCAGGAGCAACCCGTCACCCTTCTGTCATAGGTGCCAGGTACAGGGACACAGCAGTAGCTGTCTTGGAGTCCCCAGGACAGGTAAGACTGACCATCTTCCTTCCCCCTCCTGGTTTCCAGCACTCAGCATCCAATCCCCAGGGTACAGGGGAGTTTTTACCCAGAGTACAAAACTTGTTAGGTATGTCTCTGGTCAGACTATAATCACATGAGCATAAAAAAGAACTGGACAATGTTCCCATGCAAAATCTTCCAAACAGTGTTGATTAGGGGGAAAAAAAGAAAAAAAAAGGATTATTGTTCTTTATCTGTATTACTTTAACTGATTATTTCCACATGTCTCATGGTTTATTTTATTAGCTGCAAAGGTCTTATCAAGTAGGAGTGAAATGCTTGTTACATGCTAGTAATCCATGAGGCTGACTCACTACCAGAATTAATCAGGGAAATTGTTTTGTCAAAATGTGCACATTTGGTGACACCAACACCTTATTTGAATTTGTCTTTATTTCACTGAATTGCTCAAATCAAAATTAAACTAATAAATGAAAATGTTTTGCTTTGCTTTGAAATAAAATGCTGGGGGAGGGGAGCAGTTGCCTGTTTTTGGTTTTGGTTTTAGGTTTGGTTTGGGTTTTTTTTGTTTTTGTGATTCAACCCTTTATTTCAAAACTTCCTTTGACTTTAAAAAATAACAATCAAAACTTTTACAAAAAGCTCAAATGTACTAGTGACATGTTTCAGTTTGTATCAAACAAAACATTTTTCTGCAACCTTGGTCCCCAATTTTTTTTTAATTGGAATTTTTAGTGAACTGAGTTGTCAGGTTTACACTAAGCTCTATTTATATATTTTGCATGTGTATTTATGCCTGCCCAAACTGTAAAGGTAGCATTTCATCCTCTATGTGGATAGAAGTAAAGGACTATGCAAGAGATGCATTTACACATGCATTAATGTGCCTTTTCTAAGGCACATTAAATTTAGTACCTCCAATGTGAGGTACTAAATTAATGTGCATTAGGCTGCGCTAATGTGTAGTAGCATATTTACACACTTTCTTAGTGACACTTAATGCCCAGTAGACTATTTTACTGTGCATTAGCATAATGTCAGTTTTTTACGTGACACTTTAATGCACAGTAAAACAGCCTACACATGTATATATGCCCAAGGTGTAGGATAGTCGGCTAGCATACCTTTCATCTTCGAAGTACATACTGTTGTACCCCATGTTGCAGTATGGGCGAAACTTTGTCATGTTTTAACTTGACGTAGTTGTGCCATTTCACAATATAGTGATCCTAGGAACAATCTCACTTGTCTCTGGCATGAGGAAAGATCATTTCTAGATTTCTCTATGCTGAACAGCAGAATTTGCTTTATAACTGAAACACTGAGACTAAGGACAGAAGTTACACATAAACTGATTTAAGTGATCAGAAACTGGTTTAAAACCTGTAACAGAACAGTACAGTGCACATAAATCAGTTTCAAAATGACAAAAACTGGTTTAAGATAAACTTGGTTGAATATAATATCAGACTTAACTGATTTGGGTCAAACTGGTGAATGGAACTTGTAACCCAGACCCCTTCCTGGTTTAAGTTAAATCAGAGTCCCCACCATCCCCCATCCTGGCATGCTTTTCAGCCCTGGGCTGAGCTGTGCTGTCTGCTTCAGAAAGCAGGGCTGTCCCCACCCCCCTGCTCCCTAGCTAGAGCAGGGGCAGGGGCATGGCATAACCCCCTAAGGTGAAGGGGCAGGGAGGCAGTTTATTCCCCCTCCCTCTCCTCTCCCCCTAGGGGACTGCAGCTGGGGTCTGCCTGGCTGGGGCAGAGCAGCCCCTGTTAGTATCCCTCTGTCCCAGGGGCACAAGCATGGGGAGCAAGGAGCCCTACCCATGGGAGAACCTGGAACAGGGATAACTCAACCTCAAAGGAAAAACCCTGAAAAAAAGAACTACTTACCTGTTTCAGAATGCTGAGCGCAAGAAGAATCACGCCAAGGAGAAATGCCCATGCAGTTTATTAGCCATGTTTATATGCAGCTGGAGCCAGAACAGGCAGGTGATGTCAGGGAAGAATGCCACCTGGCGGAAATAAAAGCCAGCACCAAGAAGGAGCATGAGGGGATATGAGAAGCAGAGGAGGCTGCAGGGATCCCCCACACTGGTTGCACCCAGTACCGACAAGAATGAGAAGACCCTGCGCAGAGGGTCAGTGGCAGCAGAAGCTGCAAAAGCTCCCCACACTGGCTGCAGATGGCACCAGTGTGTGAGATCAGGGGTGGCTTGGGGAGGAGCCGAAGAGGACCCCGGCTGGAGCTAGAACATGGAGCTGTGCCAAGGAACATGCTGGGCACAGGCTAGAGCTAGGATGGTAGAAGGGCTGGCCCTTCCCAACTGGCTGTGCTGCCATGACAGCCCGGCCTGTGCAAGGGGATCTAGGAGCAATCTGGGCACACAGCTCCTGCAACCCTTGCCCGAGCCACAGCCAACTGGGAAGGGTTCTGCCCCACAGCCAAGCTCCAGCCAGCTCCTCCACACCTAGCCTCAGCAGTGGCTGTGGGCCAGCCAGCTCAGCCCCGCAGCTCTGGGCAAAGTTGGTGGATGGTGGGGTCATGCCAGCCAGCTCTGGCCACACCCCCGCTACACGAGCAGCTAGTGGGGCAGAAAACTGGGCAGACCCCAGGTGGGGTCCCCACACCCAAGAGGGGAGACTGGGGAGTTTAATCCTCCTCTCTGCCCCACCTTCACCTGAGGCTGCTACCCAGCCGGGCTCTAGCCACACAGTCCAAAATGAGTGGTCGTTCCTTAAGGAAACAATACTCAGGTCCCAAGGGGTGACCACCCCAACAAGAAGCAAGGGGGGCAAGAGTGCCTGAAAGCCCCCCTGGCTCACCAAGGGCATCCAGGAATGCCTGATTGCCAAAAAGGCAGTGTAAACTAGTGGAAGGGGGGTGCTATCACCAAAGAGGAGTATACCTCCTCTGCTCCGGTTGGGGAGGACTGGGTTAGAGAGCTTCTGGAGGGGCTGGACATGTTCAAATCAGCGGGTCCAGATGCTCTCCACCCCAGGGTGTTGAGGGAGCTAGCAGGGGTTATTGCTGCCAGGTGATTAGAAAATAG
>NW_017728906.1:4356816-4363094 GCF_001723895.1 Crocodylus porosus | reverse complement strand
CCGTAAGAACTACTTCACAATCAGGGCAGCTAGGATCTGGAACCAACTTCCAAGGGAAGTGGTGCTGGCTCCTACCCTGGGGGTCTTTAAGGAGAGGCTTGATGCCTACCTGGCTGGAGTCATTTGAGCCCAGTTTTTCTCCTGCTGAGGTGGGGGGTCGGACTTGAAGATCTACAAGGTCCCTTCTGACCCTACTTCTATGATTCTATGATTCCCACCCCACACTGCACAAGTGGCCAGCAAGGAGGAAAGCTGGGCAGACTCCAGCTGGCATCCCTGTGCTGGTGGGACAGAGGGGAAACAGGGGATTTTAATCCCCCTCCTGGCCCCACATCACCTAAGGCAGTGCACAGGCCAGTGTCTAGCCACATACCACCCCCAGAGGCAAGCCTGGCAAGGGCTGATTCTCCCTTCCCCTTCCAGGAAGACCCTGGCTGGGGTCCCTGCAGGCCAGGATGGGGGTTTAAACCCCTCCCCAATCATACTTAGTGGCCTGCTGGGGCCTGGCCACTCCCTCCCTGTAAGCCACCCCTCCCACCTTGTGGCTGATGCCGAAGGGAAGGGAGGGCTTAGTCTAGTGCCCCCCAACTTCTAGCTTGAGCCACTGCAGGAATGTGTCTGCATTTCCAGAATCAAAAGGCAATGTCTGTTCACTTGCAAAATGGGTCACAGGTTAGACTAAAGATTGAATCAATTCAAACCTGGGCTATTTGAATGTCTGTACTTAGCTTGCTAATCTGTAATCATCTTTGAAAAGATCTAGATGCAAGAGAGAACCTGGATCTAAAATATATTTTTTTTTGGAAATTTCCTGTTTGTTCCACTATCAGAAATACATTAAGTAATTAAATAGAGATTAACCATGATCTATTTTGTATGTAACAGTTTATGTGCTGAAAGCAGAGTTCTGGTTGTAAATTATGTGAATCAGTCTTACCATGCTGAAATAAATCCACTGAGTGAGATGCAATATTGAAATTTTTCTTCTTTTATTCCTCAGGGTAGTGGTTGTATGCTGACTCTTGCTGTAAACACACACAGGCACACATAATGGAAAGGGGCTGTGGTTCACATGAAGGATGCAACTTTGTAGCAAAATGTATATGCAGCTTCTGATCCAAAATTGCATGCTCTAACCAGATAACTGCCTGCAAAATGGGGCATGCACTCGTGCTCACTAGGTTTACAATCACACATTTGAAGGTGTTATTGAACAGATTAAGTTGATTTTAAAGCTATCCTTGGCTGTGCTTGTCATTTAATTTTAAATATACTTAATTGCATTGTTTTCTAAAATTGTATAATTTTTATACTTAAAATTAAAATTTTAATTGTAAATATACTTACAGAAGGGTGAAATTCCTGCTTAGCAGAAGTCTAGCCCACAGCCTTTGCACCCTCTTACAGAACTTTTCAGAATTTCCAAATTCAGAAAAGAACATACACAAGTTATTCTCCAAACCTATGCTTTAGCCTGTCCAGCTGTTCTAGAGAAAACTGCAGATCTGGAGTCTGATTCTTATCTTACATCAGGAGTAACTCCATTCAGGTCAAGTCTAAGTGCTTTGTGTCAGCATATGTATGTGTAAACTGAGCAACATGCATGACCCAATCAGAATGGCATCTGGTTCATTACTGCACTGCTATAGGAACAGACTGAGAAAAATTATCAGAGAGACATGATCCAATTCATTCTCTGTTCCTCTGACTGACTCACTGGATCTACTCTCTCCCTCTGAGAGCACTTTTCAGCTGAAGAGCACTTAAAGTATCTACATGAATATTACTGGCACTATCATAGTTTTTTCAGTATGTTATTGAGATGCTGAGAGAGAGAGTGATGGCTGCTGTAGATGCTTTATAAACATATTGAAAAGACTTCCCTACTCTGAAGAACATGCTGTTTAGCCTCCTTCCTGTTTATGGGAACTACCTGTTACAACCACTAGGTGTCAGGATGTTTCCTTTTCAGGATGGCAGGAAGACAATTACAAATGTGCAGTCCTATGTGTTCAAATAGTCCTCATGTTGCTTTCTCCATGCAATTCTCTGCATGGCATGCCTCCAAGTATTCCCTTACCATGTGACAAAATTGAGAAGAAGAACTACAGTGGATACAACCACTAGCAAGTGACTCTTTCTGCTATAACATGTAGTCACCACCCAAAAATCTTGTGTAAAAAGGAGTCAGTAATCCCACCATCAGCACTTACTGTGGTTGCATCAGCTCTGACATTCCAGAAGAGGAGGTAAGAAGTTGTTTATGATTTAGGAAATCAAGAACTTTTAAATGTCTCCTTACAAAGAAAAGGGAAAATGTACTTGCAGGTTTATAATATGCGCATTCTATGTTTTAAACCAGCCCATTAAGGGAATGATTTTGCCCAATATGTCTTTCAATTTCCTTTCATGCATTAGCACCAAGTCTTTTTTCTCTAGAAGTCAGTAGGAGCTTTCCCACTGAATTCAGTTTCACTAGATATAAACCCTGAGTTTCAAATGCAAATGTACATAAAGACTATTTGGAAAATGATGAACTCATTTAGATACACTAAATCTAGAAAGCTAGTGTAAAGTAGTAGTTAGAGTAGGGATCTGAATATTTGAGACCTGTGTACCATATTCCTGATTTTCCCTCTGACTTGCTGTGACCATAAGGAAGTAACTTAATATCACTGTGATCCATCTTCTTCATTTGCAAAATGGAAATAATAATGCTAGCTTACCTCAATGATGTGTTGAGAGGCTTCTACAGATATTAATTAACCTCTTTCACACCCATTTTTGAAAGGTGGTATAGAGATACATACTACTAATAATGGTGTAATAACACTAAACCTGCAGGGGGAAGGGGAAAATCTTTTATTTAGGAAAAATTACAGAGCCCTAAGTAAATAAACAGTGCCCAAATGAGAGATTACATTTATATGCCCTGAATGATGCAAGTGATATCATATCCTATTGTATTGTTTCTCACGTTTTGGGGTCCCAGCAAAATAGCTTCAGCCTTCCTCTCCAAGTTGACCTGAGGTGTTAAGTTAAAATTAACAGTTGGCTCACCCCCAGTTCATCTTGCACTTGCACCAATGCTCTTTAATGTATACACAGGTGATATGATGTCAATTAAGTCATGCAGATTTGTCTATGCAGATGACCTTGCTTTGGCAACACAAGCAGTCACCTTCAATGACATCGAGTCCACTTTGAATAAGGACCTAAATACCATGGCATAATAGTTTTAGAAATGGAGACTCAAGCCAAGTCCCCAACAATAGTCACTGCATTCTATCTTGAGGACAGGAATACTAACCATACCGTTGAGGTAACTTTCTATGGCAACACCGTGTGGCATGACCCCACTCTGTCTTATCTCAGAGTGGGGCTGAATGTTAATTTTCCATGACCACCTGAAGAAGGTAGCTGCCAAAATGAAGATAAGGGTTAACTTGGTCCAGAAACTGGCAAGGACAAGCTGGGGAGCATCAGTACTGGCCCTTTCATACTCCATAGTTGAGTACCATGCACCAGTATAGACCTGAAGCACTCACACTCAATTTGTTGACATCAAACTGAACTCTGCAATGTGGTGCATCACTGGAACCCTCAAGCCAGCCCCAACACCTTGGCTGCCCATGTGGTCACACATCGCTCTTCCACCCACTTGTTGCAAGGCAGCAACTCTATGGGAAGTCCAGCAACTTAAGGAAAGCAAATGCTTCCCCATCCACCAGGACCTCAACAATGCCTCTCACCATTGCCTAAGGTCGCACAAGCCCTTCTGGATCCATGCACTTAACCTTCAACAATGTGACTTCAGCCCTGATGAAGCTTGAAAAAACAAATGGAATTCACAGGATGTCCCAAATAAACATCTAACGCAGAAGGTCCCTGGCTTTGATCTCCTGTGATATTCATGAACAACTCTAAATCATACCCACACAAACCATGGGAGATGCAGATATTTGATGTACAGATAGAAAATTAAAAATGCTAATGTGGGACTGTGGTCACCCAGAACAGACCATGAAACATATTATGACTCAATACCTGATGCACAAATATGAAGGAAGTATCACAGCAATACATTCTGTGGCTCCTGATGTACATGTCTGGCTCAACCATCTAAATGTAAAATTATACTTGCTGTTCTATACCTACATCAGCCATATGAAAAAAAAGACCTTATAAAAAGTGGATATCTCATCTGTATTTTGCCTGTTTTTAAATAGCATTCCTTAAGAACATATTAAAGAACTGTTATCTATTATGTATCAGACTTTACAAATGCATAGCTTGACTATGATCACACTTGTATAATATAGCAGTGACTGTGTCAAGATTGGAGGGCAAAAACCTTAGCTATTATAACTCAGCATAGCTCCATTATGGTAAAAATAAAATCAGCCTATCATTCAGGCTTGTAGCATTTTGTTGGCAAAAAATTCAAGCTTTCTGTGACTTCTCACCTTTTTTCAGATTCCTTTTTTCATTTCTTATCATCTAATATGAAAAGTTTGAGCAAATAGCATAAAGATTTCAGGCAGACAAGGTTCTTTGGGTAAATCTGATATCTTTTAGTACTTTAGGAGCAAAAAGTAAGGACAAAACCTAAATCAGCTCCTCTCTCTGGACACTCTGGAACTCAAAGAGAGTTTCTCATCTGCACTCAGTGCATCTGAGACGTACCTAGCAGAAATGGTCAGGCCACCTGAAGTCCATGTATGAAATGTCTAGAAGAATGCTGTACACACATACTGAAACTTGTCTTACATAAACTTACAGAGCTACATTCCTTTGCCTGTGGAATAATACCAGGCATCCTTAAGCCAAGTCCTGAACAATGAAAAGAATTTCAACTTGCCTTATCATATTGGACCAGTAGGTCCAAATTTAATGCCCTATTTCCAGCAGAGGTTCTTTCAATGTGTCAATGGTGAGTTAATAATACCCCAAAATCACCTGTCCAAAAGCAGTTTTGTAGACCGTGAGAATTCCTTTCAAGCACCTGTACTGGTCATCTGTTACCTTAAAGTATAAACAAGTTGATTATGGCTTCTCAGCACATGTTTCTACATATCTTATTACATACTGAGGTGGGATTTCCAAAAGCTCTCACAATTGGCTTACTCGTGGTCCCACTGCAGCCTGTGGTAAAACTCTCACTGGGGTTCTTAGGTGCTCAAGTAAAGCCAATAAATAATAGTAATACCATGTCAAGCTGAATCCCACCCAAAATATATTCAGCTTCTCTTTAAATCCACTTACAGACTTGCTTCTTCTTTCTTCTCTTCTATAAATCAGTACTAATACTGAAAGCAAAGGAGTTACACCACTGTGAAAACATATTAATTTTAATTTTGACTTCAGCAAAGTTCCTCCTGATTTACATCAGTAGTAATTTCAGAAAAGGATTCTGACTACTATATTTTCTGTAGGAGTGAACATAGTTAAAATAAATTTTTGCTATATTATATTTATATGTTATTAGTTACTCCGGAAGAAATAAGAATTCTCTTATATCTGGACAATGTAAGCAAGAGGGATTGAGGCTACAGAACCAAA
Organism: Crocodylus porosus; assembly: GCF_001723895.1. Classification (NCBI taxonomy): domain Eukaryota; kingdom Metazoa; phylum Chordata; order Crocodylia; family Crocodylidae; genus Crocodylus; species Crocodylus porosus. The sequence goes on along the minus strand of NW_017728906.1, from coordinate 4,357,532 downwards.
GAAAATGGAAAGGACATATTCAAAAGGGGTGTGTGAAATGGGTCCTATTCGATTCAGAGTCGACCCAAATTGGGGACAATGATTCAGTTCGTTGATTTGGATCACTGTCCCCGATTCAATTTGGTCAAATCTGAAACTGAAGATTTGATGCTGATTCAGAGAATCAGTGATTCAGTCAGAGACACAGTTTTAAATCTTTTTTCTACATACCTCTAGGTAGCAGGCGGCTCATGAATGCTGTGATGTTTGGGGTGGACAGAGTGTCCCACAGGAGTGTGGGAGGGCCCCCCACGTGCTTTGCAGTGAAAACAGAAGTCTGCTTTTGGGTCTGCTGCTGAGCACGTTGGGGAGCCCCCCATGCTTCTGTGGGACACTCTATCCACCCCAACATCTCAGCTTTCACAAGCCGTCTGCTACCTTGAGGTATGTAGAACAAACTTTTAAAGCTGTCTCTGTGTCCAAATTGTCAAATCTTTCTGAATCTCTCTGATTCGGAGAGATTAAAGGGTCCTCTGATCCAATTCGGATTCAGAGATTCAGCCACAGAATCGGGCCGAATCGAATCAGGGACCGAGGCTTCGCACAGCCCTAATATTCAATCCACCCCATAGTTTCATAGTTTCTAGGGTCGGAAGGGACCTGAGCAGATCATCTAGTCCGACCCCCTGCCATGGCAGGAAACAATACTGGGGTCAAACAACCCCAGCAAGATGTTC
>NW_017728906.1:4350074-4356716 GCF_001723895.1 Crocodylus porosus | reverse complement strand
GTGATGACCCCTTCTTTCCATTGGGTGTAAGCCTCCTTTTTAGCAAGGAGACATTCCCGGATGCTTTTGGTGAGCCACGGAGGCTTGTGTGCTCTCCTGCTCCCTTTATCCTCATTGGGATTATCTTCCTTTGGGCTTGGGCTGCCCCCTATTAATACAGAATGATTCTCTATTGTCCATTTATTAGAGTTTCATATCTTCTCTAATTTTCTTTGTACACAAATTCTACTTGGTGAACATTTTTTTATATAGATCTGTCCTCATAAAATTCCACTCTCTCCTCTTACCATCTTCATTTGCTTATTACAATCCTTTTCAAACTCAAAGGTATTTTTTCTTATGTTGCTTAATGTAAGAGATCAAGTTACTGACTCTAGCAGGGAAGGGCATATAATTTGCAACCTACTAACACAGTTATAGCACAGTAACTCAGTTATACAGTTCTTTATAACTACAGTTGTACACTTCACCAGTTTGAATTTTTGGTGCTGAAATGCTGGTTTAAAAATGGCCATGTAATTCCAGTGTTCACCTAGCATGGACCACTGTAATATGGTCAGTGGAGATACACTGGCTTATAGCAGCTGAGGTTCTGGTCCATGATAATTACTAGAGTTATATTAGAGCAGACAAGAAGACAGTTGGACCACAGAATTGTTTGAATTAACCAAAACAAGAAAAAAATCAGTCCTCATTTACTCCCATGTATCCCCTTTGAATAACTGACTGAGGGCAACCTTTGGCCCTTTATGTTCTAAATACTGTCAACCAATAGATTCCTGTGAGAGAGAACAACCTAAAAGAGGGGAAATTTGTTACAAATCCCAACAATAAAATTAAGTGGCATTTGCCACGCTTCATTGTCTCATTGTCCATTTTCTCCTTCACATCATGATTACATACATTAAATAACACAAGAACAACAGCGAATCCTTGAGAGTGTTATCAACTTCCTTCCATCAGCTGAGCGTTTGCTTTTGTCTCGACATTTAACGCCCGTTATAATAAAAGAAGCTACTCTTTTTTTTCTGTGGAAAAAGTATTGCTGTCCAAATATTAGTTCTTTTAATTAGATTCCCCAGTACACGTAACAGGAACCTTTGGTGGGTAACTTTCATAGTCTTTTTTGGCCCCTTAATTAAAAATATATTATTGCTGACGTTCTAATATTCAAGTGGAGCTGCTAAGTGCTGATCCTAAGCAACATGGGGTGAAATTGTCAAAAGCACCTTCAGTGGCTTATGAGCTCATGGCTTAGAACCAAAGTGGATCTGGCACCTACAAGGTGGGTGCTGCAATGTCTCATTTTTAGGTGCTTGGGGCCCCTGACATAGAATTGAAATCTTAGAGTCAGGTGCCTGGGCTCCCTATACAGGATATGAGGAAAGTTAAGTCCTCCCACACATTGAACCAGGAACAGTCTAAAGGTAATAAACAGGAAACAGTGTGCATGTGGGCGTACCCTGCACCCTCTTCAGGGCTTAACCATTTGACTCAGGCTTGGAAAATCGAGGAGAAAATCCAGATCCTGGAGTCCTCTCCTCAGGGGAAGGTTCTACAACCCTTCCTCCAAGGAAGAGAGTGAGGCTGTATTCTTTTACAAAATGAGCTGGTAGTGGTGACAGCAAAGTAGCTAGTGGTTGGAGTACTCTCCCAAGAAATGGGAACATTACTGGCCCCTTTTTGAAAAGAAAAAAAAAGCAGAGACCTAAGGAAAACTCGAGTCAGGCAGAGCCATCTAGTAACTTTTTACTCACTAGCAGGGTTGAACAACCACTAAGCGTGGGTTTTCTGGATCACAGTTTTGGATAAAGGTAAAGTCCAGAAGCATAATGAGCTCCTGCAGCACCTAGGGCACAGTGCCCACATTTGAGTGTCACTGGAGAGCAGGGGAAGAGGCAGGGGCTACTGCAGGTGGTGTGCAGCGTTCACGCGGCCATGGCTTTCCAGGGGCTGCCAGTGTTGTTTCTCCATTCCTCCCCCCCACCACATACATATATATGCTATTGGGTGATGAGCTGTGCCTCCCATGGAATATATCCCAGGGAAAGTTGAGGGGAGAAGGGAACCCAGGGAAAGTTGAGGGGAGAAGGGAACCATTCCACTCAATTTCGTCCTCCATATGCTATTGGTAAATTCTGCTCAAGTTGCTTTTCAGACTCTGGCACTAAGTCCAATTTGCAAAAGTGTGTTGAGCACCTAAGTGTCATATGGGCAGAAGAGTCCCCAGGCAGCCCTAAGGTTGCTTTAGTTTATGCCACTGCACTAGTCCCAGAAGCAGCCAAGAATTATCTATGTGCAAAAGTAATATAGCAACATCCATCTCTTCATTCCTCCATCCTGGGCTGTGCAGCACAGAGTCTTGCTCACAGTGTATAGATATCTCCCATCTCATTTGCATTCAGATAACATCCCTATGGCAACTACAGCAATTGCTTACTTGGAATAGTTATGTTAGGATAGTATTTATGTACTTTTAACTTGTTTTAATGTGATTTAGCAACTGGAAACAAAAAATAGAATCACCCAACTGGGGACATGCTCCACCAAGCCAGCAAATGCCTAATGGCAGCAGTTGGTGGGGACTACTCAAATAAATGAAGGGCTACAATTATCTTTGTCCATTCAACACTATTCCCCGGCATTAAGTAGAATTGGGGAAAAGAAAGACATTCTAAATCAGAATGAACCTCCAAAGTTCAATTTAAAGGACTTAGGTCAGTGCTTCTAACCTCTCAGCATTCCTATTCACGTATTTAGATGAGGTGAAATTCTTTGTCATAGGTTCTAAATTACCATGAAAATTGCATCATAGAGGCCTGAATAAGTATTTTCGTGTGTTGCTTTTCCCCTGTAGGTTACTTACTTGAATCTATGTTAGGGCTCCAGTATCAACTGCAGTCTTACATGCCACTTAAGTTCAGTATAGCCATGTTTTAAAGGATTAAGTGGGATTTAAGCTATTGACAAGACTTGTGCTGGGCCACAAAAGTGAATTTCAGCCTCTGACAAAAAAATCACCTTTTTTTATTCTTTAGGCTGAATTTTCCACAGTTCCTCCAAGTTTGGGGTCTTTGGGTTTTTGAATGGTCATCGTGAGGCCCCTCCAGATCACCTCAAGCTAGAGAGCCCAAAATAGAGACAGCCAAAGTGTGAAGAAATATTTAGCTCAAAAACATGATAGATAGTGGCTGATCCAGACCCCTTGTCTCTATGGGTTTACTACTTGTTTGCCTCTTCCAGCACTGCCTCCCACCCACACTCCTCTCTCCTTCCTCCCTCCCAGTTTTTTGTGTTCAAATCACTGTCTCCATTTTATACACTGTTCTGTGCATGTCCTTTCACAGTATCTGATTAAGTGAGCTCAGGCTCACAAAAGCTTAGGCTCTAATTTAGTTAGTCTGTAAGGTACAAATCTACCTTGCCTTCTGCCTGACTTCAAACTAACATGGCTAATTACCTCTCTGGTGTCTTCAGCCATAATAGACTAACAAGACAAACTTCTTATGAAATGGAGCTTTTTATATGGCTAGTAATATATTGTAAGACTTGTGTTATGTAGTTTTAATGACTCCTTGGCTCCAAAACGCATTCTTTTCAGCCAAAATGCAGTTACAACAGAATAAATCTGAACTAATTCCACCACAGTCAAGATAAGTGACAATAGGTTGCTTGTTTAAATCCATATCTGGGGATAACTTCTCCACTGTTAAAGCAGAGTAAAAATAGAGTTATTCCACTTGTCCTCAATGGATGGCCAAGCATATAACTAATATATGACCAATCTCAGGTGCTTTCCCTTATTAATCAGGTTCAGGGCAATTGAGGGAACTGAGGAAAAGTTACATTAAAGCTTCCCAAGCTTAAATCTGTTGCTTTTTTTTAAATTGAGGACTTTGGGCCTGTTGGTCTGGTATCTTTCACCTACATCAAATCAAAAGAAGAGGAAACATATTTTACATCTCTGTTCATACATGTATTTTAAACAACTAAATTTCAAGTCAACATGCTTTAACTTTAATGGGGGGTTGGACCTGATGATCTGTTTAGGTCCCTTCCAATCCTAAGCACTATGAAACTTCTGGAGATGCCACCTTCCCCTCATTGACAAAGCTCTCATCACTTAAAAGTTACAAATGCAATGTAAACAGTGCAATGTAGACAATGCAATGTAGACTGAAATGCCAGCTGGGTTGAAATAAACGAAAAACATCTATTGATTTCAGTGGAGCCATGCTCTTATTTCTAGTTTGGGGAATTCATACTTTTTTATGAATTGCTGACTGGCTACACAGTTTATACACAAAGTCACCTCAGATGATTTTTTGCAACTCTCTGAAAACCTGTAAGACTCACTTTTTCCATAGAAGTATCAATGTGAAAGGATTGCAGAGAATACGAATAAAAGACATTTCCCACTGATATTCATATAGGTCTCAGGTTGAAACTTGTGAAAATATAAATCTTGTTTGATTTAAAAGGAAAATCAATCAGGAAATGTTATGCTTCTAAAGTGATAATTATCACAAACTAAAATGTATTGTTTTATTTGGACCAATATATAGTTGAGTAAATATTCTGAAAAGTATCAGCTGTTTTTCATTTTATCCATGGTTATTTAGCCTTTATATTATAACTGACACTCTTCCTTTTTTCTAATCACATTTTAAATGTTTGATTTCTATGTGATTCATAAAAATAAATCACAAAAGCAGGAAAAAGTGTTTATAGACAAATACACACATTTAAAGACAACATATATTCAATCAAATCTATATATTTACAATGAGGTTGGCCTCTTTCCTCAGAAATCATCCTGAAAACTATCTTAGCGAGGACAAATTTAAGATTCATAGTTCGTAGAAGTTCAAAGAGGCTTTTCATATGAAAAGACATTTACTATTATATTGCACAGCTTTATGAACTTCCAAATTATATGGCAGAAACTGCTCTGTTGAGCTTTACAGTCATTTTCCTAGCATCAGATCAATACATTTTCTGCAGAAGAACAGAGTCTGCTACAAGAACCAGGAAATATTTGCAGGAAAATTCTACTTTTAAGCCATGTTTCTTTAAAGTGTTTTCTTATTTGAAATGAACCTTATGAAGAGCAAAACAGATTCCTAATATATTTAAATAAGGCTTCAGTTTTACAAACTGATTCCACATATGTACATAGTTAATTTTTTACATTCACGGGTCAGGGTTATTTCATTATAACAGCTCACTCAAAGTGAAGCGCATATATAAGTCTTTACAACATCCGGGCCTTAGGTTCTGATCCTAAAACAACAGCAGAAGTTGACCCTGCTACCCCGCTGAGTCTTCCTGAAGGCAGTGAAGTTTTGTGCAGGCATAGGATCCCACCTACCTGGAGCAGTCTCAGAGGTAAATCTTGCAAACACAGGCTTACATCCATACATGTATGTGACTTTACAGTGATGGTACAATTAAGATTTGCCTGTTGGAGCCCATCTTGCCTAGCCAAGGATTCAAAATTGTTTTTCAAGGCTTGATTTCCAAGTCTCCATTCTTAATTGGCAGTATACTTTGAAGTGTATGAAACTACTATATGTAACATTAAGACCTCCTCTTGCTGGCAGGTCCTACATAACATTGTACAGCAAAAATGGACACACAGAAGTTTCTCAACTGTGAAGAGCAGTTAGAAGCATGTTCAGGACCTCCTCTCATGCGCTTATCCCCCCCAACAGACCCCCTGTGATATGACAGGTGTTGGGGTCAGCCAGGGCAGACTTCTATTTTACTACTAGGATGCACTCACGGGGGGGGCACTGGTGCTCCCACCTGCCCTCCCTGCCTGTCACCCAAGGGGGGAATGTGGCCTGTCAGTGGGTGCACCAGTGCTCTTGGGAGTGCACGTGCCCCCACTACAGGATGCAGGAGTTTGTGACCATTCGACCTAGTCATCCCTTGGGGCGCTCTGGTGAACAGACGTTCCCCCAGCTCCTGGTGAGCACCCCTGATAAACTTATATGTGGCCATCAGATCACCCCTGAGCCTGCACTTTTCCAGGCTGAAGAGCCTCATAGATCTCAGCCTGTCATCATAAGGTCTGTTTTACTGACTTCTGATCATGAGCGTGGCTCTTCTCTGGACTCTCCAAGCTTCTCCAGAGGAGAGCCATGTGCATGTTTACACACCTCAGTTCCTTATATGGCTACATTTCACCATGTACAACTGAGTTTGCTCTGCTTGTGCATGCTCAGAAACAATCCAATATTGGCATGAAAGCAAACGTTCCTTTGCAATGCAACTTCCCTCCTTTTTTTTTTTTTAAGGCTCTTCTCCAGACTCTACATATTTTGCAGGCCTGGTGGGCAGAGTGACTTCAGCCCAAGGTAGATCTATAACTTGTCCTATATACCCCATTATAGACTTTCCTCCCCTAATGAGACTTATGCCAAATTCTGAAAAATAAGCTTGAAGACCAAATTGCATCATGAAGTCTGTGTTATAAAAAAGACTGGTTCCAAAATACAGACTAGTCTTTTAGTGCCCTATTTTGTTTGGTTTTTTTTTTTTTTTTTGCAAGCCTCAGACCACAGATTTTTCTTGGGTTGCTGCCTTTACATGCTTTATGGTGGGAGTTGTGATGGTAGTGTCATAGAATCATAGAAT
>NW_017728906.1:4326971-4349492 GCF_001723895.1 Crocodylus porosus | reverse complement strand
TTAAGTGCCTTGGTCCGCTGGCTTTGCAAGGACCGTTCAGCGGGCCAGCAGGGGCAGTAGTCCCCCCATCCCCCAGCGGGCTTAGTTTAAAGCCCGGTGGAGCAGGTCAGCCAACATTCCTTTAAAACCTGGCTAAATCACTTGATTAGGCCATCCAGTTGAGGGTGGTCAACTGATGTTCTAATAGCCTTGACCTGGAACAGGTAACATAGTTCTTTCATTAGTTGGGATGTGAAATTATTTCCCATATCTGTCAAGATCTCCTATGGTACTCCAATTCAGGCAGTAAGCTCAGATGCAATAGCCAGTGGTTTTGCAGAAAATAAAGGGCTTGCTACTGAGTACCTCGTAGCCGGGGACCCTGGTTTTCTCTGTTTAAAAATTGCCAATTCTCTGATAAAATCACAAATTTTCTGATAACCCAAAATCCATGATTAAAATGAAACACAACTCTATATATAGGCATCAATTAAACATAATGTTTTATTGATATATTTACAAATTTAATCAATTTAGAAGCCTACCAGTGCCTCAGTCACTATAATAAATACTTATAACTTATAACTTTTGGTGTTTGATTTTGGGTTTTTTATCAGGAAAAATCAGAGCTCCCTGACCCCCTTTGCTCACCAGGATGCAGATCCAAGCCCCTCACTCCCAACCAAAGCCACCCACCCACCCCATCAGGATGTCATGACTGCTGCAGTGGAACAGATCATGGAGTCTGCCTTCCTCTCTCCTATGGGCAGCACAACTGTAGCAGAGCCTGTTGTGGGACGTGTGGGCTGCTTGCTGCAGGCTCAGGGCTCCCCACCCTGCTGCTCTCTGCCCAGGCAAGGCAAGACCCATCGTGGCAGGAAAAGCCACAGTGCTGGGCAGAAAAGCTTGTTGACATTGCTGGGAGCTGCATACTGCACTGGTGAAGCACCCCCACCCACCCATCAGCAGCGAGGGGCATAACTCCATGCTGTTGCCTCTGCTGCTGCCAAGTGGGCAAGGGGTGCCTTGCCAAGGCAGTGTGGAGCTTGCAGTGCCAAGGTGCTTCCCTGCTCAGCCGGCTCTGCTCTGCCACACCGGGTCCCACCCATAGAGCTGCAGAGGCCCCATATGGAAAGCAGCAAGCTGGGGAGCCTGAGCCCACAGCAGGCAGCCTGCCCCAACCCTGTGCACAAATCTGGGGGGCACATGCCCCACCTTCTCCCCCCAGAGCTCTTTGCAAATGTGGAAAATATGCATGTTTCTCTGTTAAAATGAAAAACCTGCTTTTTCTCAGTTAAAAGGGAAAATCTGCATTTTTCCCCGTTTTTCCATGGGAAACATAAAACCCAGATCCCTGCTCATAGCATAGCTGACCATGACTAAGGTATATCATTCAATGTTCTTTTCCGGGACTCCTACTGAGTCCATCAAAAGGGACTTTTATTAAAGAGTACAACATGAGAGGTAACCCATGAAATCATTTCATTTAGTACAGTGGTTGCTGGTGTCTCTGTGCATGCGGGCCTGAAAAAAGCAGGTGAATACCTACTTCTGGATATTCTTCCTCACTCCAGTTTCTGATACATGGAGCAGTAAGAGATAAATATAGCTTCCTACTCAGACACTCAACACTACTTCTTCAGGATCCGGCTTCTTACTTCCCATATTCAACACTTATATTTGTGGAGACAGATCAATTCACTCTGGATTTAGAACTGTGGCCACTGTTTGGAAAATGAGAGACTCTAACCTCATTGTTCACTGGTGCCCAGGTGGTCAAGCCCTGGCTTTGTTATCTGTCAACATTTCTGTCTTGAATAAGTTTATCAGTTCCTTATGAGAACTGTCTCAGAGTCTTCATTCAGTGTCCTCTGTACCTGCCTCCTGGGACAAAGTTTTCCTTCTGTGTGTACATATTATTGGAAACTATTCTTTCCAGGTGGGCCCATCTTACAAACGGATTATGGACTACTTGAAGATATAGTTGACTAAGCTGATGACTTCATCTCTTTACAGTTTAATGGAGCAGTTTGCCTTGGTGGAGTTTCGCCCATGGTCCTGAATTTCCAAAGTCCAAATCTGACCATAGTTGTGTTCCAAGTGGAGGACTGAATTGCTTGTTCACAGAGAAACTAGGTCAGCTTCAAGAAGGGAGGGTCAACAGCCAGCTCTAAGTCTTAGGTAGACTCTTCTCTGTAAGGCAATCTCACCTTATCCCCCAACTGAATCATTTTGGGGTCTCCCTCTGCTCTGGGTCTGTCTTTGGTTGTCCAGGTCTTTGAACTCTGCCTGCTATAAGACCACACAACATTACCAGGTTACCTTTGGAATTGGTGGGGTTTAGTCTGGAACATGGTTCCCAAGGGATCGCTTTCCCTGGTTTGTCCTCACTTTGAGTCATGTTGGCACTTGGGCCCCAAGATGGTTTTTTGCCAGTGTCCCTTGAGGGTCACCAGCCTCAATACAGTTTTCCATCAGTTTGGACCACTTCTGCTCATTTCAGGCCAATATTTAATATTTGGATTTAGCCAAGAGTATCTCACAAATGGATCTGACCCTAGTCTCTGTTTCTGTCTCCAACCTATAGCAACAAAGATCCCTCAGCATCCTTGTCAGACTTCTGGGAATGTTTCTATTCTTGGATAAAATAGTTTTTTATTAATATCCAGGCCATCTAGGATTGCTGTATTAACTGGTAGATGGCCCTGTGTGACCCCACTGCAAAGACAGAAGGGTGCCCTTGTTCTCTACCAAGTTGTAATACTCTTGACCTTTAACACTCTTTTGAGTTGTCAGCAATACAGATTCAGGCATGGGATCCCTCCAGCTGGGTCCCACTATCCCTTCTGGAAATATGAAAAACCTAATGAAAACAGCATCAAAAAAGGAAACAAGAACACAATTTTGAACCTTTTTAATCTCAGGCCTCTCTCCCTTAGGGGGAATCTGGAAGCCACAGTTCAACTCAAATGCCCTTGGATGAGTCACTGTAAAGAGTCTACTGTAATCATTCAGGACTGGCCCACCTTCCACTCAGGAGGTATAGACTAGCTATGGTTCTATGAACTTAAGCCACTTATTAGGTATTAAGTGGTACATAGGTCTTGTACTAGTCCTCTGCAAGGAGGAAAAATGTCACCCTATGATGTCAGCAATTATAAATGTTCATTGTAGTTAAAAAGAAAACACTCAACTGGCATTTTTAAACCATGGGCCATCATTCCTGCACTAGAGATCTTCATTGTCCTCATTCAAACACAGATGCAGTGTGGCCTCAAGAACTGCAACAAGCAAGCATTTTAAAAAATGCACGTACAGTAGCAGACATATAGTAAATGTATTCAATAAATATTTTATTCTGACACATTGTACATCTTTGTAATTTAAGGAAATACTATAGCCAAAGGGTTGCTTACAAAGAGATTGACACAAAAGAAATAGCAAGGCATAAAATTAGCTCTCTCAGGACAGAAAGATTTCTTTCCTGAGAAATGGGCTCACCTATATTTTTATTATTTTTTAAAACTATCCATGTGTCCTGAACTACACAGAACATATAGAAAGCTGTAGGGTAAATATTTCCAAAAGCATCAAAGTGATTTGGAACCTAAGTCCCACTGAAAATTACTGGTCTTTTGAAAATTTTATTCTCTAAGGCCTGAGTCCAAAGCCTCAATAGGAGTTTTCCCTTTGACTTTGAAACACTCTGGATCAGGCTGAATGTGGTCCTGAGTACTGCCCTATCAAAAAAGCTGAGTGTGCTCACTATCTTGCTAGACCCCTAGGCTGTCATAGGTAGCAAACTCTATTTAGACAGGTTGAGGATGCAAAGTGCTTATAGGGATGTAACAACACAGCACTCATTCATTTAAAAAATGGAAAGAATTGGAGGAGCAGGGCTAAGGGGAGTATTTAATATATGATTTGTTTTATTCAGAGTGAGTAAAGAGGAAAACACATGAAAATAATTCCTCCCTGTTTGAGCCAAGTGTTACTATCTTTGCTTATCCCTTATCCAGATAAAATTTAGCTGTTTTTTGGGGGGGCACTGCAGTATGACCCCGTTTGGTGACCAAGCCACAATACTGACCTACCTTTCTTTCTGTTCTATCTCCCATGGGACAGAGCTGACAGAGACTATCTGCTGTTATGACATCCAAACATATGCAGATTTCAAGCCAATAGGAATGAGTGCCACCAAAAGAAAACATCAAAATGGTAAGAGAGATAAAGGAAGAGCAGAGGCACAATCCTGTTCCTTTTGGAATTAATGGCAAAACTTGCATTGGCTTCAGTGTAGCAGGAACCAGGTGCACAGTATGAAAAGTCACCAAGGAACATCTACCTACATCTACAGCCAATAAAGTAGAGGTTTTAGAAGGACAAAAGAGTTGGTCTTTGGCACTCAACTATCAGCCAGAAATTGTTCTGTTGTTATAAAATGTAGTGTCATACAAGGGAGCAACAAAAATTCTATTTCTATACTCCATTCAAGTCGTCTTACTGGTTCAGAAGTGACAATTATAACTTATTCTGTCCTTCTGCCCAGGGCTATATCTCACTCTTGGAAAGCAAGTGAACAAGGCTACTTCTCAAAGGTTAGTTTTCAATTTCAGTATACAAGAACAGGATATGTTTACAATGTGCTTTGAACGTATATTTATTTATTTGTATTAAAGGAAGAGGCCAGCTTGATAACCATGAAGAATAAAGGTCTGTATTTAACCATGCATAAGAAATAAACTTTTAACAGAACAAATACTCTATGTAAGATCTTTGTCTGGATGAAATACCAGTGTGACTGGATTCTGTGGCTTTAACAATCTCTGATTCTAAGGAGGTGCTTCCTAACCATGATCGATCACCTTTAGAATCCAGTATGGTGAAGGAGGAACATCACTGTGACACTAGTTAATTTAGTACCCCGTACTACTGGTAGAGGATGAATGCTGGAATAGTAGATGATAGTATTCTTGTGGGTACATCCATATATGTAACATATAAGAAATGCTCCTGAAGTACAATACAGCTGGAGCATTTCGCCTTAATCCCATTCTGCCAAAAAAATTACTTTTCCATGTAGTATATACCAAAAGAGTTGCAAAAATGACCTAAGTTAATTGGCATAAGTGTTGGTGTTGAGTCCTTGTGATGGTCGAATTCTTAAATGCTGAGGGATATTATTCCCATTTCCACTGGTTTGGGGTCAGAAGTTGCATATTTGTGAATTGTTTCAAATAATACAAAGGTTTGTAGAATAAAGCAATAAATCTCAAAGGTGGCATTCTGCTTAGTTATGTCCATGAGAACAAATTAAGATTGTTCAAGTTGGTTAAGAAATGCTGCCATCTCTTTGAGATTACACCTTAGGGTCTTGTAGTGTCATTGTAGAAGGGCTATATAAAATTGGAGAATAAAAGAAAGCTATGAAAATATTTTAAATAATAACTTTGATGTTCTTACACCAACAAAAAATAAAAACCACATTTTGCTATCTGGGTTTTGTGTTAGGAAGACACTGAGAAGTCCATGGTAGTCCTCTTCTGGCTCAAATAAAATGGTATTCCAGGAGAAAACTTATTACTGTTCACAGCAAGAATAAAATTTCCCAAACTACTTGGGATCCTTTTATTAAACTAGCATAATCAGTCTTATATAAAGGCTACATTTTGAGGAATATTATCTATTCCTGGCCCAAAAGCATGTAAGAATATAGATGGAACAAACACTTCACGCAATATAAATCCTACTCAATTCACATTCAGTGTAAGGGAAACATTTGGGAAAGGAAAAGAAAGTGTTGAAATAATCCACGGGTTAGAAGTAGCTTGGAAACATACAGAGCAAAAAACAACTCCAGAGGGATAAACAAAAAAAGAGGACGAAATATATTGAACAAATGTATACAGAACCCTGACTAGAGTTGAACAGTCTTTTAGACTGAAGGGTGGCCTATCCTTAGGTGAGTGAGTGGAGTGACTCAGCAGAAATAAAGCTCAGAGACAGTCAGCAAGACTTTCGCCTCAAGGGAATAATGCTTATAATCAGAAATCAAGTTAATATATAAGCAACAATGGCAAAATGAATAACAGAGAACACTTCAAGCCTGGGAATCAGGCAGGCCTTTGATGTAAAGGAACCTAAAAATAAAAAAGCTGTTCTGTCCCCTTAGTCTTCCTGCAGCTAATGGGAATCTGGGCCTAAGGTGGTCTTTAAAGAAGTGCTTATGCTCAGACCACTGTAGTACTCAGAACTCTGCAAGTACACAGTCTCTCATCCACAGGCTGAGTGTGTACTTAATGTGTGTGATTTAGAGGTGTTGAAGTCCAAATGAATTCAGCCAGTCACTTAGGGGAGGAGGGGAGGGCTGTATATAGTCCATTTCTGGGCAGCTGCTACTCACTTCAGACAGATTGCCTCATTCAGGGCAGGACTGTCCAACCGGTGGCCCACAGGATGCATGCATTCCCTAAAAGGTTAACCTGAAGCCCCTAGGCTCCCAGTTGGGGCACCAGTCTCTACATTGCTCTCCTTTTGTTGTTGCCAAAGTCTCTGGGGCTCACTTCCTTCCTCCAGCTTTCTCTACCTGCCCTCACCTGTGGGAGCAAGGTGTGGCGGTGCAGCCCACAGGGCTGAGAGAATCAGGGCCATGGGACTTGGATCTCATGTGGAATGGATGCGTCAGTACTGCAGGGCAGGGAGTGCCTGGTATATGGTAGGAGGGGTTATATGACACCTGCTCGCAGCCATGCGGTGTGGCTGGGGAGGTGGGTCAGAGGGCATGATAGGAAGGGGGCCCACATGGCATACCTCCTGGCATATAGCCCAGGAACTGTGTGTGGCCTGTGGCCTCTGGCCACTCACAAGTTGGACCACCCTGATTCAGGGAATATGTGGAGCTTCTACACATTGCTGTATAGTGACATTGCTACGGAGCCGTACTTTAGTACTTCGGAAGTACTAAAGCACAGCGCAGTAAAGGTGGTTACTATGCCATGAGCATGGCACATCGTTAGATTTCACTGCCGCATCACCGTAGCGTTGCACCATATGGGGGGGAGTACCTCACTATGGTGACATAGCAGGTGAGCATGTGTAGACCCACACGATCGCTATGTCTCTGTAGCACGTCATACGGCAACGTAATGCATTGTTACATTGCCATAGGGCGACATATAGATGCACTCACAATGCTATAAAATACCAAAGTTTGGCTGCCACATAAAAACATGTTTAACACAACTTTCAGTACATTTTCCAAAGAAGAGTAATGGCAAATAGTTTTGCTCCATATCATTTTAATGATTTATTTAATTGTTTTAATTAAACTATATTGTAAGCATAATAAATGGTTTTAGGAATGGTGTTTATAAACCTGTGATTCAAATCTATAAGGACATGTTTTATTCACATCTCATCTTGCATCTCATGCCAGACACTCTAATTTATAAAGAGCTGCTATAGTTTAGGCAGGTAGGCAGTAAAAACATGATGGGGACAAACGGCACAAAAGTAGCAGGTAAGATGTACACACTTGTATTAATATACTTTGTGTAATAACATATAACAAAATTATACCAAACCCATTGAAGTGTATTTTAGTTGTACATCCATTTAATTCTACCTGCATGGCAAAACCGAGCCAAATACTCACTGTATTGGCCTTAGATCAACTAATATAAAGCATATGCTGGTGAGCATTTATTTACACCAATGCCATTATTCATAAATAAGCAGTCACCAATGGGATGTATAAGTTGCAAAGCATGACGAGTCTCTATCAATCTGTATTTCAAGATGCAGCATTTCCCTTTCCATCCATAGAAAATGAAATAATGTCAAGTCTACACGTCGAGTTAACAGGGCAGAATTTTTTCTCCTCATAATTTTTCTTGCCAATAAAATGGCATTACATCCAAAAATGAAAATTTATATGACAGACTATCACTACATTTTTTTAACATGTAAATGGTAAGTTTCAAAAATCCAGATTAAGTTATGATTTTTTATTTGAGACATTTTGCAAAAAATTAAATATTTCTACTGGAATCTTTTTGTTTGAAATTGATCAAAAAAGGGGTGTAGTCAAAAGCTCTAATGGAAGGCTCTAGTACAAGGTTGAGCAAAATACAGCCTGAGGGCCAGATCTCCATACCCAACTGTGGAGGCTCTGGCAGCCGTGTGGTGCAGGACAGCCAGGGCTGCTTCTAGTATTCTGGGCTCTCTCTCTCTGGGTCTGTCCAGCCAGGCACGGTGGGGTGGGGAGGCACACTACAGCTGCAGGTGGGTTCAGGCTGCCATGCTGCTCGCAGCCCCAAGAGGGAGAGAAAAGATGTGGCCCTTTTAAAATCATGAAGCCGTCTTTTAAACTCATGAAGTGACCTGCCAGCCCAAATAATTGACCACTTCTACTCTAGGAGGACCAGGCCTTCAGGAGACAATAGCACTGGTTACAGTAGTAAATACTACTTCTGTTAGTAAAAGAAAGCAATGTTAGATTCATGGTAACAGAGATTCACACACATGCTTACACTAATAACATAACATAAGTCTATGGGTATATATATTTATGCGTGCATGTATGTATCAGAAGTTGATCAAGTAGCAAAGATGGAGTATCCTCTCCATTCAGTTTTGGCTGTAATGGCCTGGTCAGTTGATATGGAGATGCCTGAGTTGCCCATATATCAATGTCCCCCTCTCAGCCTAGCTGGTTGATCCCAAAGGAAATGCAGAAGCTAATACATTTGGAGCCAGCTTGGCTGCAGGACCTGCCAGTACAATGAAGATCTTCAATTCGTTCACCTTTCTGGCTCCACTCCTGGATTGTTTGCCAACCAAGATTGGACATCCCAGTCCACCCTGCCATGGCATCTGCCTTCTGGTGGAATTTTCTCCACCAGGGATAAGGATAATACCCCCTCTAGGTTGTTCCTCTACCTCAAGCTGTTCGCACCATAGAAGTTGGTAGGCTATTTTCCATCACCCAGCTCTTGGCATTGACAGCTGCAGATACTACCATCTACTGACCTAGCCTGGTCTGATCTGACTATGAACTTCTGATAGGTTTGAGATGAAGAGTGGAGTGAAGCAGGGTTGTATTCTGGTGCCCACACTCTTTGGGATCTTCCTCTCTATGCTGCTGCACTACACTTTTGATGGCTTGGAGGAAGGCATATATCTTCACACAAGATGGCAAACTCTACAATCTATCAAGTCTGAAGGCCAAGATAAAAGTGAGGCGCATACTCATTAGGGAGCTCTGTTTTGATGATGATGCTGCACTCACTGCCCATGGAGAAGGCCAGTTACAAATACTAATTAAGCACCTCTCCCATACTTGCAGGATGTCTGTCCTGACCATCAGCAGTAAGGAGAATGTGGTCCTAGGACAAGGTGTTCATCAGTCACTATCTATCAGCCTTGACAACACACCTCTTGAGGCAGTGAACAAGTTCTGCTACCTTGGATCCACAGTGAGCGACAACCTATCACTGAATAAACAGCTAAATGTGTACATTAGAAAGGTTGCTACCACTTTCAGTAATCTCTCCAAATAAGTCTGAAACAGTATGAAACTCACAATCAAAACTAAGTTGCTTGTGTACAAAGCCTGTGTCCACAGTGTCCTTATGTATAGCAGTGAGGCATAGTCAACGTACGCATATCAAGAAAATAAGCTGAATAATTTCCATATGCTGCTAATGGCGCATCTTTGACTTCGTGGCAAGACAGAATTACCAACACAGAGGTCATTGCCAAAGCCAACCTGCCAATCATCACTGCACTACTCAAACAGTGGTGCCATTTCCACGGGATGGAAGATGGGGCATAGTGAAAGACATCCTGTATGGCCAAATTGCAGGTGGGGAGAGAAGAGTAAGGTACCCAAACTGCACTTCAAAAATATCTGCAAGCATAACATGAATAGTATTTAAGATGTGCTCCAGGAGGTGGGAGGGTGCTGTAATTAAAATGCCCAGAGCATCACATGTATCAGCATCCCTTCACTGAAAAATGGCATGAGGGGCACTTTAAAGCTTGGTCAATGAGCTTTAGTTAATTAAAGCACCCCCACCACCATTTTTCAGTGTGGAGACACTGATACACATGATGCTGGAGTCTGCTGGAGCACAGTAATTACCACATTCCAGCAAACTCAATTAATTGAAACAATCAAAACTTGAATAATCCAGTCTGCTCTGACATATTGTAATTACGTGGAGCAGCACATATATAGGCGCCTAAAGACTTCTGGAATCAGCCCAAACCTTTGAGAGGCCTTAGCAGGACATAGGACAAAGTGGAACTTCCTCTTAATCATGGAGCCCAACATCATGATGAGAAACAGTTACTCGAATTACAACAGAAACATGACTAAAGAAAACAGCCTGCCCAGTGCTATGTATACCTGTGACCATGGTGGCAGGACCTGCAAGTCTAACTTCTGTCTCTACAACCACAAAAGAAAATGCACCACCAGTCAGTAGAATAGCAGCAATATCCAGCATCACTTGGTGATAAACGGATGGCATTTTGTATATATGCATGGAATGTATATCAAGATACTTATGTCTATGTTAAATCAGTCTCTCCAGAGTAGCAGTAGTTTCAGAATAAGCTTGAATCTATTCAAGTCACAAGGGACGTTTAAGGACTGCTTAAGGAAGTTGTAGACGCTCCATCACTGGGTATGTTCAAGAAGAAATTGGACAGCTACTGGT
The DNA here is from genome assembly GCF_001723895.1 of Crocodylus porosus. Taxonomy (NCBI): domain Eukaryota; kingdom Metazoa; phylum Chordata; order Crocodylia; family Crocodylidae; genus Crocodylus; species Crocodylus porosus. The sequence continues at coordinate 4,338,789 of NW_017728906.1, read as the reverse complement.
CAGGAATGACCTAGGTGTAGCTATGCCTGTGTTCTACTATAGGTATTTTGTTTTCCATGCTTCTGAGTTTATCTGGTTCCCACATGGGGCTGGGAGGAAATTTTACCCCTTCCCTCCACCTTTTGTCCTCCTGCTGCTACGTATTTTTTTTAAGCTTTCTTCAGGGGCATCAGGTGTTGGCTGCAGCCAAGGCTGGGGATTTTGACTGGGAGATTTAAACCCTCTACTCAGGGTCAGATTGATTGGCATATTTGGGGTCAGGAAGGAATTTCACCCCATGGTCAAACTGGTATGGGCTATGAAGGTTTTTGCCCTCCTCTGCAGTGGGGGGCATGGACATTTTAAGCATATATTAACAACTTTTACAGAAGCAGGACACTGGTCACCATGGTCCTCCTGCTTTGCCTGTGGCAGGTTAGGGTGTCATGTCTTGTGTTGTGTAAGGGTTGACCATGTCATTTTGCTAAGATGTTAGACAATGGTTTTATATGGAATGGTTTGGATGATTCTACCTGAGGCACGGGTTGGACCATATGACCTATGGAGTTCCCTCTTAGCCCTGCTTCTCTAGGATTACAAGATTCTGATAACTTTGAGGCTTTTGTGTCAGGGCCATTCTTGAAATGGAATGAAGGCAGCTTGCCTCGCTAATATCCAGGCTGTATCAATTGCGGAACTAAACAAGAAAAGGACTTCACTTGTTAAGTTGCCACCCTATTGTATCATCATTCACATACACAAAATAATATAAGAGAACCAGATTTTAGAGTTGACTTCAGCTTTCTACAGTTCATCTACAGTGGGGTGTTACCCAGATACAAGAGCCCCGCTGCATATGAGTTTGCAGAACCTAGGGCTAAATTGGTAAGGATGAAAAATAAAAACAACAGTTAATGTTGGCAAGGAAAAAAAAGGCAGGGGGCCATTATGGAAAAAGGTCAAAATAATAGAGAACTTAAGTCTGTCATGATTACTGATTTCTTTTAGGCTCTGAGCAGGCTCAGGGGTCCATCCACTGGGAGCTAGGTGGGAGGCAGAGATGATCCAGTGCTTAGGCCATTATTATGGGACATGGGAAACCCAGGTTTAGTTCCTAGCCTGTTCACAAACCTCCAATATGAAACTTGGTCAAATCACTTCACCCCTCTATTCCTCAGTCTGTAAAAGAAGGTAAGGGCCAGAGCCAAAAAAAAAGGTTATGCAGGTGCCTCGATACAATGAAATCAATATAAGTTTAGGCAGCCCAATACCTTTGTGGATCTGGTTGTCAATAATACTGCTGTACCCCTGGGGGCTATACTGAAGATATATATATTAAAAATTGTGGGGTCCCAGAGTCAGCTAAACACTTGGCTGAAAATGAGCAGAACTAGGGCTTTGCTACATTACTGGGAAATTGGGCATCGATCAAATAAATGGAATAAAAAAACACAGTGTGTTCTTTTCCCTCTCTCATATTTGTCTGATCAGTGCCTCAGAGCCTCATCCTACAAAATCATCTGCTTGTGTCCACCTCAATGCACTCACACAGCCCCCTAAATAAACCTTTAGGAGCAAGCACTGGCCCTTCTCTATGTCAGTAACAATCCTACCTGTCTTTCCTAAGCACAGTAATACACGTTATTAACTATTAATTGAGGTAATCATTGCTGTCACTATCACATTACACTAAAATTCTATTTGCTTCCAGAGACAAATGGATGCTAATGTTGATCTGTAGAGGTTTGGGCCTGTTCTTGTTTGAAGCCTTGTCTCATGATACACTCTGTCACCTGCTACGTTTCACTAACTGTCTTTGGGGCCTGATCCTGCAGCTGGGCACAAGTCAGCTGGTATGGGTGCAGTTGCAGGATTAAGGCCCAGATCAGTATGCCTGAAAGCTGCTGATGCAGTCATTACAGTAGAAAGCCCAGAACTCAGAAATCTGCTTCCTTCAATGGCCTGACAATCCATGTTTAATTCACAGGACAAGGTGCATCCATATTAAAGCAGTCAGAGCACAGACTCAGAGTCAGGTGACCCCGGCTCTTTTTCCAGCTCAGAAACTCACTTGCTGTGTGATCTTCCTAAAGCCACTTCACTTCTTTGTGTCTTGTGTAATGACTCACCTTTATGAAGCATTCTGAGGTCTATGCAGGATAACTTCTCAGTAAGTGGAGAGCATTATAAGCAGTAGTAGCTGTTATTATTGAGGACTTAGTGGGAAGTGTGAGGAGGTATGCTTAGACTTAGTTGTGCCAGATGACAGTCCATTTTTGTTTAGCTCTTTACCTTATGTGATTTGCATGTGCATTCAGAGGGACAGTGAAAAAAAGAGAAAGTCTCATGATAATGCATTTAGAAACCATTATTGCAAATGTGTTTACACAAACCAATTTCTTTCCTTTTTTTCTTCAGAAATAAAAAGAAAAGTGGAAGACAGAGTCCTAGGATGAGAGATGCCTAAATCAAACCAGGGCATCACAAGCCTAGGGGAAAGTAAGAGATCCTGGAAAGCAAATATAAGTTGGTACTACTAGGGAGAAATCCTGCTCCCTGTGAAATCAAAAGAGAGTTTGGCCATTAACTTTCATGAAGCTAGGATGTCACTTACAGTCTTTTAACCTCTTGGGACAGGAAATATGCTGTAATATGAGGCCCCAACCCTACAAGGAACTCTATAGATTGAACCCTGAGCCCATGCACAGCTTCATTTACTGCAAGGGAGCAAGGTCTGCAGGTGAAGATTGGGTAGGTAGTTAGCCTGATCCTTAGGAGATCCTGAAAAGACTTAAGCATGCACACATCATACGTGTGAACATCAGTCCATTGAACCCAGTGCATCTATCCCAATGAGTAAAATTAAGAACACAGCTCTTCACAGGTTTGGGACCTAAATGTGTTATGTAATGTGCTGTGTACATGATTTTTAAATACTGTTTTACACTAACAGAATGAAAATGAAATAATTTTTGCACTTGATGCTAACTACCTCCAGCTTCGGTTCATGTCCATAGAATTGAAACAATTAATTGATTTTGAGGCTGGTAAAGACTACCAGGATTGATTAGTCTGATCCTGTATGTCACAGGCTATAAAATCCCAATATTTCACCAATAATCTCTGCATCAGACTACAACTTTGGTTTGAGCTGGACTGTACAGAGCTACATGAATCACTCCCACCGCCCTGGCCCCCCCCCCCCACTTTACTGGTAATTCCAGAATACGATTAATCCCCCCCCCCAATCATTTTGGTTTCCACAAAATGAATATATTTCAAAATTTTTCTCTACTCAAAAAGTTGAAAAAAATATTTGGGTCAAAGACATGTTATGTATTGAATTCAAGTTTTTTTTTGCAAGGCTTTTTGCTTTTAAGTAAAATTGAAGTAAATTTCTAAATTTAAAAGTTACTGAGACTTGAAAAATCAAAGTATTTCATTTAGAACATGCTAAAACAAAACAGAAATAAACTTTTTGTCATAAAGATTTTTTTTACATTAACAGTTTAAGAGAGACACCAGTTTGCCAAATGGGTTCATGCTACTTAATCTAAATTTTTCACTCATGAAGTCTGGCTGAAATATTTTGCCCAGCATAACTTTTAGAAAGACCTATAGAATTGACTTAGACTGAAAGTGATAGAGACTATGCCAACCCCTGGTAACACAGAAGAAAGCTTTTTTGAGATTTTTGTAGTAATTTAGGGAATAGAACATGGAGCTAGTGTCTAACAACTGAGCAGAGAGGAAAGCTGTGAGAAACAGGCAGTGAAGGAAGCCTCTAGCACATTGACACAATATATCTGGACTGTGTATACCTCTGGGAAGGTCACTTCCTAAAGGCTGGCCAATCAGCTGACCTTCCTTATACTGCCCAGAAAGGAGCCTGACATGGGTTCCTTTAGTTTCACTCTTTCCTTCATTTTTAATCCAATGGCTTGGAAACAAATAATGCAATAAAACTACATGAAGGTGTAATTTGATTTCTTCTCATAAGGCCTCCTGCTAGGATGATCCTAAGCCAGTTTAAGAATCTTCTTCTGCTAGACCATGTCTTGGTCACAATGAGTTGGGAGTAGAATTGAATTTCATGAATCTTCCTTAGATTCCCTTTTACTTCCTGGAAGGTCTCAGGATGATCCAGTTTTGTCCCCCTTCCCAAACTGTGCCTCAAAGTTTGGGAAGTGGGTTTTTTTTTGCATTGCCAAGGTCTTCTTTCCAGAAAAGGAAAGCCAATTGCAGTGTCCCTTTCCTTGAGCACAAGAGAATGCTGATGTACAATGTTAGGGCCCACTTCCTACCTCCCCAACCCTTTTGCCAAGAATTGATGCTTTCATCACAGTGGTTCTGTCCCTGGCTGCCCTAAGGAATGAGGAGCTTTTATTTCCTCTTCCTGTTGAAAGGAAGTCAAACAAGTTCACTGTCATTGACTTTGGAAGCTCCTTATCTCCCTTGGAATCAAAAATTATGAATCATAGGCTACATCTTTGGGTAGTTTGGTGACTAAGGCAAGGCTGTTCTTTTGGAGGAGAGCCAAATGGAGTGCTTAGCTTGTTGTGTTGCTAAAGAAGTGTTGTGATCATACAGTCCACACTTTACAAGTCCATCCAGTCAACAGGTGGAGAAGAGACACTCATCAGGTAAAAATCACCGTACTGCAGTGGTGATGTCTTAATAGATGGCTTTATTTCCTCTTAATCCATTCAGGTACTTATCACCTCTCAGTCACGTTCTTAAGTTCAAACCCTATTTGACTTATTCATTCAAAGGATCTCATTTAAAATAATGTTTGAGTTAGGCCAACAGGAATTGGCTCCTTAATGGCAAGCTTTGTCTGGAGAGTAAAACTTTGTATTTTTGTCCATTTCTTAAACCCATGGAGATCAGTGTTTGTTTGGATGAAGGAAGACATGAAAATTGAGCTCTGGTTTCTTTAAAGCATGGATAACATTTACAGTGGATGGTAAATTTATAAGTGATAAAAAATGTATAAATGATATCAAAAAAGCAGAGAGACCAGAAACCATAGGGGGGAAAGGGAGAAAAGCTATTTGGCTGTACTGAGCTATGTTTGAAGTGTGAATGTGACAAGCAATCTGAAATTGAATAAAGCAATTTTAATTAAATTTTATGTTTATACTGGCTCAAAATCATGAATGAAATCGTGGTCTACTTATTTCTTACACTACATCACATGTTTATATTGGGTATTAAGAGACATGACGAAATGATAGGGAAAATCCACTAGTTTTAGGCCCATATTGATGGTAAAATAAGTGCTTAACTTTAAGTAAGTGATAAATCTGAACAGACTGTGCACACGTTTAACATTAAGCATGTAGCCAAGTCTCTGTGAGATCGGGACCATTTTTTGTAAGGCCAACTGCCAAAAAATAGTGCTGAAAGACACCAGAACATATGTGTCTCAGTTTTGGCTAAGAAGGTATGGCTTAAACTAGTTTGTGACTTAGTTCACCAGCAACAGGAAAGCTGGAGGAAACCTTTTTTCTGTTAGGAAAGAGTAGAGGAAATCCATCTATAAGGTATCGTGGGGATTAAAAGAAGGCAGAGTACTCAGCTGAGAGTTAAACAATCTACATCTGCTGCTGGTGTATCACCTGGTGTGACACCAAGTGGTGTACCATGTTGGGCAAGTGACTTCCCCCCCACCCCTGTGTGCCTCTTCTGCCCTTTGAATCATAGAAAACAAGGACCAGAAGGGACCTGTAAGATCATCAAGTCCAATCCCCTGCCAGGGGCAGGAGGTAATTGGGCTCAAACAACCTAAGGAGGTGCTTATCCAACCTCCTCTTGAACACCGCCGGGATTGTCTTGTCTACTTACACTCTAAGTCCCTCAGAGACTGTTCAATGTTAGAAACCCTGCATTGAACATGATGGGTACGTGGTTCGTTAATGGTTTGCTTATATACTGTCATTCAAATAATAATAAGATAATATAAAAATAATGACAGCACCACTAATAATAAAAATCTGAGAGACATAGAAGAGCAGGAAAAAGAAAAGGCAAATAGTAGGAAGACAGTTGGAGAGAGATAAGGAGCTACAGAAATGAAGGCTCAAAAGCCGCAGCTTGAGGAATAAGGAGGAAAAAACTACCCTGAAAAAATGCATTTTAAATATTGATAAAATAGTGGGAAGAAAAATGTTAATGAGACTGAAAAAATAAAGACAGCCAGGCAGAGGGATAAACTCCACCCTCTTTTGTAGACACCCATAGAAAGATGTTCGACAGTTCTGTAAACTCTGCAAGATGAACTCTTCAAGTATCCTTGAAATCCAACGTTTGGTCTGTGGCCTAGGACCAATAGCCTCCTTACCCTGGTCTTCCTTCACTAGTGATGTCACTCAATCTGCCAGTCTAAGATGAATTGTGTAGTTATTGTTGGGTTCAGTAAATACAGGCCTACGTGAATAAGAACAACAGCACACTTTAATTTGTAGAGCAGTATGCAACATCTGCAGACCCTTGGCGGGTAACTCACTGCCTGATTCCTAACTAGTTGCTCCCCGAGGGACCATCTCCTGTTTCCCAACTCCTTCAGTTTCCTGGTAGGGAGAATCTATCAATAATAACAACTTATATCATTACAAACTGGATATTCTGGAGCTGCTGTGATGTGGACAGAAGATGCTGCCCCTTTTAGTGCATGCACATAATTATTATTAATGTTAACAAGTTGCCCAGTGTGCTGAGGGAAACAGGCCTTCTAATGTATAGTTTTGCTCCTGGCCTTAACCTAGAGGCTGCCTGGCTATTCCATGAATGGATTCAGGTCAAAGGAAGAAAAGGAGTAGCAGTGGAACAGACTCCGTGATGCTGCATCTGCCTTACCCTTTATCCATATACAGGCAACCTGCTCCAAGGGCTGTGTGTATAGCTTCACACAGATGAACATATGTTCCCCTTGCTGCCTTATGACCTCTCTCCCCTGCTCACACAACAACCGTCACTTGTACTCAGCCATGGTAGCAGCTCCAAGGGATCCGGGGCCTGCAGGCTCAGGCTGCAGCTGGCTAGGCCAAGCTTTCCCTCTGGTAGTGGTGGAATGGGAAGAAAGAAGAGGGGTTCAAATTCAGCACCCATTGCTTTGAATCTCATGCTTATCAGGCTTCTAAACAGGAAAACAGAACAAATAGCTAACTAAATAAAAGGAAAATAAAAAATGAGGTACAAAAGATAGGGCATGTTTCTATGCTGTGCTCTGACATTGCTACAGGAGCTACAGGGTATAGTGAGAATGTGAACATTTATTCTAGGTCTAGGCCCCAAATCCTGATAACCAAACATCTAGGAAGACTCCAACATCTATGCAGAACACCACTGATTCTCAAAGGAGTTTGCCAGTGAGAATCACAATGCAGGAGTGAGGCTTTACTGTTTGGGTTACTTACGTTGGTTTATAAAAATGCTAAAAAAAAAGATAAGGAAAATTGGCTACTTGAAAATATCCTCTCAGCACCCTTGAAACTTAAAAAATACAACTCAAGTGTTGCAGTACAACTTAAGTGATCTCCCCACCAAGTGAAATTTAAAAAATGCGTAAGTCATTGCCCCTCGAACAGTTCCTCCACTGATTCTGGCTAGCACCCTATAACTCTTGCTAATAATGACTGATTAGTGTCAGAAATATCTCCCAATGAGCTTTAAGAAAAATTCTCTGGCTGGAAATATGATGCAAAAAATAAAGAGATATTTCTTCTCTACTTCCTATAACTCCCAGTGTTTGTGAAAAATGCCACAATGATTTCCCTAAAAATCTTTGCTGTGGGTTTAGATACATCAAAGGTGGTTGCAACTCAAACATCTGTTTTCACTAGTAAACCTCTGCCTAGTCATGGAATGACCACCTCTCTCTAAAGGTGACAGGGTCCTTCAGCTTTTCTGGGAGATCTCATGGAATAATTTATATCTATGCAAAATGTGCAACAAGTGTTATCAGATTAATTAGTACCATTTTATATCATTTTGCACAGATATAAATAGTTTCAAGATATAAATAAGGTTCAAGTGAAGAATCCTTGCCACTATCTCATCCTCTTTCCTGAAATTGCTGGAAAGGTGTCCATTTTTATTTTATATCCTGTTATTCAGAAATTAATTAATTAATTAATCTTCTTCAATTAATTTCTCTTATACCAGCAAACATCCACATTAATTATTTTGGTTGGTAATTACCTTAGCTGAATTTGACCAGGTAACAAGAGGTAGAAGGGTCCATGATACTATTAATCCCCGCCACTATTCAAAGCTAGGAAATAAGTCATTAGTATTAAGAGGCAGGAAACTTGTGTTCTCTCCCCACTTATGCCAGTGTTTAACTGTGTGGCCTAGATTGTTTATCCTTTCCAACCTCTGTTTCCTCATACTCAAAGGTGTTTGGAAATTGGAAAAAGCAAAAAGGGGGCAGCATTTTCACATGCAATTAGTGATTTTGGGTGCTTCTATTTTTCAGTATCCTGTCTGAAAAGCCTAAATGAAGTTGACGTTCAGAGGCTGGAAGATCAGCTATCAGCACTTTCTGAAAAATCAAGAATAAAAATCACTTTAGGTTCTCTGAAACTCAAGTATCTAAAATCTCTAGTCCTTTTTTAAAGCCTTGGCCTATGATTTCAGTTTTCCACTGTCCATCCTTATTTCTAACAGAAGGTGATGTATGACTCCCTTAACTCCACCTATTTAGAATATCTTCCCATTTCTCCTAAAAAATAAAGTCACACAGCACAGGCCAAGATAAAACGTATCTGCCAGCAACAGGGAAATAATATATATTTCCTCATATAAATTTACTTTCTGTAAATGCATTTTATTTTTTTAAATAATTTCCTTAGCATAATGGGGAAAAGGACAGAGAGAGGGAAGGAACCAATTAATAAGTAGTGACCTACCTAAGTTATGGTGAGATAATATGTTTTTTGAGGCCTGTTTATGGCACGCAGAGCCAATTTCCCAGGCATTTTGTGGCAGCCCCGCCCCTTGCCACTGATTTGCAGAGGGTGCCTTGGTTGATTTTGTGGGAAATTGTGGCCGGTGCTGGACTTCCCGTCAATCAGTGATCACGGACTTTTTGTCATGGTTTCCACAAAATCTGCGAAACTGCAATTTAAGCAGGTCCCTAATAATAAGGGCATGGATGGCCGAGAGGAAATCAACCCTTAAACTGGAAAAATCCACAATGGGGAGGAGATGGAAAAGAAATAAACTTTCTGAAATTCTTAAAATGCTGGTGATGTAAACTGTTAGCAAATGATGTATAGGACCTTTGACAAGGATTTTTTGGAGTGGTATCTTTTATTGGACCAACTGCATACTTGGGGGAGATCTTAGATATCACCCAAAAAAATTCTTGCCTCTCATATTTCCTGGACTGTTCTGATACACATCACTCCAACACTACAGCATATATTGCCCTTATAGTTTTTTTAAAAAGATGAATATTCTTAATAATGCATAAGTGATGAATCCTTCATTATTATCAATACTAAGGAGCTACTACTAATTATTATTATTATTATTTTATTTCATTAAAGAAAAACAGGAAGTCAGAGTCCCAGGCCTCTGGATCTTGCAATTCCAAGACTAGCTCCTGCAAAATATTAGCAAAAGGCCCAACTTTATAAATATTTGAATAAGAATCTTTTGTCATTCATACTCAGATCTCACAGCCAGGAGTATTTTGGATCTGCTTACAGAAGATGTTTCCTTCCAATTGTTTTGTTTCATTCAAACAGGAGGAAAAAACCCCAAAGAAACCAAGCTTCCCATGAAAGTTGTAAGAAGTGTCAGCAGGTTTTTCAGTCGTCAGTTTCGATAGTGCTGCAGTTACGCCAAAATTTGCTGGTGTTATACTGTTGTTTTGTCTGTGACTGTCTGAGATTAAAAATAAATGTCTAGATTAATTTTACAGCCATGTGGCTCATCATTTTGCGCGAGATGCAAAGATGTGGCCCAGCAGGACCGTACACCTCATCTCCAAAGGGACATACACACAGGGCGTACAGCTAGAGAGGGTTATAGTCTCCAAACTCATTTACCTAGCCTCAGTTGTGAAAATTAACCACTTATTTTCGGAATAACCAGTTTATGTTCAATGGGGAGGGGTGGCTGAACTGCATTTTGGAGAGAAGGATTATTCCCACAGCCGGTACAACTAGCCCTTCAGAGCATTGCTTTGCAGTGTTATTGTTTGAAACCCCTTTGATAGTTCAGGACACAAATGACCATTTCAGCAAACTGTTTTATCTTCATTGTTTTCACCAGTGTCGTTGCATTGGTTTTCTGGGTTTACTCACTAACTAGGCATTCACCAGATGGATGCATTTCAGCCTTCCTGAACTTCTCTGCCTGGTCTGTTTTGGTCTCTGAATGTAATCATCCCAACTTCCCCCCGCCTCCCCCTCCTCCTCCCAAGAGCAAAACCAGCAGCAAAGAACTGCATTTCTGCCTCCGCTACTTGTTTACTAGGAAATCATAATACAAAGCACTGCTCTTTCATGGGGCACTAGCCAGTGGCAGCAACAACCCCCCACTTGGGTATCCAGTGGAGTTGTCGTTTATTACCACAACCCTGCCCAGTCAGCCAATGGACACCAGTTTCAAGCACTGGAAGTAGTGCCGGGCTGCCATGCTGAGTGCCCTGCTCCCTGCTCGGCTGTCTACAGGTCCTGAAACACTGTTAGAAGAGCCGTGATGATCTTTGTGCGTGTGGGTGTCTGCATAGGAGTGTGTGTGTGCGTGTGTGTGCGTGTGTGTGCACGAGCGCCCGTCTTTGGGTGTAACGGGCCAGCTGTATGGCTGGCCGAGCTGTCTCTCAGTCCCGGAGCCAATGGCAGGCTGCCTTCTATCAAAAATGAATGTTTTCAGGGCTCTCCGGCTTGCATGTACTGTATGTGGAGCAGGGTACAGTGAGCACCGACTGCTCTCGCGCCGGCTCTCTCGCCACTTGTCCCCAGAGAGAAGCACTGCCCGGCCACTCATCGCCCCCTCCCCACACACGCAGGCACACGGAGAGGTAAGTACCCCTTGCTGGGGCCATCCGGGCTCGCAGGGCTGCCCTCTGCGCACACTTTGCTCCCACTCACTCGGCAGCGCTGCACTCCCCCGGCAGCAGGGAAGCCCGGGCAGGAAGGCACGGGGCTCCCCGCGTCCTGCTGCCACCGGAGCCTCGCACTCGCCCCCCTCCGCGCCGCGTTTGCCGTGGCAAAGTTTGGCTGGGGGCGGGAGGGGCAGCGGCTTTGCTTCCCGGGGGGCTCCCGCTTCCCTGCCTGGGAGAGGCCGGGAGAGCGGATCGGGGTGCGGGGAGTGAGCTGCAATGCAATGCGTGGGGAGGGACGGAGGAGAGCAGCACCCGGGGTCGGCTTGCCTAGGGTAGGGTAGGCCGGCCAGCGCCGGGAGCTAGCACCTCAGAGCACGGGCGGCGGCGGCTGCAACAACGGGGGGAGACACTGGGCAGGGACAGCAACAACATCCCACCCCGCTGCACTATGCGTGTGTATGTGTGTAAGAGTCTGTGTATATGTATGTAGGGGTTTGCTTGTGTGTGTGTGTATGGGGTCTGCCTGTGTGTCCAGGGCTCTGCTTCTGTGTGTGTGTGTGTGTGTGTGTGTGTAGGTAGGGCGTCTGCCTGTGTGTGTCTGTGTGTGTGTAGGGATATGCCACTGTCTGCGTGTAGGAGTCTGTGTAGGGCTCTGTTTGTGTGTGTGTGTGTGTAGGGGTCCGCCTGTGTGTGTGCGTGTAGGAGTGTGCGTCTGTGTGTAGGGGTCTGCTGCTGTGTGTGTGTGCGTGTGGGGAGGGGTCGGCTTGTGTGTGTGTGTGT
>NW_017728906.1:4295281-4326181 GCF_001723895.1 Crocodylus porosus | reverse complement strand
GTGTGTGTGTGTGAGGAGTCTCTGTGTGTCTCTGTGCACATAGAACTAGGTGTGTGTGTGTGCTAGGAGTGTGTGAGCACACACACAACTATACATGCACAGAGCTAGGAGTGTGTGTGTGTGAGTATACACAAGCACACAAGGAGCCAGAGGTAGGAGTGTGTGTGTGTGTGCTCGCTAGGAGTCCGTGTGAGTGTGTGGGTGTGCGTGTGCTCTCCTCCTCCCCTGTACAAGAAGGGGGAAGAAAATGCCCGGCGCCGTGGCCTCCCCCGGCCCGGCTCGGCCCCGCCTGCCGCCGTGCGCGGCCTGAGCCACTTGTGTTCACGCGGGGACCTCCCGCTCGCAAAGTTTGGGCGAGGTGAGCGGGGGCCGCGGGGGAAGGGAAGGGGTCCCCCCGGGGGGCGCCCGGCCTGGGGCTCCGAAACCATTGCCCGTACTGCTGGTGACACGTCCAAGTGCCGGGCACGGGGGCGCAGGGCTCCATGTGGCTCTTCCCGGCGGCGGCGGCGGCGGCAGCAGCGGGATCATCGCCCGGGCCCGCGGGGAGGAGGAGGGGAGCAGCAGCAGCAGCAGCAGTAGGGAGGTGTTTTCTGCCAGTCTGATTCAGCCGGGGGTAGGGGGCATCTCCCCTCGCCACCCCTCCGTGCTCCTGCCTGCCTTGCCTGCCCCAAAGGTGTTGTGCAGACTTTTCCCCCTGGGAGGGTGAGATTTATGCATTGCATTATTGCTCTTCTCCTCCCCCCTCTAAGCAAGATGGACTCTCTTCTCTCTCTCTTCTCTCTCTCTCTTCTCTCTCCCCCTCTCCCTGTGTCTTGTCAGCCTTTAAGATCGACATTTTGTAACTAAGATGCAAACTTGATGGTGACCAAGGGCGGGGGGGAAGCAGGCAGGCGAAACCTCGGGTCCTCTCCAGCCTTTCTCCATATTTAATACCTTTCTTTTCACCCCACCCCAGAACCCAGATTCCGGTGGCTCTACATGCACTTCGCACAGGGTGGAGTGGGGGGGAGGGCAGTGGTTTGCAAAGGCTTTTCCCCATGCACTGGATTAGGGGCTTTCTCATCTCCGTGTGGATTGCGATGGTGGAGGGGTTTGTTTTGCCATTTCAGGACTCTTAGCAGCTCGGAGCTGTGAAAGGGGGAATGGGCATTACCTGAAACTGTGTTACAACGTTGCAACCTCTCTCTATCTCCTACCTGCAATGTGGGCTTGCTGTTTTATTCTGATTATTGTTATTATAATGTATTTAGGCTGGGGATCAATCGATTCCCTCGTGGAAGTTGCGGGGCTGGATTGTTATTTATTTCTGCGTGCAGATGGTGATCAACTTTGTGCGTTTTATTTTGCTGTGTTGTATGTATCATGGAGAGAGAGAGGGAGAGAGAAAAAATAACCCACCCTGCTGATGCACACTCAGATGATTTGTTCCATTTGCCCAGTCCCAATGTCCTTTAAAGACACGGTGCATCTTTTGTTCGCTGCTTGCCACTGTCAGCCCGTTTTAACATGAACTAGGAGGGCGGTAAGGGGGAGGCAAGTTTTAAGTTTTGGGAGGTCTCCTCTTGTTGGCGGGGAGAGTTGCAATATTGTAAAATCATGATGTGCTGATGCTGTGCCTTTATTTGATACTTTATAGGTCACTATCACATGACAAAGGCTTCGAGACAGCTTCATCTTCCTCTGTCTGTAATTTCCATTTGCCTTTCTGGGTAAGTATGTAAACTGTACACACAAGAACAAGAGCATAATTGCTGTTAATACGATACAGGTTCTCTTGCTGCTCCTTTTCACTGAGCAGATGCTTGCTCAGGCTTTAGCACTTCAGGAAACATGTCTTGTCATGGGTGCTCCAAGTCTTGACCAGACTACACAGAAAGTTTGTGTTGAGCTTTTGAAAGGGGTGGGTTTTATTAGCAGGATTAGTTGAAGGCTTTGGATGGTGAAGACTCATTAGCTCATGATTTAAAACGAAGTTCTGGATTTTTAGGGGAAATTGGTTGAACTGTGGCTAAAGTTTTAAAACCTGTGCAGTCATGATCTCAGTATGGGAAGTGCAACATTGTCCATTCAAAGACTTCCTGAACGCATAACTCCTTGTAAAACATTCAACTAGGTATAAGGTGCAGAAGAATGATTTAGAATGAATATATACAGATAGGATTATGATGATTATTCAGAAATCCTAAGGGGTCAGGAGAAAGTTATTTGAGCTGTAGTGCTACAAGAAGAGGAGTTAACTCAGCCTTAACCTGCAAAACTCTCTTGCCTGGTAATTCTTGCTTTTTCTGTGTTACTGATTGTCTTCCTGGCATTTGATAATACAAGATGCTATTAAATTTGAAAGACAAGTCTTAGTGGCTAAATTGACACAATGTCCAAAGTATTTTTGAAGGCATGAGCATTTTTGCATTTCCTTGTTTTGGTTTCTAAACCAAAGTAAAGTGATCATTTCAATCAGATCTGGTGTAGGTGGCCAGAACTTGAGTGGTTTTAAGTGCATTTGATCCTAGTGACATCCATCTGAATTTGGCCCCCAAGTGATGGAAAATAAAGTAGTATTGTTTGTGGTGTGTTGATATTTTATATATACTTAAAAGTTTTGAAGTGAGCTTAGGTTTCATAAAAGAGCATAATTAGTAATATCACCTTGGTCTTTGTCAGCCTCTAACAGATACAGGATAGGTGATGGTCCCAGACAGGACAGCGCAGATATTTTGGTGCAATGTTATGAAAGGGCAGTAGCTGCATTACTAGTCTGTACGTTGGGAAAACATCTGTGAGGACTCAGGGTTTGGGGAAATGGATTTTGTCTCTTCACCGATTCCTATAGAGATTATCACCTGAATTCCAATTATTCAGGTTTTTCACTGAGTAGGTTATATGTGTGTAGATGTGCGAGTTGTACGTTAACTGTAGAGTCAAAAATCAACTGAATGCAACACAAACTTCTTAAAATAATTCATTACAGGACAGTTGAATTGGAAAATGCCCTTTTCAGAAATTGCTACTTGGGTTTTAAAATCTTGACGAGTTTAATTCCATGTCATGGATGCAACAGTTTTTACCAAGTGAAAAAATTCGAAAGCTCCCCAGTGGGATTCTGACTGTTGATCAGAGCTAAAACAAGCATTTGATTTATGTATGTTGCTGAGATTTGAAGTCAAACTATGTGCAGTGGGGGATAAAGGTCTGAGGAAGAGCTTTGAGACCTAGCTTCTTAGTTTCCTCTTTAATCGTCTCAGAAACTTAAATGATGGAGCTGTATGGATACCTAGAATTCTGTTTGCTGGGCTGATCGGATATTCCTCATGCATCTTTGCAATGAATGGACACTTTAGTTCTACACACAATCTTAGTACCAATGTAAATGTGGCCCTATGTAGTGTTGAAATGTAATTTACAAATTACGAAGGAAAAAAGGGGGTGAAATCTATTTAAGAGAAGGGAGTAATGGAAGCTGTAAAGGAAATTTTTTTTTTGAAACTGAAAAAGTAATATAAAAATGTGTCTATATGAGGGCAGAATAGAAATTTCCTTGAGTTTGGTTATGACTAGATACTTTCATTTAGTTTGGGGATAAAACTTTTGATAAAAGTTAAGAATTCTTTTTTTTTTTTTAAGTCACATGGTTTCAGGAGAAATAGTCACTATCTAATTTAATTTTAAAACGAGTAGAGTAACATTACCTTCTCATAAATCTCTGTATTGTGAGAGGTTCAGATTCTGATCTCAGTTTCACAGTAACTACAATAACCCATTTAAAAGTGTGGGGTAGCAGGGAGCAGTGTTCCCTGAGATCCACCTGTGATTGACTTTCAGCAAATTACAGAAACTGTCCCGTCAGCTCAGAGTTCAGCCTGTCATCATGTACATGATTTATCCTAGTTGCTGCTGCAAAATACTGAATACAGTTTCAAGTAAACACACATTCAGAAAACAGGATTCTTCCTGGTGTTTTGATTAGCTGAAAATGTTTTACTGAATTTCCAGTTAATGCCTTGCAAACCTAAGGCCTGTGCTGTAAATCTGTTGCCAGCAAAACTTCCATTGACTTCAGTGGAAGTTATATTGAGGAAAGGACTGCAGGACTGAGTCCAAGCCAGCAGATGACATAAGCTCAGGCATAACTTTAAGACCAACCAGTACCATTAAAGTCACTAATATTAATATAACTGTTCCCATGTTTAAAGCTGTACCTGGAGTTAGGTGATCTGTCGATCAGGACTATATACTGTATATACAGAAGCCCCGAAACATCCACATTAAAGTGGAAAGACAAGCATGTTGCATGTAGCTCACAACATAATATAGGGAAGAGAGTTTGCATGGGGAGGAAGGCCTTGCTCTCCTGTAATGTGTAAGAGTGGGATGTGTACGCACAAAGTAAACTGGACTTCTGCTTTACTTTTTGCGATCTTGCTATGCAGAGTGTTATGTTCATTTCTGTGCATGAATCAGTTTGCCCAGCAATGAACTTTGTGTATCTCTGTGGTGAACCCTGGGCATTTCTTTAATAGCATGTGGCATCTATAATGTGAAGGACTTTATGTACATTCAGATTGAAAGAGTTAAGGCTAGGTGGGTTCTGGAAAAAATCTGGTCTCCATTTTCACCTTTGCCACAGATAGGTAGTACTTCCACCATAGACAGACTGTGTAACCTACAACAAGTGATATAGGCCAGTGAGTTTCGAAAGTGACCACTGATTTTGGCTAACATGATTTTTTTGGGGTGTCCTGTCCTAGGCTGAATTCCCTATTTAAAATCAAAGGGGTGCTCAGGTTGTGTGAACAAGAATTGGAGGATGCTTCTGAAAATGGAGGCTTACAATGTCCCCACACTTTACTTCTCTGTCTGCAAATGGGGCTCATAGTATTGTGCTACATGCAGGGGAGTTTTGAGATTAAAATTTTTCATGTTATTACAGGGATACTACAGTGATGCTGGCAATATAAGTAACTGGGTGGATAGGATCAAACTCCATGGACCACATGTTTTACATGGCAATTTTCTTACAGAATTTACTGTGTTTCATAGTTACACCTGTTGTATTTGCCTACTGTAAACTTAATCTATATTTCATTTCTTGCTTAACTTCCCATTTAGCTTGGTTTAAGTAATTTAATTGTATGTATTAAAACACCTCAAGAAAGTAAATACAAACAAATCAACTTTCTTTCCTACATGATATAATCTCTTTATTTATCCTGTTCTGTACCATAATTGTTTGGTTTTTTTTCAATTCCTTTGGTTTGTCAAAAACCTTTTTATTTTTCTATTGCATGTCAAGATATTATTAGTTTTGGCTCTTAAGTTTTAGGGCATTTATAATAAGCAGTAATTATCTGATAGCAGTTTCAGAAGCCTAGTTGATGCTCTCAGTTTTATTGCTACTGGATGTCTGTCAGTCTCCCAAGAAAGATTGCTGCAGCTGACACGTTTCTTGATAGTCTCAGAAGAGGCTAAGGACTGAATGAGCAAAAAGATTAAACTAATTTGGGGAATGAACCACCAAGTAACTGCTGAACCACAGTGTGGGCAAACTTGTACTGTTGTTCTTTCTGTGAATAAGAATACTTAACTTAGCAGATAGAGGCCCTGATCTAGAAAGCACTCAACTATTAGCAAAGTCTTGTTCAGCAAAGAGTGTCAGCTTCATTGAAGTCATAAATCATAATGGTGGGCAAATATTATTAACTTTTGAGATTTAGGGAAGATGCAGTACAGAGAAGTGAAGGTCTCTAGGCAGGTCTGCAATAGCATACACTGAAAAAGAACCTACCCTTGATGCGCGGTTGAATATCCTTTCCCTAGAGCAGTGGTTCTCAGCTGGGGTTTCTTGAGCTTCCCTCAAGGGTGCAGCGATGCAGACACTGCTGCCACAGCAGCTGCCAGGTAAAAGTGCCCTACGCGCAGTCCCGCATTAGGAGATTGATCAGCCTACAGCAGGCAGGAGCTGAGTGGCTGTATTACCTCTGGTCTGGCTTCTTCCACGCTTGTCCTGGAAACAGAGGCACATGGCACAGTTCCAGTTCTGGGAGGAGCATAAAGGAGGATGGTCTGCTGCAGTATCGTGTACACGTCACAGACCTTCCCAGGGTGGCTCTGTAGCAGGTGTGTAAGGCTATTTTATTTGGAGGCAGTAACATTTGATTGAGAATCACTGAAGTGAGCTGAGGCAGTGCCAACAGTGGTTCTTAACTGGGAGTGCTGCCATGTTCAGAAAAGTGGTAGAGGGATTCCTCGACCCTGTAAAGGTTGGGAAACTCTAACCAACAATGTGCTAAGTCTTGGTGCAGCAAAGTACTTACACAGGTGAATAACTGAAGCGAGCAGTCTATTAACAACCTTGGAAATATTCATACACTTAGCTGGACACCTGCTAGAGTGTCTTGCTCAGTCAAGAATTTTAGTTTGAGACTCCAGCTATGCCAAACTGACATCTTGAGCTGATATTCGGTTTACTCAACGTTGATAGCTTTAAAAATCAAAACCAGAAAAAAGCATTAGTTTTTAACTAATATTCAATCACTAGTTTTTTCTTAAAGTCAGCTTTATCTACATCAGCTTCTAAAATACCCAATAAGCTCTTATCTTTGTCTTTGCCGTTATGTATTGGTATTAAAAATTTTGCTTATGTTTCAAATCCATGCATCAGTTTTAGAAATAAGATCTTGGCTTGCAGGTCTGAAGTAGCAGAAGAATAAAAATAGTCTGCAAAATTAGTCCTTTACAGTTAAATGATTTAAGTATTTCTCTGTCATTTAAATTGAGTATTAATTTTGTTATCAAGCAGATCAGCAGAAGCAGTTATTTCATCTATATGATAAATAAAGGTGACATCAATGTGAACTTTTACTACAGAGCTTAGTAAACATACTTCATCCTTTCAGATATTCAGATTTGCCCATTCCTGTTTTGTTACTGAGGATAGGCGTTGGCTTTGATTGAAAATAAAAGTTCTATTTGAGGAGGACAGCATATTCTATTCCAATGAGTGAGTGTAGATGTAACTGTACTGTTTTTACCATAATGGCAGTATTTTATTATTTTTAATATTTATAAACTCAATTACATAAGAGAGAAATCAACAAAGAAAAAAGCAAGCTTTTGACAAACTTCCCAGTGCTTCTGTTTTCTACTTCGTAGCGCAAGGATGAATAATGAAAAAGCAAGTGGATATGGGTTTTTATATGAATGGGACACTTCAGCATCATGACATGTGCCCTATACACGTCTTTTCATACTTGCCTGAAAGAAAGTTAACAAAACAGAAGCCCTCAGTTATATGCAGGAGACAGAAAGGTAGCTAAATTTTATGAGTAGATGCCAAATAAGAGTTGTTTTGAAAAGAAAGAATTTTATTATAAGTGGCCTTCCACACATATTTTGACAGATTTTTATAAATGGTCTAGCTTCACACACAAGCTGAAATCACTTGCAGATATTAAGTACCACTCTGTTGGTAGGGGCCTCAATCAGCAGAAGCATATATTTCAGTAGGTTTCCATAGGATTGAAGAGATCAATTCCGATTTAAGAGACCAAGTATGTCTGTCTTTGTCATACAGTTTAACAGGTTTTCTCTATTTGATATGCCGTTGAATTGGCAGGTATATACGTCCAAGTGCCTCTTCATTTATCTAATATATGTCTTTAAGTATCTGTTTACCTAATATAATGTACACGTGTGTGTGTGTGTATGTATGGGATTCTACACTCAGTTATGCTGTTAGAACAAATCCATGTGCTGTTACGCAGTTACTTTGTGTATTCACAAACATGACTGAACACTTCCCTTTCAACTACACTGACTGATCAAGTATGCGCATAAGAGCTTGACCCTGTACCCACTGAATTCAAAGGGCTGCCATGGTATCATGATGAGGCCCTAAAATAAGAGGGCATGATCCTGTTTTTCCTAATGGCAATGATATCAGGCTCATACCAAGATACAAATGAAGAGAGGTTATGCAAGGTGCCAGTGCCTAGTAGATGGGTACTCCTGTACTCCTGTTGGGTTGATGTTTTTAAACTGGTAACTTTTAGTTGCCACAATATCGTATTTTACAGGACCATTTAGCATATGCCTTGGCATTGGTTTTGTTCTTTATTTGTATGTCCCATGCAATCAAGAATTGCCTAGTGAGAGCTTTTCAGACTAGGTGATACATATCACATGATAATAGGTACAATTACTTCTTGCCATGGACTAACCTGTCTTCCTTTTTTACTTTGGTGTTCTTCTTATGCAGCAAATAATCTTGGATGTGTGAGAGAGAATGGGCTATTTTGTGGTTTTCTAAGCAGTGTTTAGGAGAGTGTCATCATAGACCTGAATGTGGAATAGAGGAAAAGCAGTGGTGCTATATCTCCTCTCATGCCAAGGTAAATCTGTAGTAACTCCATCTAAGTCACTGGAGCTAGAGTAAGGTCACAGTCCAAAACTAGATGGCTAAAGCCTCAGGTGGAAGTCAGTCCATGCTTTTTTTGCCAGGTTGATGAAAAAGACATTGGGTGAATTTTCTTCCATATTTTTTTTCCATAAATAAATGAATTTTCTTTGTTCCTGTGAGCAACAGCAGTGAAATATATAACAGTACTTTTTTCCTAGAGAAAGGGTGAAAAGTTGGAAAATAAAGGTGCATTGTCTTGCATCTTAATTAAGAGCAGCAGGGGCCTGATCCTGCAATTGTATCCAGGCAGCTGGATTCCTGAACCTGTGCAGAAGCTCTGTGATTTCAGTGGGACATCCAGTTGCAGAATAGCATCCCTTTGATTGTTAGAAATCTCTGTTTCTTCTCAGTGAAAAGCAGCACATCCATCAGTTTTGCATTATTATAATGTGTTAATATCCGGAAGGCGCAATAAACATGACAGGACCATTGGGCTATGTGTTGCACAAACACAAAGTAGAATAGAATCCTGTCCCAGAGAGTTGAAAGTTTAAGATGACAAGCAGGGTAGGAAGGCTAGGGATGGGGAGATGATTGAAGTATACGGAATAGCACTATATAGAATAATGAGATAGCACTGGAGAAGGTAAGAAGCCACTGATGTGTCCTTTTTTGTAACAGAGCCTATAATTTGTTGAAGCAAAGTACATTTTAATTTTTCCTTGATCATTACAGATGGGGACAGACATTCATATGGTATCTCCTTTATAACTTCACTAGTCTAAGTGCCATCTTAGCAGGCAGGTATGAATGAGAGAAAATGTACTTCTGACATTTTGTGTTTGGGGTTGGATGCCTATAAAGAAATAATGGAAAGGTCTGCCCTTTTGATTTTTTGTTTGTCTTTGTGGACATATGCAGTTCAGAGCAAGATATGTTTTCACTATCTTAAATATGTTGCATGGCCAAGCTACGGAAGTGTTGGTGAAAATGAAATCAGGAGTGAAATTACACACCTGGGGAAAGACAAGCATGTCACACCCCCTCCCTGAAAGATCCACTTGTAGCGTTTCCCTCGCTACAAGTGGTTTCTTCATGCCTAAGTCTTCTGTTAAATAGGACTGGCCTGTGCGGTGTTGACAACCACATGCGTTGCTCAAATCAGGCTGGTCAGTGGGCGCTTCGTCTGTCTTCTGTCTCAGGCTTGCAAGAACAGAGCATGACACAACCCTAAAATGTTTTTTTATTTAAATACAACAACTTCCTAGATTTGGCTTGTTCACAATACTATTTCTCTATATTGTGTTGAACAACAGCCATAGAATATTCTTAATATATTTTGAAATAAGCATGACAAATTTCAGCATGATCCAGTAGCGATTATGAGGCTTGTGTACAAATTAATAAGAAAACTGAAACAGCATCATTCATTGCCAGCTGCGTTTGAAGTAACAGTGGTTTTATGGGGGGAAACTTAATGTTTGCAAAATGGATAGTGACAAACATGGTAGTGAAGTTGTTTGTGCAGTTAATTAATTCAAATGTGTTCTGTTGTACTGATAAAAACTCTTATTGCATAAGTAGTAAACAAAAGTTCCAAAATCATCCTATCTTGAATATTAGTTTAAATGAGGGAAGAGTAGTTTGTGAACTGTTGTAAGATGAGGAAGCATTACATTTTATTTATTGATATAAATCCTTAACCAGAGGACATAAAATATAAAAAGCTAAACGCGGGTCTTGGATGTACGTGTGCAATTCCCATTGACGTGAAAGGGCTGGATTTTTGTGCCGAAGGGGTAAATTTAGCCATAAGTATTTGATTACAAATTTTGTAATACACTAATATTTACTCACAGGCTGTTGGACTTGCTTGTTGTCAGATTACTTTAGTGCTTGAATTTTAATTAAAGTTACCTGTGATGTTTCAGTACACTGGGTGTTGTGTCAAAGCAACCGCAGAATGAGAGAGATGAGTTGTATAGGCAAGATGCCTGCTGTGGAAAGGCTAAGGCTAATTGCCATAAGGTTCTGGATACTTAGTTTCCATTCAAATGGATTGGGATTGGACATTCCAAGTCCTTTACCAATGTGTAACATCTCAGTCTAATTTTTTTACTCTTATATGCAGCTAGGTTATCTGTTCATAAGAGTGGGCCCCTCACTGGGGTAAAGAGCTGTATAACAGACTTTAAGGTTTGTCTCCTTTAAAATATTTCCAGGACTGCCTGATCTTTGGTCAGATGAAGAAGGCGTCTGTACAAAGGATGCCCACTGATTACGTTAAGTGGAATACCTTAAAAGAATTACCATGTGTTCCATTTCTACCTACCGTGTGGCTCTTGGGCCAGACTGCCAGAGGTAATCTGAAGCAAGTAGTTCAGAAGGCCAAACAGACAGTCCCTGAGAAGGAACTTCATCCACAAAATTGTGAGCAGCTCTGGCCAGTAGTTGGAAGGCTAACTCTGTGAACAACATTTCTCTCCCTGCTGGAACCATAGGGTAGAATTGTGGGGTGGTTGTGTCTCCTACAGGCAAATACAAACTAGGAGGCAACAAATAGATCACCTTGCCTTGTAACAGCTTATCAGGTGAGACTCTGTTTTACTGGTAGCTAGAGACAAGAAAGTACCTGTTAGCCACTGTTGCAAGTGCCATTCATGGACTCATTCAAAAACCTTCTCTCCCCCATGGGAGAACTTTCTGTTAGGTGTATTATTCCTCATACAACAGTAGCTTCCAAAGGAACTGACAGGGGAGGAAAAGGAGGATGGGCAGGTCCGGGGACATGACTTTTCACCTTCCACAAAGCAGTTCCTGCCTATGGTAATATGACTTTGGTAGTTCTGGGTAGGAAGAATTTATGTAAGTCAAAGTGATTTTAAACCAAGGATTCTAATCATAAGTCAAAAAGCAGAACACCTTACTTTTCATTAGCTGTTTTCATCTTGTTTTGTATTTGTGTAGTTTTTATTAATTTTCTTAAAGCAAAATGATTCTCCTTGGTTGGCAGGCATTTAAAATATGTTGATATATACAGCCCTTACAGTAAATATGACACTTCTTTTTGCATATGCTATATCTATGCACATTTATTTACTTATTTATATAAGTAATTTAATTACTTATATAACTTAACATACATTTATTTAAATTCTCCATTTTTACTTCTAATTTTGTTTAAAATAGTGTAAATTATTTTTTTCTGGTTTGCTAGGTGGGTATTAATTTTTAGTTGTGGTTTGTGTTAAGCTCTGCTTAGATGGAAATTGGAATGAAAAATGCACAAGAAGTGATTTAAACTTGTTTCTTAGTTAAATAAAACCATCTTATCTATTCTGGATACATAAGAAAAGGTTTTCCTGGACATGGTTCTCATTGAAAACTGATTTATTAAACAAAAGTACTGTCTGTAATGAGGGCATCAAAGTGATTGTTTTTGGTTAACATGTCTCTTAGGATTTTAGAATTAGTAGATCACATCCTTTCATACTTAGTTTTTTCTTGATTGGAAGAGGAAAACAAACTTCCCTGGGTTTTTTTCAACTTCTAATTAGTTTCTCATCCTGGAATGAACTTGCCATTGAACTGAACTAGTTGAATAAACTGAAATGAAGGACAAATTCTCATTGCACTTGGAGAAGAGGCTTCTGCTGTCAATTGCTGGTTTAGCACTTGCATAGATGCCAGTTCCAGGGGCTTTCACAGTGACTGCCAATGGTTTCTTTAGTATTGAGTAACAAATATTGGTGCCTGTTATTATATTTCAATTATTGGAATAGATTAAAATAATTTTAGAACTTTATACACATTTGTAATTGTTTTACATTTAATTATAAAAAGGTTTATTTTGAAAAAGAAAAAATGTCTTTAAAACAAATGTAAAAATAATTTTAAAATGTCATTTAAAAAAAAATCATGTCAATCACCAAGTTACACTGTGCTTGCTTGTAGCACTGGATGCGCTCAGCAATGGTTTGGACTGTTAAGGACTACAAAGTTACACACTTTGTAGGCTTCTTCCGTGCATCTAGGTAAGAGCTGGGTCACTACAAATCCTATAGCATGTGACTCAGTGTAAATCAGTAGAATTTATCATTTAAAAAAACCTATTTCAGTGTTTTGTGATAACCATTCCTAGTTGTGCCAACACTCTGGGCTATTCCTATAGAATGAAGAATGGCCTCATGTCTCAGTGATGAAGCATCAGAGGATGCTTCATGTTTTTCAAGAAGGAACCCATCATACCCTAGGCTGGAAAAAAAAAAACCTAGAAAGTAAAACTGTCTAGTTTACTGAAAGTATTTCAGGCAACTTAACTAACACAGTATATAGCAAGAGGGAGCATTTAAAAATATTTGTTAAAATGTCATTAATAATATTAGTAAGGCAGGAAAAGGCTTTTAAAAAACATATTACTTAGGTTTAGCCAAAAGATTAGTAACACATTGACTGTAACCTGCCATGGTGCTTGTCTTTAACAGTGGATGCATGTTGTGGCATTTTGGACTGTGAAAGAGAGCAGAGTTACACACTGGGTAGTAGGCTGGTTATGCTCAAAAATGTACGGTTTGCCTGGGGCCTGGTGGCACAGTTTCACAAACCACTCATATTTAGCATGCTTTTGGGAAGAAGCAGTTATCCATTTGTAGGACTGTTCTTGCCCTCCTCCCCAAAGTATAGGTTTTATGATCTTGTCACTTGATCTTGTTTTTTCCATATTTTGTCCTAATCAGTGTAGGACATATTCAAAGTCTTAACAGTTACCATGACTTTTGTATAACCAGATAAGGTTAGAGCCTCTTAAGGTTAGAGTCTTAAATAGAAATTAGGAGAAAATTTTAAGCAAGAATTAGAATCCTATTGTGGATCAAAAGTGCTTTGAATAGTCTATTAAAAAAAAAATCTTGAAAAAAATTACATAAACATTTTAGAAATAGGCGAGAGTTTTTGAATAGAGCTAAGCATTTTCTTACTAGAACAGGCATAAATTACATAAATCAGTCATCAGGGAGGGATGACCATTCTCATATACATTTTGTTATTGGCTTCATCAGAAAATGAAGAATAAGCTAGGATCTAAGGAAAGCTGTGTATTTGGGCAACACTTTATGAATTTTTTCTTATGGACTTTTTGGTGCCCATCTTCATATATTGTATGAAGGCTTGATGTTCAGTGTGTGACTGTTCTCTAAAAAATCTGATGTTTTTACTGTTTATTGCACTTTCATGCACTGCAGTTGAGCTACTCAGATTCATTAGTCACATTTGAAAATCTTGAGTTCAGCTTATTTTGAGCCATATTCAGGTTGGGTGTAAGTTCAGACTACTTCATTAACAGCATAAAGTTAAGACAGAATCTGGCTCTTTGTTTATAATTCCAGCACCCACAAAACCAGCCAAAATTGCAAGTTCAAACATTATTCTGACTACATTTATAGTACTGTGTAGAGAAAACAGATTCATTTTATATCATCTTGCTATAAACAAAACTTGTTTGGTTTGACCTATTTGATCATTTTGCCAGCCTGATGAAAATATCCCATCAAGCATTTAGCTATCTTGTCTGTCATTTCCTTCATACAGTCTTGGGTTTGGGAACTTGCAGAAAATCTTGGCAAAGGACACTCTTGGTACCCAGTAAAATCTCTTATTAAATGTCAGAGTCCCGTGTTCTGTTTTCACATGCAGTCTAACTAAGCACAGAGGGAATTTGTGGTATATCTCAAATTATATACTCAAACGGGTATGTTTCTTTGAAGCAAGCATCCCTTACACGATACTGTATGTTTTGTGCACTATAGACAGCATGAGGAGTGACTAGAGCAGTCATTTTTATGAATTTGTGTATCATGCTTTCAAATGATGTCATTCTGTTGTCTAGGAATAGTCACAACAGGCTTGATGGTGGTTCTGAAGCCACTGAGAATCTTGTTACTGACTTCAAGCTCATGACCAGGGAACCTAGTTTTCCACAGGAAAAAAGCAAAAAATCTCCATTTAAAAATCCTCATTTTTCTGCAACCTACTAAAAGTGCAGCAGTATCCCTTGGCAAGCAGCACCTTTTCTGCGCTCTCATTTTTGCTGTGGTTTTTAACTCTCATCCAATCAGTAACATGTCCCATTTTCCCCCCACTGCTGATTGGCTGCAGAATGTTGCTGTGCTTTGAGTATGTCATGGAAAAACACTGATTCTGTATTTTTCTGCAGTTTTCCATGTCAAACAGAAAACTAAGATCTCTGGTCATAACAAGATAACATCAGTACCATTCTGTAAGGTTGATCTATGCTTTAAAGTTTTACTGGTAAAATTTGATTTTTACCAAAATAGTAATTGTGTTACACTAGTAAAAGCAAAATAGTTATGCTAGTAAAAGCACTAGTGTAGATGCTGTTATACTGGTATAATGATGCCTTATACCAGGATAAATTATTCAACTTTTGAAATCAAACTTAACTGCACTAGTATGAACACTTGTAGATTTGTACCTATGTTCTCAATGCGTTGTTTGTTTGTTTTCCAGTTTAACCAGTATAGGTAAGTGGAAAAATACAGTTAGTGTGTCTATAGTGTCAGTATTGGAATAGTTTATGTGGCAAAAATTTCTAGTGTAGATAAACTTTTGAACTAAAACATGAATTCTCTGATGGTGTCAAGAATTGAAAAAGTAGGATCTGGTTTTGACTTAGAATGAGTTTCTAGTACTGTGTAAACAGAGGCATGATTAGCATATATTAAAGTCTGTCCTGGGGCACACATTGACACCACAGATAATATCATTTACTATTCAAGTTCAGATAAATTCACTTGAGCTAAAAATGAGCTAAAGTATGGCATTCATATTTTTCTGAGTCAAAGAAAGGTTCTGATGTCATGAAAAGGCTCGGGTTAAAGTAGAATGGGCCAGTGGAATAGGAAACAAAAGATTTGGGTATTATTGGGGGTTCTGCCATTGACTTGCTTAGTGGTATGGGCCAAATCACTTCCTCATTCTGTTCTCCATTTTTGAAGCCGGGATAATAATACCTTCCTTCCTTTGTAAAGTGTTGTGCAAGCTGTGAATGAAAGCTCAGTGCTGGAGAGCTGGTCAGAAAGTTCAGGAGGGTTTGAAAGTGCTAAAAACTAAGCCAGATTTTTTTTCTAGGTTTGGACCCTTTTCTGCCATGCAGTGAAAATGCTAAAATAGTTGTTATTATTATTATTATTATTATTACTATCACCACATGCTTTTAGGGATACTTGGTGCATGAATTAGTTTTTGTTTAATATGTTTGCAGAACACTTTAAGATCTAGAAGAGGCATTTTGCTCAATTTCCTGGAAAACTTGAATTTGGCTAGATTGACTGGTGGCATTTGGTGCTGCCAAATAAAAAGAAATGCATCTCGTTCTAACCAAGTGTAACATCATACATAGAAGCATAAAGATACGTAGAGACAAATACAAAGTGGGAAAGTCTTTCAGCTGTAAACCAAGATGTATGTTTGTCAGCCTCACTTCCCCGCTGCAAATTATTATAATTAATAATACTTTAGATTTTAATTGAGAACCGTATAATAAGCTGGTTAATCCTTATTGCATTCACAGGCAAAAGGCATTAGCTTCATTTTACAAATGGAAGAATAGAACCAGGAGTGTTAAAGAAAGGCCACATGGCAAGTAACGGATCCACCTAACTCCTAGCTCTCTGTTAAGTTTACTGGACAATGTTGTCTCTTTGCTACCAAATACTAATAGATCTGTCTGCTAACACTTTGTGCCTGGAACATAATTACAAATTATAATAAGACAATGGTATTTTAATAATAATTAAAAACAGCATTTTGCCAGTCAGCTAAAAAAATTCATGAGAGGTATGTATTGCAAACTTAGCTATGTGTACAGAATGAACCTGTTAGTGCCTTGTATGAATACTGGGATATTTAGGTTGCGTATTCAAGATGGAAGCATGATAGTAGAACTGCATCATGGGTCAGAAGCCTTGGTACATGAAGCCTGGTTCTGCTGAGCCAAAGCTCCTTCTTTAATTCACTGCCATACATGTGTTGCCATCCCTTATTCATAGTGACCAGAAAGCCATTATGGGTAGTTTTACACATGCTCCAGGGGTGGAGGGGAAGGTGGCACTCTAATTAAAGCACCCCGAGCCTCTTGGGTGCTTTATCTGATAACGCTTGTCAAACAAGCTTTAGTTAAAGCACCCCCTACTTCCATTTGAATTGCAGGGACACTGATATACAAGATTCAGAGGCTTGCTGGAGCACACTAATTACTATGCTCTAGCAGTCTCAATTAATTGAGTCTGCCCCAATGAATTGTAATCACAATGCATCAGACCAGCCTCCCAGCTCGTGTACAGGCACCCTATGACAGACAGTAAATTCAGCCTTTCTCAAGAAGAGACTAAACAGTCACCTTGCTGGGGTCACCTAAGCCCAGGTGCCTTCCTGCCTAAAAGGGGGGGGCTGGATTGAATGATCTGCAAGGCCCCTTCTAGCCTCTAACAATCTATGACTCTATGAAAGACTGGCATCAGAAGCACAGATTATTATGTCTCTGACATTAGAGGATTTTGTGAAGGACTTGATAACTAAGATTCCAAAAACTTACATCATCAACTTCCTGAAGTGGAATAGTTAAATAACAGAGACAAAACAAACAATGATCTACATAAAATAGATCAAACTAAGAATCTGTGGCTCATTTCTTCAGCTGGCCCTGTTTGCAGTCCTAGGCTTCTGAACACTTTAGGCATGCCCTGCTTTATAAACTATACAGAGGCTGAGCATACCTGAGCTCCATTTCACAGAAAATCCTTAATATCTTACTTGCCTCCTAGCTGCATTTCCAATGTTAACAGCCTGTGTGGAACACTGTGAAATGAAACAATAGATATCAAAGAATCCCAGGGGAGTTGTCCCCTCTCCTCACCCAATCTTGGACTGTAATCTAGCATTTTAAAAGAGCTTTCACTACAACTGTTTTGCATGCCCAGAACTTTCCAAAACTAACATCTTTGGGCTGGCATTTCCCATGCTTGGTTTAAGTTTAAAGGAAACTTTTTTGGAGTAGTGGGTATCAGTAAGGAGATTCCCATCAAATCCTGTCAATTTTCTGAATTGTCAGAGACTGAAAATAATTTGCATTAAGAAGAATCCTGAAAAACTCTTTTTTTAAAATATCTATACACACGAATGTATTTACAGGGGGGAAAAAACCCAGCTGAAGTCTGGCACTTGGCATGAGGACTGGCACTTCTCCTTGGGTACAGAAAAATGGATTTTATTTCACAAAGATAGGACATTTTGAAAATTCTGGCTTGATCATGCACACACAAAAGAAGTCTTTAGCTTACACATTTGATGCCAGATGCAGCAACATACAAATTTTTGAGTACATACAAATACAGTTTCAGGATTGACATCTTATGCATGCACACAGCTAGGTAAAGACCAGGTCCTGCACCAAGATCACTCGGTTGCCTGCATACGTGTGGAGCTCTCATGAAGACCATAGATCTTTCCATGGGTGCAGCAGTCTGCAGTAGCAACTTTTTTGATTGTGAGTGAAAGCTGGCATTTCTGGAGTGCATATGTGCCTCTAGGAAATCTGATGGGACATTTGTAAGTTGAACACACTGAACCTCTGTGGCCTGAGGCATTTGCAGGTTCTATATGTTGAGTCATTTTGGACTTAACAATAAAAAAGAGTTCTGAAAAGATAGTCAGTTGCAAAAAACCCCCAAAAATGGAATTTACTGCAAAACTAAGGATAAATTGGTAGGACATAGAACAAGATTCTTACAACAGCAGGATTTACTTAGCCATGTTGCTTATGTGTGTTTTTTCTTTATTTCTTAATACCTTAATTTGTACCACTTGGAAAATCTGCTTCACCCCCTATCAACAAAACAGCTTCCTGGGTAGCAGTTGAGGATTTCTGCAAAATGTGAGGTTTAGTTGAAAAAGGAAATGACAAAGTGTCTTGTCCTTATGGTTATGGAGATGTGAACCAAATTTCCATAATGCCCAGTGTGTGCAAGTCTGAAGATGAGCCAGGTCCTCTTGGTGGTCAGAGATTTTCCCAAGCTTTAGCAAGGTGAATTTTGGTCAGTTTCACTGCTCCTATTCAAAGCCCTGTGAAGGCAGCAGTGAAACTGAAAAGGATCAGATCATTTTCAATCTGCTGCTGCTTGACAAAGCTATTATCAGACACAGAGTCAGTCACTGCATTTATTCAGTGTAGGGAGGACTTCCAGTGAAGAGATGTGGAGTATGCAGGGAAATACATCTGTAGTCTTCTTTATTGTGATTACTGCAACCTGCCCAAGAAGCTGGGTAAATGACCCCCTTCCCAGTTCTGTGCTGTCATTGTTAGATTGCTACCAGTAGCCAAATACCTAGTTTAAATCTAGCTCAGGTAATCTCTCTGCTACACTGTAGTCTAGAAATGCAGACTGGTAGAGGATAAAGGAGAGTAGAGGAGAGCCAATCGGCTTTGAAACAGCCAGGCAAACCAAAGTTATAATTGCGCTTGCTGATTGGCACTTGCATCTTCTTTGGTAGCAACTTTCAAATACTAGCTTAGGTGGGGTCTGATATAGACTTTGGTAGCTGTTTCGTTGGTTAGGAATGTTTTTTTCTCCTTTTTAGTAATGATATGGTAGGAGTATATAACAGGACCTTTTGACAGGGATTTCACCCATACAGGTTAATTCTTAGGCTAGACCCCAGTGTCTTAGCAGGTGTGGGTTGGGCAAAAAAGGCTGAGCCGGGGTCATGGAGGAGAAACACCAGGTGGAGAACCATGATGCTGAGTCCTTGGAGTCATGTGTTCCCACAATGGGACTCCATTGGTCCAGAGAGCCTCCAGGAAAAAGAAAACATGGAGCTGGGCTCTCTCATCCCCTGGAGAGGGCAACATGCAGCTCCAAGTCAGAGCAGGCTCTGAAGATACATGTGGAGAAAAGCCTCAGGGAAGCAGGAGCTGAGGCACGCTGTAAGAGGCACAGATGAAGGAAAATCTGGAGCAGCAGGCAGTACTGAGAGGACTGGGCAGAGAGGCCATGCGAAGCAGCACGTCAGTGGGTGTGGAGAGCCAGTAGCCACTATATTTTCTTCTTGCCTTGATTATTATTAAGTAGCTTAACTAAAGAGTGGCCAGAACTGACTACTTCCAAACCCAGAGTTGATGGGTGGACTTCAGCATTCGAGTAGTTTCTTCTTTTTTGAAGCTCATGAGTTGATGAACATTTGCTTATTTGCTTTATAATGGAACCTGTGCCTTTCAGGGTGCATTCATAAATTAACCAACTGTAATTTGCAATTGATCTCCCTTGGGTCATACTACTTATCTCTCTAAATTCATGGTTTAGTGGGCCTCTGAGTGTTAATCGACAGTGTGATGAACTTTGGGAGATGATACCCAGCAGAAGATTAACGAACCTTATTGAGTTGCCTTGCTTTCTCGGGTGGAGGTGAGGTAATGGATTCTCCGTTATGAGTAAGGTGACGTTTTAGCTAAACTTAACTGATGGAAGAGTGAACTGGGGGCCTTTAGGGGCAACAAGATATGGATGCTGATGATTGATCAACTGATGAACATTGTGGTCCTTTTGTGAGACTAAAGTATTGATTTCAGTTGATTTCATTAAGGACTGAAGAGACATGACAAACTGGACTAAAGGATCTAAAACAAGGTGAAATAAATTGGTATATAGGGGCATATAGGCTGTGGAAGCAGGAGGTAGTTACCAAGGCAAATTATACCTACTTGGCCTGCACTTGGAGGGAGGCAGTCAAAAAGGCCAAAGCAGAAATGGAACATAGGCTGGCAACAAAAATTAAAGACAACAAAAAGTCCTTCAGGTATATAGGGAGTAAATAGAAGGCTCAGGGTAGCATAGGACCCCTACAGGACAAACTAGGGCAATTAGTGATAGATGGGGTGGGGGCTGAGGGCTGAGCAGCTGTGACATAGATGATTACATAGTCAGGTGGGTGGCTAATGGCTTAGGGGTCGCACCCAGAGATTGGTGGTGGATGGGTCGGTATCGACTTGGAAGGATTTGGGCAGTGGAGTCCCACAAGGCTCGGTCCTTGGACCTATGCTGTTCAATGTCTTCATCAGTGACTTGGATAAGGGCGTAGAAGGCACTCTGTCCAAATTTGCAGATGATACCAAATTATGGGGTAAATTTAACACTAGGGGGTAGGGAATGAATCCAGACAGATCTGGACATGTTGGAAAGGTGGGCAGAACAGAATAGGATGCAGTTCAACAAGAACAACTGCAAGGTGCTGCATTTAGTGAGAAGGAATCACCAGCATGCTTACAGGCTGGGGGAGGACCTTCTCAGCAGCACAGCAGTGGAAAGGGGTCTCTTAGTCATTGTTGACACCAAGATGAATCTGAGTGGTCAATGTGATGAAGTGATCAGTAAAGCTAACCGCACTTTGTCATGCATTAGCAGGTGCATGACAAACAGGTCCAGGGAGGTGGTACTTTCCCTCTGTGCGGCTTTGGTCAGGACACAGGTGGAGTACTGCATCCAGTTTTGGGCGCTACACTTCAAGAGGGATGTGGATAACTTTGATAGGGTTCAGAGGAGGGCCACTCGTATGGTTAGGGCCTACAGGCAAAGCCCTATGAGGAGAGGTTGAGGGCCCTGGATCTCTACAGCCTCCACAAGAGAAGGCTGAGAGGTGATCTAGTGGCTGCCTGTAAATTCATCTCAGGGTAGGAGGGGTTGGGGGACACAGCAAGGAATAGGAGATGCTCTGTTTATCAGGGAACCCCTTGGAGTAACTAGGAACAACGGCCACAAACTGACGGAGAGCAGATTTAAGTTGGACAACATCAAGAGGAACTTCTTTGTGGTAAGGGTTGCCAGAATCTGGAATAGGTTTCCAAGGAAGGTGGTGCTCTCCCCTACCTTGGGGGTCTTTAAGAGGAGGCTGGGTATGCACCTGGCTGCGGTTGCCTAACCCCAGTGTTCTTTCCTGCCCAGGGTAGGGGGTTGGACTCCATGCTCTGCTAAAGTCCCTTCCAACCCAAACATCTATGAATCCTTGGTAACTGGATTACGTAATGAGACCAGCCATTGGCATCTTGAAAAGAAAGGGACAGAGTGTAGGGAAGGAGGAGCCCTGTGAAACAACCCTTTGAGGTGAAGGTATCCCACTGTCTTCCATATAATATTGACCCTCCCTTTTTCGGTATTAGGACAAGTCGTGGCAGGTGAGACTGAAGGAGAGGGCAGGGATTTGACCCTTGCACTGGGGAAGTGAGGACGATCAAGCAGTGCCTTCTCACTAAGTATATGACACCTTCTGTGTGCAAGCAGATTAATAAAATGTTTGAAACTTCCTGGCAGTGACCAATGCTGGAGCATCCTGGTCAGTTTCAAAGTACCTTCACCTTCCCAGTAACTAGAATGAGAAGAAAAAAAATGGCTTTTCCCCAGGATGTTGCAGCAAGACGCTGCTTGCCTTCTCCATTGGCCTTTGGTTACTAGGTTTATTTCTCCAGCTATTAGGACTTTTAAAGTATAGTGGGGATATGGATGTGTTGACTAGCCAAAAAGTATAGCCACCGTTGCACAGTGCTAAGAGAAGTATGCAACCCCTAGAAGTTCTCCCTGTTCAGCAGTACTAAAATAAACTCTGGCAGAAAAAAGCTTTTTTGTCCAAGATATATAATGCCAATTTATTTCATGTCACTGACTGAGATACCATGGTTGCTTCACTCTGCTCTAATAAAAACAGAATATAAGAAAAATTACTTTCTTGTGATTGAAAGAGGATGCTCTTGTTGGTTTTCCCTTGCTAGGAAAAGGGCTGAAGATCTATAATTGTTGCTTTTGGGTTTATTTATGAAATCCTGAGGCAGCAACTAAAGCCTATACCAAAGACTATTTGCTCAGGAGTCATGTATGGATGTATCCACTCAAGTCTGTCAGTAGCCTTTGTTTGGAAAGCCCAAAGGAGTTTGCCAGAGCTGGTTTGTTTCACCTTGAATACACAGCAGAGTAACTTGCTCAAGGTCACTGAGGTTACCACTCACTGGGTGTGTCTACACAAGATGCTGACTGCACAGCAGCCCGATACTAGTGGGCAGTAGCGTTGCATGGCAAAAACCCTGCTGAGACGCTACTGCGCAGTAGTATTAGGCTACTGAGCAATAGCATCACTTAAAAGGTGTTTGCTGGTGGTACTGCACTGTACTTTATACAGGTACTAAATAAATGTGTAGTAATCACTGCGCAGTAGCATCTTGTGTAGACGTGCCTACTGATTTGTATTGGTACGAGGTGAAAATTGGTCTGTATCGCTCCTTCAGTCATTATACATCTCTAACACATTACAAGACTAAAATGGGGACGGTAGTACTGATTCTTCCCTGGCTTTCCATCCTGTTCACTGGAGTAGCAGGGGCTTTACTTAAACCTAAGCAAGAATTTAGCAGCCAGAAATTTCAAGACAGTCTTTCTTTTGGCTGTCCACTGACGTTATGGTGAGTGGAAAGGTGAATGGGTTTTTGGCTACAGCTAGAAGTGTCACTCACTTCTTAAGATA
The DNA here is from genome assembly GCF_001723895.1 of Crocodylus porosus. Taxonomy (NCBI): domain Eukaryota; kingdom Metazoa; phylum Chordata; order Crocodylia; family Crocodylidae; genus Crocodylus; species Crocodylus porosus. The sequence continues at coordinate 4,303,209 of NW_017728906.1, read as the reverse complement.
CTGAATGAGTGGTGAATCCAGTCTCTCGAGTGGTGGGACAGAGATCCATGCATCTCTGTTTGCTGTGATGTGTAACAAAATGACAGTTTTAGATTTGCCTCAGTTTTCTGTAGCCCAGTTGAGTGGTTCTGGGAGCTTATCCATCAAACCTGGATGGGTACTCATGGGGGGAAAAGGCATTAATGGTAAACAACAGTCACATTAAACATGGTCATATGAAGTCAGATCTTCAAACAGGTATGTAGCTTCTGAAATAACTTGATAAATGTAATTGATATTTGACCTCAGAGTTGCCACTTACCATACTCTAAGTTAAGCATGTATGTACATCTTGGAAGGATTGAGATTTAGCATGATGGTAGATGTCAAAAACATGGCAGATAACACGGACAATAGTCATCCATGGGTCATTACCATTTAAATCCATGGAATTTCTGTTTAATATGTTTAATTTGGCTTCTGGCTGGTGACTGTAACATTTGACCTTAATGTTATTTTAAACTTGTACACAACCAAAAGTGCCTGTCTTAAGAGCAGGGTTCATGGTAAATATTTAAAACACAGTTAATCTAAAAAATAAAACCAGGCGTTCATCCTCACATACAAAGCTATAATGATCTGGCCAGAAAGTATTCCAAAGAACTCCACCTGCTCCACAAATATTTCCCCCTCATTTTAATATATGGTATGATAAAGCATTAGAGTCATTCATAAATATTTATTCTTTTAGTGTGCTCTGCCCTATCTCCTGCAGTACAGTGCTTCCTAGGAAACCCACAGAGTCCCACAAGGTGGCAGGAGCTTACTGCTCTGGATTATGCATGTTAGAAATGTGGAGTAAAGCTGGTAAAAGAAGAGATTCCTTCTCTAGTTGTATGCACCCAGTTCTTCATGAAATAGGCCTCAAATTTCAAACTTATCTTTCTTTCTTAGGTAGGTATGTTTCTGAATAATTTGGACAAAAACACCCCCAGCCTCAAAATGTTACAAGAGAGAAGGAAGAGATTTCTCTCAAGCTTGATTTATTTCTTTAAAGCAACAACAAAAAGGCCTCAGTTTGCACTCCAGAATCCGTAGTCTTTCTTTGCTAGTAAGTTGAGTCCTAGAGAAGACAGTTTGGCTAAAGCTATGCAACTAAAGGCCATGACATGGTTGTTTCCTGTTGTGAGAGAACCTAACCATGAGCGTGTGTAGGGGAGACAGGGGCCCTAAATTGAAGCCGTGGGTTTTAAAAAACACGGCTTCAATTTAGGACCGATTAAACCCCGTGTAGTGCACGCACCCCTCTAACTTACCTGTCTCTGGCGGGGTCAGGAGGGCGAGCTGCCAGCAGGCAGAGTGGTCCCTGGGCTGCAGGGATGCTTCCCTCTGCGGCAACTGCAGCTCCCCCATTCCCCAGGAGGCACCTGCCCACATGCACCTGGCTTGGGCAGTCCTGGGGGGCACCACAGCTGTAGATGGAAGCACTGGGACCCTGTGCAGCTGAGGCAGGCAAGCAGCCTTCAGGGGGGAGGAAAAAATGATCAGGCTTGCTGCTTTTCTTGGGTGGAACTGCTTTCTTGGGCTGCTGTCAGGCTCGAAGCAGTTTTAATTTGCTGCACCCCAAGTCATTTAAGGCACATTATGCTGCCGAATTTCCTACAGCGGCTGGAATGAATGCGCAATATGCCACTGAGGCGTGCGAACACCAGCACCATTAAAGCGGTGCAAAAGTATTTAGCCCGCTTTAAAATGTTGTGTGCACATGCCTCATGGGTGCAGTCACTGGAGCCAGGACACAGGGCCTGCGAGGAGAAGTGAAGCCATTCTGCACTGTATTAATAGAAGGAAACAAGGCCCTGAAAATGATTTGCTTTGGAAACTATGAATAATCAAAGCAGCATGAAACATCTCAGGGTCCTAGGAATATTGAAAGGCATCAATGTGCAAGTGGAGAGAATGCTATTCTCTTTTTAAAAATGTTTTGAGATCTGGGAATTTAAAGCATTGCATAAGGGCTAAGGACTAACTGAAGCGTTTCCTACTGAAGACAAGATGTCAGAGACTTCTGAATGCTAGGTATACTTGCTTAACTTCAAGCTTTGGGCCAAAGAGTCATGGTTTTCTAGGATTTCTGTGGCTCTCAAGTCTTTCTCCAAAATCACAGCACTTCCCAGTTTTGGCCATGGAAGTGACATTGAATAGAGCAAAAGAAAGTTTTGAGTGACAAACCATGACTCAGTATTCCCAGTAAGGCTGTTCTTGAGCCCCACTTCTGATCAGAATCACTTGGACACACTTTTTCCTATTGAAAAAAAAATGTTATTTTTTTTATCATGTGATGGCTGCAGTGGGACAATAGGTGGGAGGAGAAGTTGAATTTTAGTGCACTGGCTAGATATTCCTAGGAGAATGGAGCAGAGATTTCAGGAACCTGTTTATGTAGGCAGAGTTTTAAGGATCTCTATTCAGTACAGTATAGCCAGAAAAAGAGGGTGGTATGGAGTGACCTTCTGAATCATTAGCAGTATCATAGGTGTAGAAATAACTTTTATTGCTATGTGAAATTTGAGTGTTCTTCCCTCCACCTGCAAGTGTTTGCTGTATCGCTATTGAAAGAGGAAAAGATACGGAGGCAAGAATATTGGGAATAGAAGCATCAGGTGTATTTGTATGAATTCTGTCACGGACCCATGGATATCATGCTCTTCCTTTCCATTTTGCTGGTGGAGGCTGTTCCTTAATTGTGTAATGACCTCTAAAATCCAGTCCATGATGATCTCCAGCGATGGCCCTCCAAGATACGCTGTTCAGTTAGATGCATGCAATTGTGGGGGTGGGGGTGGGGAAATTGTCACATGTTCAAGATGCAACAGTTGCAAATCACTGGAATGTCATGATGCAGTATTAAAGTTAGCATGTGTTAGGGTGGTGTCACACATCCATTTGCCACAGTTGCAGATCACTGGAATGTAGTAATCTATGACTCATGATTGCTATGACCTATTAAAGTTAGTACATGTTGGGAGATAACCCTCCCCTGGAAGGGAGCAACTTTTCAGTGGCACAGAGGCACTTGACACCTGCTAAACTACTCAAACGTACATCTTTCTCATGTTTTAACTGCACAACTGAATGTGTGACACGCCCCTGTCTGCAAAGCAAGGATGATGTTAAGACACAGAGACATACTGTGCATCACAGAAAGATCTCATCAATTACCATGCAGTACATAACCCACTCTTGTCTTAGGCTACCAGAGTGACATGCTGTTCAGAGCTGGAATGACACTTCCACTTGACTGTGTCTGTATTCAGGGGTGAGTGTGATGTTCTAGGAAGTGTTGGGCTATAGGTATAATTTTTTTGACCTTGGTCTTAGCCTGGAGGAAAAACTTTTTTGGACCATATGATCAAATTATATTTTTATGGTAACAGAGTGAAAATAAGGAGGGTTTTAGCTGTTAAAAATTTTAAGTGTTGTTTATATTCCAAGGTTGTTTGTGGTGGCTTTACCACTACATATAAATAAGTGAATTGGTAGGTATGAATTTAGCTTTTGATTGGGATACTAGTGGAATATATTGCCTTCCCCTGTGGATAGTTTTGAAGGAATCTGACTTCCAAATCATATATCATGTGAAAATAGGATGACATGCCAGATGTATAGAATCACTCTTCTATTCCTTTCATATAGAACTCAGTTGTATGGAATAGGACTCAGTCATGCACATATCTTGTTGCACATTGAAATGAATGTAACTATCTATTTAATCAGTTATAGCTGAGATTTTCAAAGCCACCCAGGGGGTTTAGAAGCCATTCCTATTACAAATTAATGGGAACTGGGGATCAGATCACCTGGGCTGATTGAAATCCCTCCTCTCCCATTCAGATAAGAGAATGTGTTTTTTTTTATGGGGAGTGCCATCCAGCTAGCCGGTAGGAAGTTTTAAATTTGATATCACGTATCTTAACAAGCATGGCCACCATCAAGGCAGCTTAACTGCATCAACTTCCTCCATATCAGAAAGGTGTGGATCTGTGTGCAAGTTTCATGGAGATTGCTCCACAAGTTCAAAATTCAGGAGCAGTGAGTCCTGTAACTAAGGCTCAAGCATAAAACTACTTTTACTACCCTACTTGAAGGGGCCTCTCTAATTTTACAGACACTGTATGAGCCTGAAAAACAAAATGAGTACTTGATTGCGTTCTGTCACTTAATAAAAAAACATGCAGTTTAGAAGGACCATCTCACTCTACTGAGCTTCTAATGTCAATCATCTTCATTGAAAACAGTTTACTATTGTTATGACAGAGTGCCAGAGCTGATTGGAGTAGCATAGAGACTTGTAATTCAGTCGCAGTCTCAGTGTAAAACGTGTGCATGGCCTTGTGTTCTTCAGTTGGTTTGCAAAGGTCGGCGTATGCCAGACAGCATCTCTTTTGAGATGCAAAAAGCCTGCATGAGTTTCTGTTCCATTTTGTGGGGCTTTTAGAACTGGAACCACAGGCCAGCACAGTTTTGTAATGGAGTGGCATTGCTACCTGATACAGATGTGAGGAGTAGAGATAAACCTCTGTTGTCCATGCATCCTCTTTAACACGGATACATCCTTCCTGTTGGGCATTCCGAGAGTCACCTCCAGGCCCTATGTTCAAACACTGCCTCCAGGTGCCCAGCTCACACTTCACTGAGAACCGTTTACAAGATGTGCTTTCCAGGGGAGGGCTGCCGTGAGTGGGGTCTGCTCTAGTCAGATGCCCTCTTCCTTCAGCATGTTTATATGTAGAAAACTGAACTGCCTGTGCAGGTATGTGCACAGTTTAATGAATTACTACCCAGTGAGGACACAGGTTTGCTTTTCAAATCCTTTTTCATTTATTACAGGTGTCTAGTAAAGAGTTACAGCAAGTCACTGGGCTCACCCTGCCAGGCTGTATGTTGTGCACCCCTGCTTTCAACCAGCCTACAAACAGGAGGCTGTGGTCATCTTATCATGTTCCTCTGGGGAGCTGAACTTGTCTAGCTCTCAGCAGTCTCAGTGGCAGTTCACACCAGAGACCTCTGATAAATACCCGGTAGTCTGGTTGCATCTGTTCAGGCAGGCAGATGTGCTACCTCTGTACCAGTTAGAATAGGAGGGGTTCAGAATCATTTGCATATCTGGCTTTCAGCAGGATTCAGTTTTTTCAAAGGGTGATGCTCCGTATTCCTTCACCAGCCACAGAATCATCTGGTTCACCTACAGCTTTGCTACATTCCAGCGTTCAGTGGAACTGGACATAATGATTTCATACCTTCTGACATGCTGTTCCTAAACTGACCAACATATCAGCGGTCACTTAGGTGAGCTCTTGTAGCACCCACAAACTGTAAATGGTTCCTTAGAAGGAAGTGGGAGAGGGAAAGGGGACTGCGGGGAGGGGTGCCACTGTTCCTTCTGGTTGTGCTCAAGCAGAAGTTCTGTTGACTTACTCTTCCATAAAGGAAGCTATTAATAAAAAGGAAAACACTAGCAAAATAATGAAACAAGTAGGAATTGAAATAGAGAAACTTGTAGCTAAAGTATTTATAGAATGCAAATGAACTTAGTACCTAAGAGGTGTTGTTGCCCATTACTCAGACAGATAAAGCCTATCATTCAGTGGCTTCAGAGAAAATTCAGGTATGTCTAAATGACAGCAAGTTATAAATGTAACTAATGTGTCAAGTACGGAGTCAGATCTCAAGGTCCTCAGTCAGAAACAACCCCACTGAAGTCCTTATACACATAGTTCATGTATAGCTTGCTTGTCTTTCTTCCCAAACAAATGCTTCTAGAGGAGATAGTAGAGTATTATATATTTTTTTTAAATCTCTGTAGCATTTTGCCTGCCAAAGATTGCAATAAGCATCCATAGACAGGGAATTATTATGCCTTTGTGCTTGAGATAGTACAGTGGTCTGCCAGTGAAGCAGCCAGGGTTTATAGCCACATCCATATCAGAGTCAAAAGATTAAAATATAATTATGGGACTGCATTGCGGGAGGAGGGAGAATGCATCAGGGTAGGTCTCAAATGTCCTCACAACATAGTGTTATATACAGAAGAGTGGTACAGTTGTACTTTTCAGTGGAGGGCCGGGGTGGTGGAGGAACTATGGTTGACAACCCAGAGGTTGCAAGTCTGCCTGTCAGATTCCAGTAAATCTGCAAATTTTGCTAAATACGTTGTCACAAGGACATGAAAAAAGAAAGTACTTTTCGATAGGGCCGTGCAAACAGCAGTAGCTTGTTCTCTTTTTCTCTCTCTCTCTCTCTCTCTCTCTCTCTCTCCCCAGAATGACAGAGAAAAGCCTCAGAGTATCTGTGGAGGCCAGGAAAGTTAAACATGAAGCGGTAATTCTTTCCAACTGTCCTCCTCTTCCTTCCCCCCCTCGTTTCCAGCTCCAGAACAGGAGTTAGGAGGAGTCTTCATCGTAATAATACTGCTGCCCTGTTTGGCCCAAGTAGGCTGCCAGGAGTTGCGCCACAGGCTGATTGGCTCCATAACCCATTAGGAGGTAAAATGGAGGATGGGGCTCAGGTGTACACTTTTGCCTTCCCAAACACAGTAGGAACAACAGGATCTTTGAGTTCCCCTACTCAGAAATGCAGATCTACCTTTTCAGCAAGTCCTGTGTCCCAGAAGAAACTCTGCCTCAGCTTCCCCCCAGAACCATACTCACCCCTGCTTCTCTTGCTGTTTGTTGGCTTTGCAGCTGTGTATGTGTATACAGCAGAATTATTCAGTCCTCTAAATTGTGCATGTACAGTCAGTTCCAGAGACTTGCCTGAGATCACAGTTCTTAACTTTGTTTTGCCCAGTGGCCTAATGCTCTGGGCAAAGGTTTCCTATTGTTTCCAGTTATCACTGCATAAAGAAGTCTAATAGCTTCCTTCATCCAGCCTGAATGAAGCGTGGATAAAGTTTTAACCAGGTGATTGTGGGTAGTTGATAACACTGAGCATAGCAAATACAAGATCTCAAAAAAGGGTTTTGTAAGAGTGAATAAATATTAATTTACAGAATCAACCTATAATATTTTTTGCCCCATTTCTCATTGTATATCTGAGTATTAAAAAAAAAAAAAAGAAAAAAAAAAAGGACCAACATATGTTGGTTCTTTCAACATACCTGAGGAAGGGGACTTTCCCATTTTAGAAATGGGCAACTGACCATTCAGAGAGGACCTCGGAGGCTGAACCAGTAATTGGACCTAAGGCAAGAAGGGAAATGAGTCAACTAAGCTTAGAATCAGTTTGAGGATAAACTAGAATGAGAATCTGTGTCACTTGGAAATATGTTGCGCTAGTCATTATACTCTGCTGCCTTATTCTATGAATAGAAGAGGGAGCTGAGGCCTATGAAAAGTATGCTCAACTGAGTTAGGAGGTTTAGTCCTGACCACTGTAGAGGTTTCCCAGTAAGAATAGACTCTTAAAATCCTACTTTTAACTGGAACGCTTAATTTTGAATGGTGTTGGGATGGTGGAGCTGTTAACATTTGGGGGGTTTACAGAGGCTAAAAAACAAACAAAACAAAAAGGCACCCCTGCACTGAGCCCAGTGCATTCCCAGAAACATCACATTAGCTGGATATGACTTGCCCAATGTCTGTATAGATCAGGTGCTTTAGGCCGTGTATAGACTAAACAAGAGGTGTGTGTGCATAACACTTTAAAGTGGCCTAAATGCTTTTGCACCGCTTTAATGGTGTCAGTGTTTGTATGCCTCAGCGGCATATTGCACATTAATTCTAGCTGCTGTAGGAAATTTGGCGGCGTAATGCGCCTTAAACTCCTTTGAGGAGTTTTAGTTTGCTGCCCCTACAGTCATGGAACGAAGCACTGGGCTCTGTGCGGCTGCATGGCTCTGCAGAAAGCCCTGCAGGCAGCCTGGCAGCACCCCAGGAAAGCAGCGTCCC
>NW_017728906.1:4285164-4295181 GCF_001723895.1 Crocodylus porosus | reverse complement strand
GAGCTGTGTGAGGGCCCGATGTTTCTCTCCACGGCTGCAGTGCCTTCCAGGACCGCCCAAGCTGGGTGCCTGTGGGTGGGTGGGTGCCACCAGGAGGGTGGGGGGCAGGCACCACTGCCATGGAGGTAAACACTAGGCCCACCCCCCTAGCCCATGAACTGCTCCACTCCCTGGCAGAGCCCTCTCTTCCCCAGCAGAGAGGCAGGTAAGCCAGTGGGGTGTGTGCACGACATGGGGGTTTAATCAGCCGTAAATTGAAGCGTTTGTTTGTTTGGTTTTTTTAATCCACCGCTTCAATTTAGGGCCCCCACTTTGTCTATGCATGCCCTTAGTGGCATTTTTCTGGCGCTTTTATTTAATAGCTGATTAAATCAGCTATTGGATAAAAGTGCCAAAAAGCCCTGCTGAAGCGTGCTGTCTATACAGATGCTATGGAGCTGGGTTGAATTAAATGCTTTGCTTCTTCTGGTAAAGCTTGTTTTATTATTTTTTTCCATGTCTTTCAGTGCCCTGAGGCACTGCAACCATATTTGAATGGAAGCCTTAGTCACCTGCTTGCTCTAGGTCAGGGGTTCCCAAAGTTTTTATGCCACGGCCCAGCAAACCACAGCCCAGAAGTCACAGCCGACCACGGCTGGAATTTCTGGCTGGAAGACAGGTAAAAATAATTCCACCCCCTGGGTGGGAGGGCCACGGGCCCTGCAGAAAGAACTGTGATCTCTCCACTTGGATTTGTGGGGCTGTGGTTTGCTGAGCCGTGGCCGCTTCTGGTCCAGTAGCTGATCGCATTGCGGAGCTGCAGGTGACCTGCTGTGGCCCAGGGATTGAGAACCCCTGCTCTAGGTCATTCGACACACACATATTTTGAAACTATGACTTGCATGCAAGACACCAATACTTATTTTCCAACAATAGTTTGAGAGTTGATTCCTCTTGCATTGCACATTATATTTATATCCCTGTCACGTAGGTTTGTTGAATGTGTTGACTCTTTAAGTCAGTAAGTTCATATTCCAAAAAAAGAGACCTTAGGCATGTAAATTATCAGATGTGTTCAGCAAACATAACTTTTGTATATGGGGAATCTGCTTTGTGGTCTTATACCATGGTGTTAAATGCTGCAGAATAGAAGCCTACTTTTTGTTTAGCTACACTTCCAAACAGTGAGGGGAAAAACCACAGACCAACAAAAGAAAAACGTAGAAAATTTTGATTGAAAAGGAAGGTTGAATCAGTTAGTTTTAGATGCCATGCTGACAAGCGCTGTATACAAACTCTCATATAGAAAGGGATTTAGACTAGCCAGTGATTCACAAGTCAGCTAACCATTTCAGGTTTTCAGACACAAATGGACTTCATAGTGCAAACAGCAAAGGCAAATCAGGTATAAGAAACATTAAGCTAAATTTGTCACCATAAGTGAAAAGCTGTGATTTTAAAGTGAGATCACAATTAGTCAAAGGTAATCTCTGATTTTACAAAAGGATCCTAAATGTTGTGTTTGTGTTCACTGGTTCATTCCCTCCCCAAGTACCCACTGTGGAATAAGCTAGTTGATGGCTAAAAATGGGATGACTCAAACATAAAACATCTGCATTAAGATGAGGAAAGTTCTAACATGGGTTACTGTGCATATTAGGTGCCCTGAACATGGTTATCCTTCATGATGTAGTCCTTCTCTTCTGTGTTCCTTGTTCAGACCGCTACAGACTTGAGTAACAACTGCCAACCAGGTTTTGTCCTTGGTTTTGGAATATAAGCACTAGGGGCATGCGTTTGATTTTCTGAGTGTCTGTCATTCAGGGGGACTGTGCATTGGAGGTGGCTGTCACCCTGCTGCATAGCAGCCCCTGTCTGGTTGCTCTGGCAGCATGCTATCAGGTCCTTGCTCCCCCTGCTGGCTCTGTTAACCCTCAGCAACACCAAGCCAATGTGCTGTTTCTCTTGCTAAAGACAGCTGCTTTCACTGAAGCTGAGAGCTGTGCTGCAGGTGGCCTGGCTTGGGCAATCTGTGCTTTATACTGGTGATAACAAGGCAAAGCTGGGACAATCCTCTCCTGTGAGAGGTAGGTTGTCTTTTCAAGAGGAAGGACAAAGGGTGGGGAGGGAAGGGAAGCTGAGCTGAGTTGAACCAGAAACAGAGGTACTTGGGAGTTGTTTTGGACTCCTCCCTTGAATATATTGGTGACTGGTTATTTTCTCTGTCCCTGCTCTTTTTCTTCTTCCTTTTTACTCTTCAACTAGAAAGAAAATTTGCAGGGAAAACATAACCTGAAAGTCACTAACCTGGCCAGCCCAGGCCTCTTGAAGTTCCCTTGCCTTACTCTGGGCCTTGTTGCTCTGGTTTCTCCAGAATAGCTGTTCTTATACACCAGCAGATCTCCAGCTTTTCCCGGCAGTGCAGACTACAGTAATTGCTTTTAAAGCCACTTCTGTTCTTCCTTGGTCTTCCTTTTTTGGGGCACTCAGCATGTGAATCAAGAATTGGGACCTATGACTTTAACAGGGTCAGGCCTCTGCTATCTGGAACTGTAGTGGAGAGGGTTAGGAATCTGACAGATGCGATACCAGCAAGCTAAATGTTGCAGCCAGACTTTCAAAGCATCTTGTATAAGGAAGAGCTCTAGCATCAGAAAAATGGCTGCTGAAGTCTTTGTGGCTTTTGAACTGTTGTGTTGCTCTTGATCCTTGTCTAATAATAAACATCCAGGGAAGTACTAAGAGTTCAGGCTTCCCAATATTCAACCTAACCTTGCATAATTTTTTACTTAGACTGCATAACCTGGTACAGAAATCATTCATATGGTAACAGCTGCATAATTGTTTTCCAATAAGAAGACTTTTTTAAGGTCTTCAGTTACATTTCTTAAGAATCCAAGTGCGGTGCAAAGGATTTAGTCAATGGTATTAGAAGCTAAAGGTGGTTTGTACTGAGTAAAGACTGCATGTTTGGTTCAGTTATTAAAGGATTTTGTATAACAATTGCAAACACTACAAAAGGAAATTTTTTTAAACAAACTTGTATATAGTGTCTGTTTTTAATTGAGCTTGATGTTTTACCATAGTTTTCTAGTTAGGAGGGAAGCTAGTAAGCATAAAACTAATTCAAATAAGCAAAACGAAATAGATCTTCAACTGCTTTGAGAATTTTTGTTTCACTGTCAAAAACATATTTATCAAATGTTGTAACTTACTGTACAGCTTGGAAAGAAGACGATATACTTTTTTTAAGGCACCTAAAGTATATAACGTGAACATACTGCTTTGCATATAAGCTATAAAATAAAGAGACTCCTCTAATAATATGGGTTCTCAAAATCTATTTTGTTTCTAAATCTTAAGTTTACTTCCATGAATCCTGAACAAATTGGCCAGTAACAACAGCAAATTAAAGAAGAGTTGAGGTTAAAATGGATTTGATTTGAGTCCAGCTAATGTGCCACAACATTATTAAAGTATTACAAAATTCTACATCGTAAAGGCCCAAATATTATTTCTTAAAGTTACCTTCTCAGTATCTGTTCATCTTAGGGGTAAAAAAAAAATCTCTTTTATTTTTTCTTTTTGCCAATTTCAGGCGGCAAGGTTAAGGATGGGTAGACTGGCACAGCAAAATCTGGTGTGGTGATGGTGAGTGATGAAGGATGATACAGCAGTGGGGCATTTGTTAGATCTATTTATTCACTGTTGCTTCCAGACTAATTCTGGGGGGGTTTGAAATTGTAAGGTGTTTTTTTTCTGGGAGTGGGAGGAGGGATTGTTTTGTTTTTTGTGTGGGCATTATATTATTTTCTGGGTGATACTAGGAATCTGATGAAAATCGTTTTCAAGCTTATATGGTTCACTTTGTTTATTTCTTACCTTTGTGTTTGGTTTTTTTTCCTCCCCCCCTCAAAAAAAAAAAATCATTTTCCTCTTCCATCACCTCCTTTTCAGTAATTTTACTTTTGAAAAGTACCAGACCAACAGCTGTGGGGAAGTCAGCAGTGTCATAGATACATTCAGCCTTTCCATTTCTATCCCCCACTTTTGCACCGTACACTGAGACAGTTTGGTTGCCAATTTCCTTTTCACCCGCCTTTATTCTGGAGGACGGGGAAGGTTGGAAAGCCTATCAAATACATTTTTGACAGTGCTAGTTAAGTAGAACTGTCAAGTTACTATTCAGAGTTACTGTTCAGGATGGTACAACCTAGCCACTGCATTGGCAAGGATATGAATTAGAAATATAGGCAGTAATTAAACAGCTGAGCTTGGAAAAAAAAAGAGGACATGAATTAATTCACAGGTATGGATTGGCTACTGTATATTTTAGGTAAGTTTACTTTTGATAAGATGTGCTAACCTGAGATGTCACAAGCTCTAATTCCATTCGATTTCAGAAGGGGATGATAGGATGACATAGGAACCTTTTCTCATTCTTGTAACAAACTGTTCCTATCAAAATGATGCAGCACACATCCTTCTATTCAATAATCATTTTCTAAAACAGAACTGATATACTCTTAGCATTACCTTTCTCTTTTCCATTCATCCTGTCAATTCTGTGCGTGTACCTGCAGCACAAATAGAGATAAACAATCAAGCAACTTGATGATGGGTAAGATTCCATGTCATGTGATAGGTTATGAACAATTAGAACTACTCCTACATATTAGTAGGTTATAAACTGACTGTACATACTCAAGGAAAACAACCTGGATATCAGTATGGTGAAAGCGGCTAATCAATATGAAGAACTGGTCAAAATAAAAGGTTGGGTTGGATTAAGAGAGGCATAGAGAATAATTCAGAAAATCTTAATGCTAGTCTGTCACTTGACAGCAGATTCCCATGTTGAATGCCTTGTGTAGTTTAGGTTCCCTTTACGAGGGATTAGATAATAAAGGCGGTAGAGGCATGAAAAGCCTTCCTATGGGGAAGAGACAGGAGAGGAATATATCCCATGAAAGGTATTGAGAAGGTTAGTTGGGCACCCACAATTGCCCCCTCGTAATACATAATCAAAAGGACATCTGACAAAACTGAAATGGTTAGAAATATAAGTACCAAGTTTTATGCTCCCCACAATTCAGAATTAAACTGAAATTTCTACCACAGGAAGAGACAAAGCACTTCAGATTTAAAAAGGGTATGCCTCCATATAAGGACACCCTCCACAATTACTGTAGCTCAGTTCAGGAGAAAAATTGGGACTCTTTACTGTGAATATAGATATATGCCCAACTACCTGCTGTTTGTAAGAGATTTGTTCTACTAGCCTGTTTTCTATTTCAGGGTTTGACTCTTCTCAAACCACTGTTAGGGACTAGTCTATCTAGTTTTGTATCTTTAGGACTGATGCAATTAAGCACTCCATGTGATACATTTAGGATTACTTTGAGAATGGTGAGACTTGTTATAAGTTGTATTATTTTTCCAAACTAAACTGTTTAGAATTTGCTGTAGTATTCTGTTCCATACAGATTTTTATGATGCCTTGCTCCTGGTAATATCCAGGGGCTTTCCAATAATTCATTCAGCAAGATGACTAATGTCTATATTATCATAGTTGTGAGGAACTAAAATTTATAAAGCAAAGGAAGTGTTTACTTACAATTAAAACACAGCTAAATGTCCTCTCGAATTCCTTCCCAAAAGCTTCACAACTCTCTGGGTCAAAATTATTCTCTTAAAAAATCTCTTCCCCTTCATCTAAGAAATTTAGTTCATCAAAGAAAATTACTTGTGCACAATAAGTAGCAATTGTTACTGTTACAACAAATACTATAACCTCACTTTTTAGTGCATAAAGCTAATGCAGTATATTTAGGACTGAAAGGCCGTTATCCTATTTTTGAAGATAGCATTTCAAAGTTACATTGCTGCAGAAGTGAAAGCAAGTTTAGTGGTGTACAGCTGTAGCCCGGCTGTACTGGCAGCCTTTACTGAGAACCAAAAACGAAACAGCAGGGAACATTGCGGAATCAGGATTTGAGCTACATGGAGCAGTATAGGGCAGGACTTAAGTGACTTGGCAGAATGGCGTGAGGAAGTTTCCCTGTGTGTTACCTGTACAATGCCTGGCTCTGTCTAAGCTTCTCAAAGCTATTCTTTCATGAGCACTACAAATTCAGTAATGCACAAGGGAGGGCAGAGTTTGTTGGGGAAGTGGGGGTGTTATTGGTGTTTATGTTAGCAGTGGTACTGGTATTTCAGTAATGCAGTGGTGTTAGCTATACTGCCAACAACAAGCTATAAGCACCGAGCCCTGTGTCTGCTCCACTTTCCCTCAGCTCAGCCCCTTTCTGCTCCGCCCCATCCCTCCTCTCGATGCCACTGACATCAGCTTCCTGCTTTTCATGAGAACTTTTTTCCTTGAAGCATTAATACTCCTTCTCTAAAAGGACTATTTTCATAAGTCTGGAGCTTGGCATTTGGGTGGCTTTGGTCTCTTCTGACAAGCTAACATAAGAGGCTGAGCGAGCAGTATCATCATGATTTGTTTTATCACGCTGTGCCAGTATGCAGCAGTCTACCGATCTGACTGTAACCGAAAGTATTTCTGTGAGAGGTCTGTAACTGAAAGTTGAAGAGGTGAGTGTTGGCTTTAGATACTGTAGGTTCAGGCAGTTTATAAAGTAAGCAATCACTGTATTGTGCTGACTGATTGAATATTTTCAACTTCTAATACAGCTGTTACAGCATACTCAGGAAATGATGGTTCAAGTTTTGTGAAATAGAATAGTAAATAAAAATTCATAGTGTGTAAACTAGCTCTTCCTTGATTAAAGCCACAGATAAATAAGACTTTCTAGAGGCACAAGAGACATGACAAAAATAAAGTTAACTCTTAGCAATTTGCAGTAGACAAGTATTTTCAGGATAGGCAGTTTCTGACTTTTCAGAGGATTTACTAATACCAAAAGAAGACTGGTCTGGGATTTAATAATAATAATAATAATTATTAAGGAGACAGTGTAGCAAAATACAGTTAATGGAAAGACTCAGATATATATAACTTCATGTGTAGAAATACAACTACACATATCAGAGAACCCAGTCTGGGAGTTTAAAGGAGTCCAAGGTAGTTCCCTTTGAAAAATCCCAGCCTGAAAGCACTGGACCTAAGTTTGTTACCTGGATAACGTGCCTGGATATAATTATAGTCATAATAAAGTAGAAATGACAGGTACTGTAAAACCAGAAGGAATGATAGATAATGATACTGGGTGGTAAAAAGTAGGACTCTAGGGTTAGAAAGACATTTCAAATAAGCCATGAAGCTAAAACAAAATAATACAAAGGGAAGAACTCATTGATTTGTAGAAAATAAGCACCAATTATGAAAATACTCTCACACATTAGTATAATTTCAATTAGATTTCTCCCACAAATAATGTTTTAACCTCTCTTGTCAGCATTGGAGTCTATATCTGCTGTGTTTGTGAAAAATCAAATTTATTTATCAAAATTTGACGCAGTAGCACAAGGGATTGTGCTAAAACAAAAGTTATTTAAAAATTTCAGTCTTCAGTTAAAGAGCTTTGATTAACTTCTTTAACAGGTCTACCATTGCTCCCAGAAATGCATTCTGTGCATTAAGCAAAGTTTTGTCCTTTGTGTTTTGGTGAATTGTACCCAGAGATAAGCAAGTGACCTATCTGCAAGCTAGTTAGTGTGCTGGGGAACATGTATTGAATAACAGAATTTCTTCTTTAAGAAGGAAGGAATGTTTGACTTGCAAGGTGTAGTACTCTCTTTTACATGAGTCAGCAAGCATTTGTTTGTACCTTCTGACAGACTCTAGTAACTAACTGTGAACTGGTCAGTGGCATTTTGTTTCTGTTTTTTGCTGTTGTACAAAATTACCTAGGTGTCTTGCTCATTCTTTAGTGCCTGTTTTGTTCTCGCTGCCTGGAGGCAATCAAATTAATAAACATCTCTGAAGTTCTGGTGTAAAGTATTCCAAGCAGGATTTTTTAACATGCTCTTGCAATTCTGAAATGACAGGTGGTGACTCCCATCAGAACTGTTCAGAGGATCTTACTGCTTTAGTAAGATCACTAAAGAGAAGTTGGTTAACTTGCCTGCTACAAAGAAAGTAGTAGCATTTCACATTGTAAACAAGAGGTGTTCATGTTGTTGCCGTGGGCAAGATCTTGTCCAATTACCTATGTTCCCAGAAAGCATAGGTCCTCCTGAGGTACCTGGAAAAGCTCTCCATAGCTTTCACTTGCGCAGGACTTTTCTTTACATCTGTAGTGAATTTGGGGGAATACAAAAATGTCCTTGTTTCATGTTCCTTTTAAGCAAGTAATATACACAAGGTTGCCATATTATAAATACTCTATATCGGGGTGCTAAAGAAATGGGCCAGATCTAAGCCACGGAGCCGTAGCATCAGGTGAAAGCTCTGGCACATGATGCCACCCATGGGTCTTGGAGCAGATCCACATGTAGTGTGCACTGAATCACCCCTGCATGGGGCTGGTCTGGGGCATGTACTGCATGTGGTACCCATGCTGCAGTGGCCCTATGCACTGGATCCAGCATGTGGGGCCTGTCTGTGGGACCAATGTAGTTCGTGGACCAGCCCCACACTGTTCATCTGACCCACTGGGCCTAGTGAGTTTGATCCCTGCTCTATATGGAATGATGATGATAGATGATCACTCACAAACAAGTAAGATTGTCTTCCAAGGATCTTAATAGTGAGTCTGCAGGTGACTCCATAGCCCAATTCTAGATCCACGTCTTGTTGCAGTGGGGACAGGTGTTTCCAGGAGGGATGGGCACTGTGGTGCTGCATTGGATGTTCTGATGTTCTTTTTGCCTGTTCCTCTTTTCCTGTTCTTTTTGTCGACAAGCTGTTTCAGAGTGTTGAGGTCTCTCCCAAAGAGTCTTCCTCCATTTTGTTCGGTCCTGACTGAGTAAGGGTCTTCCAAGTGTTGATGTTGATGTTACACCTCTTTGGGCGAATCCAGACGAGCAAGCACGTGCCTCTTGACCCGCCTCAGACCCCTTTGAGGTGGGGCAGAAGGCACATGCAGAAAGAAAAAATGTTCCCTGTGCTGCATGTTTGCAGCATGGGGAGAAAATAAGACCCCTATATGAAAACACTCTGCAGAAGAGCGCAGCAAGGCATGGTCCTAGACCGTGCACGGAGCCAGCAGAGAGTCAGTCCTCCAAAAGAGACGCTGTGGTTTCGGCCAGAGCATCTCTTTGGTGCTCCTGCTGCCCCCAGCCCTGGTGCTGTCCAAGGTAAGTGTTTGTGTGTGGGGGAGTGGTTCGTGGGTGAGGAGTGGCAGGGGGATGTCAAGGGGTTTGGGGAGTGGTGGAGGGGATGTCCCTGGGGCTGTGGGGGGTGAGGACCTGGCCCGGATCTTGGCAGCTTGCTAGTCTGGCTTTGCACCAAAGCAGGTCACATGGCTCTGGGAGGTGCGCACAGGAGCCGTACCTCCCGGAGCCATGTGATCCGCTCTCATGCAAAGCTGGATTAGAGAGCCACATGTGGCTGGGCCAGGTCCTCATGCCCCGCAGGCACAATGGGGCAGAGGTGGGACATGGTGCTCAGCCAGCCCTGGGGCCCATCTGCCACCCGGCTGGACCTGGCCCGGCTGATGGTAACAGGACCCAGCACGGCATGTGGGAACCATGTGCCAGGCCCAGCCAGGTCCTGGGGCCCTTCTGCTGCCTGGCTGGACTGGGGCCATGGCAGCAAGACCCAGCATGGCATGCGGTCCCTGCGTGCCGGGCCCAGCCAGGTCCTGCCACGTGGCTGGGCCATTCCTATAGCAGCAGGACCTGGCCTGGCATTCGGGGAGTGTGCGGAGCCCAGCCGGGTCCAGTCAGCCCTGGGGCTGCTTGTGCTGCCCGGCCAGACGGGGCAGCACAAGCAGCCCCAGGACCAGCAGGACGCACCTGGGCTCTGCATGCTCCCCGCACACTGGGCTGGGCTGGACAGCATGAGCAGCCCAGGGTCAGGAGGGCCTGGCTGGGCTCCACACAGTCCCTGCGCACCAGGTCGCGCTGGGC
>NW_017728906.1:4263371-4284819 GCF_001723895.1 Crocodylus porosus | reverse complement strand
CCTGTGGGGGCCAGGGGACCCACTCCTCCTGAGCAGTCCCTCCACAAGGTCCTCCACACCCACATCCCTCCCCACACACTCACCTGCCTTCTCCCACACCGCTTCCTACCCTCTTCCTGCAAACACCACATCCCCCCATCACATACCCATCACGTGTGAAGAAAACCAAAAGTGCATATATAGGTATTTAGAATTTATTTTTTCATGATGATAGAGACACTGGTAGGCTTCCAAATTGGTTTAACATTGTAAATATACCAACAAAGCATTGCCCAACTGATTGCTCTCTGTGTGTGTGTGTGTGTGTGTGTGTGTGTGTGTGTGTGTGTGTGTGTGTATAGAGTGGTCTTTTGTTTTAATTGTGGTAGAACATGGATTTTGGGGTATTTTTAAAAATGGATTTGGGATGCTGCTGCTGCACTCCAGCTGGCACAAGGGGTAGTGTCCCCATGTACCAATTTGCTGGGCCCCAGAAGCTCCTGAGAGTGAGTAGCTCTGAGCTGCTTGCCAGGGCAGCTTTTTATACTGCTGGGGATAGCACAGCTTCTTACTCCAGGCTCTAGTTCCCCCTGGCAGCAGATCTGGGAGGAGCCAGGCAGGGTTATTTTGCCCCAAGGTGGCACAATTTGCTCCACAACAAAGTGTATGTCCGAGCACATGTGCTGAGGCAAAAAGTCCTGGCTCAAATTTGCACCGCTTCTATTTGAGCTGCTGCAAGCGCACGTGCTTACATGTGAGGACATGCCTTTCATGTTTGCCTTCAGGGTGTCTTTGAAGCCTCTTCCTTTGCTGTCTTCTACTTTGCTGACCTTCTTTCAGCTGTGAGAAAAAGATTCTCTTTGGAAGGCAGGAGTCAGGCATGTGAGCAATATGACCTGTCAACAAAGTTGGCTTTGGATGATCATGACCTCAGTGCAGTTGGAATTTGCTTTGGCCAAGACGCTGATGTTTGTATGTCCGTCGTCCCAGCTAATCCTCAGTATCTTGCGAAGGCACCAGTACTGGTACTTTTCTGAGCTCTTGAGATTTCTGTATGTGGTCCAAATTCCCAAGCCATACAGCAGAGTTGGAATGACAATGGCTCGATAAACCAAGAGCTTCATTTCAGCAAGGATGTCATGATTTAAGACGACTCTCTTACTCAGATGTCCAATAGCTGCACTCAGACATTTCAAGTGATCTTGTATTTCCGTGTTGATGTCTGCCTTTGATGAAAGATAGCTTCCAGGATAGATGAAGTGATCCATGTTCTCCAGCAATTCTCTGTTGATTTGAAGGGAGGGGAGGGGAGAGGGTTGTTTCTCCATTTGGAGCTGGTTGGTAAAGGACTTGCATTTTCCTGATGTTTAGAGTTAGGCCAATACTCTCATAGACTTTTGAGAATACATTAAGAATTGTTTGGAGGTCTGTTTCAGATGGAGCAATGACAGCATTGTCATCCGCATACTGGAGCTCCATTATGGATGTTGTCATGGTCTCGTTTTGGACTTGAGTCTGTTGAGGTTGAAGAGTCTTCCATCCATTTTATACACAATTTCAGTTCCAGGTGGGACCTTTCTGTCAATGGCCTTGCTCTCAGGATCATTGGAACACACAAGCCTCTCTACCACTACAAGGTGGTGATCCCCAGAGAGGTTTATATGGAATACGGCTATCTCACGTACTCAAAAGGGAGCTACAGGACTGGGGCAGGGGGTGCAGTTTGAGGGGGGGATAGGAGGTGAAAGCTCAAGTCCTGTATGTCACAGAATAAAGGTATGACAGTAAGTTAGCCAGGGTAGTGAACAAAATGAAACTCTCAAAAGGAATTTGTGATGCTAGCAGTTGTATGATGAAATAAAACTAGTATGATAAAGCCAGGTACGTGGTAAGGTGGGGAAAAATTTGATAGGGTATATGCTGAAAAACAATTGCCAAGTGAATAGTGCAGCAGGGAAGAAGATAGGGTAAAGAATAGTAGAAGAAAGGGGTTATAATTGAATTCAGGTGGACTGTTTTTTGTTTGGCTACTTGTTTCGGCGCATACGTCCTGTTTATCTGTCAGCTAAGACCTCTTAAAATATTGCCTGAAGGGACTCGGGAATGAAAAAGCAGCAGCATCCTCTCTACTGATGCATTTAGCTTTTATTTGAGCAATGGTTTGTTGGGATTGTAAAATGGAGTAAAATTAATATTTAGGGATAACATTTAGCGGAGGAGAAAAAACATTTTTGTTTGACAAGGAGGACCCTAGATACTGACTTATGTTCTGAATGCTGTTGAAAATGCACCTGCATTTCAGTCTGAAACAGTTTGATAAATTTAGATGAACAATACAAACATGTTAACATACAGATGGGAGTTGGAGTTACAAGAACATTAGGGCCAAGTACTGAACAGGTAAGCAAATGAACAGACATTCGCTTGTGATTCTGGAAATGCCTGCAGTGGCCTCAGCCAGAAGCAGGTTGGGGGAGGGAGGGCGGCTCGAACATGCCTCCCTGCTCAGCCGGAGCAGACAGCTTCAGCCAAGGCTAGCGCTCTCATCCTGTGAAGAGGGGTTTGCAGGGGAGGTGCAAAGCACCCTGGAATGCTGGGGCCTGAGAGCTAACTTGAATCCGGAGGGTATCTGGGAGAGAAGTTCAATACACTGATTTAACTTAGCTCAGTGAAATCTGATACTGTACCTATCTAGGTTCATCTTAAACTAGTTTCAGCCATTTGGAGGTGGGTTACGTGCACTAGACTTCTGTTGTGTTACAGATTTCAACCAGTTTCCGGTCAGTCATACTGGTTTGTTAGTTTCTGTCCCTAGCCTAGTGGTCTGGACTGGGCATGGTAATATTCATGTGGGGAAGTTTTCATAGCAATTTGTCCTTTTATTCTTAGTGTTAAAGTCACTTGTGAATCCATCACTCTTTGGGTTTGGTACAAGTAAAGACCTATTTTGTAGAAGTGAGTGATATCTTGGACATCTCTTCATGGGGAAATGAAAGTTGGGGTGCAGATGTTACAGATGGTTGGTGTTTCTTGATTGCTCAAGAAGCAAACCATGCTAGGAATTATCACCCAGTCTGTAAACTCCATTGTTGTGGAGATCACTAGAGTGTAGACAGATAGAACATTTAAAATGCTTTCACAGTGGTCTTTAAACCAGTATGAAAGGCAAGCATGCAGACATGTATGCCTAATAAACTGTTACAGAACTGCACCAAAATGTATCTGGAGGAATAGGGTATTGTTTTGAACCAGCATACCCCAAGTTTAAGCTGTATGCTTATGGCTTGTTACTAAGGTAATGAAACTGAACCTCCTTCCAGTCATGTCTTGATCTTTAGCCCTGAGTAGGATGTCTGATTTCAGGCATAGAGTTAGCATACAGAAAGGCTTGTGGTTATGGTTCCATGACTTTTGTGACTTCAGTGTTGCATGATCAACCTCTTGCTGTTGCAAAGAGTGTTTAACCCCTGGCGTGTAGGCCAGATCTGTCCTATGGAGTTGATTGATCCAGCCCTCAAAAGCCCAGAAATTTGGCAGTAGGGGAGTGGTGGTAATTAACACTACTACTGCCCCCCTTCTCTCTCCTGCTCCTCACCCTCCAGTTGCTAAATTTTCAAGCACAACAGACTTCACAGTCATCACTTACATGCAGTTATAAGACATGCTTGGGATCTCGCTTGTATGTGGCAGGGTGTTTGGCTTGACTGGGCATACATGGAGTTGGGGACAGAGGATTGGGCCACAGTGTATGCATGGGTAGTCCTGGGACAGTGGGCCTGGAACCCTATCTGGGGCTGGGGTCATGAGAGTGATATACAGTGTGGGACTGGGGTGGATTGGGCCCACGGACTAACTCTGCACCATTCATTGGCCCATGGGACTAAAAAGGTAGGCACCACTCAGGTAGCATACTCACCAATGGTTCACCAACTATGAACCATTGTGCTTGCTCTTTAAACCAAACTGTTTCTGGTCCTTGTGGTTGTGAAGATAACTGGAAAAGCTGAGCAGTGCGTAAAACAACAAATTGGAAAAGTGTCACAGCCCGATTCACCTCTTGACTCTGAAAGCTAAACGTAGTATTTTAAATGTGAGCAGTGTTAACCTTCATAGCAGAAATATACAGTTAGTATGCCTATACTGTGTAGATAAACTGTTACCTGCACCACTTACCAAAAGCCTCAGCTTTCTCCTGTCAGGAATTAATTTACATTCCCCTGTCAGGTCTCTTCCTTTCTCTTACAGACTTCATAATTTACTTACGCATGCTGAGAAAAAGATGGCATAAAATTGAATATCAAACTACCTGCCACACAGATTTTTTAATATAGAGAAAGATGCTTCAGGCTTTCTAGATAGTAGCTGCAAAGGACTGCAAATCAGGGGACTTCTGTACATTTTAGTTTCAGTACAGTGTATGCGTTTATGGATGCATCTTATGTATATATAAAAATTTTTTTTCCCCCCCATCAGTTGGTTACCAGTGAAGGCAAAACATTTTGACTGTTTTTGTCATTTCATCAATCTTAGCCATATGATAGTTGTTTCGCTGTGTGTTTGACTTGGCTACAGTACTGTGTGGAATGGAGTAGGGAAGTCCATCATGGATTTGTTCCTTCTTGGAGAGATCCCAGAGTGTTGTAGTAAGTAATTTCTCTTATAAGGCCTTCGGATACAGGGGATTCCATCAGATTCCATTTGGTCCATCTCTTTCATTCACTGTGTGAGTGGTTTGAAGTACAGTATGTACCTTCCATTGGGAGTGTGTACCCACCCTCTGTTATGCTTTACAGGCTGGTCCCATTAAATTAATTACTGTGCTGGATTCACCTGTATTGGCTGCAGTGTCACTGTCATCGTCAGTTGCCCTGTGGGCTATGTGTTTCCCTCTCTAATATAGGCCTCACCTCCGTGCTCCCTGCTTTGTAACCTCCAGCATAATATGCTTTACTTATAGTTGTGCTTGAAAACTGCAGTGTCTTCAGCTGGTGCAGAATGCATTGTCTCCATGTATGAATTGAACAAAGCGCTCTACTCTCAGAATTAGCTCTGTGTTTACTTACTACTATAGGGCATGATTCATGGGGCCATGTTCTCAGATAGTACAAATTAGCGTGTCACTGCCAAAGTTAGTGTGTGTTCTTGTTCCCTGGTGGACTTAAATTCCAGTGGGTTGCTGGGACTGAACTTGGACAAGTAGCTAGCAAATTTTTTAGTGGAAAATGTATGCCTCCCTTTAGTGTCTATTGGGGAATAGAACATGACCTCAGGCCTAAATCCTGACAATGAAAGATGTATTGGTTTGGTCAGTGCCTTAAGTGATAATGATTATTATTTTTATGTAGTTCGGTAGTAAAGATTTCTTTGTTTATGTGTGTTCTATAGTAAGGAAGTTCTTGTTGGTGTTTTTTCAAATATATAAAACAAAGATAGGGGTTTGAAACCAACATCGTTTTTAAATACAGTCCCGGTGCCTCAGCATTCAAATTACTTAGCCAATATGTGGCTGCTCATCAAGATCAGGATCCTATGCAGGAGTTCACTCACATATACTGCCCATTGTTCAGAGAACATGTGCCTAGCATGTTTGAGAGGGTCTCACTGATCTTCCCCAAGTGAATGCTTTTTGAAATTTCCCTTATCAGTACAAAGGGGTTGTACATGCACTAGTGTGGAGCCTTTGTGCCATTCATAAAACAGACAGCCTGAAGGTGTCTACACTAGTGGATTTTGAAGGACTACAGGATGAAGTCTGTCTTGTTTGGTGCTGCTCAGATAGTTAAATTAAGAATTGAAAATAGCCCACAAAAATCAGGATAAAGCTCCTTCAGTGATGTTTTTTTAAAAGCTACTTAATAATAATATTTAAAAGCTGTTAAACTTTGCCCAAACTTCAAAACAGGAGAGGGAAAGGAATGTAATGGAAGATTCAGAGGAAGAAATTTGTTTAAGCTTTTATATAAATATATTGTGACATACTTTGAGATGTTGTCAATATGTAATTTGGTCTATTCTAAAAAAATGCAAGTGTTTTCGGGGACTATGTTGAACCCTAAATAATTCTGGTAATTGCATGGGAATTTTTTTTGTGGTGTTTGTTTGTTTGTTTGTTTTTTGGTTTTGTTTTTTTTGTTGTTGTTACAGTCAGGTTTACTCTCCTGTCTGTGAAAATAACATGCACAGAAACAGGAGAAGCTAACTATAGAGAATAAGTCATGAAAGTGATGCTCTGGGCTTGTTTAAGAACAAAAACTGGAAGTGGTACAGTACTCCCTTCTTCGGATGAATTAATTTACATTGGTATAATAGATGTTTTATGCCAATACAGCCATTCCAGTGCAAGAAGGGGAATAAATTATACCAGATAAAAGGCACCTCTCTGCCCGTTGAATTTTGTTCACATTTATGGGTTATGCCAGTGTGGTAATTATGACTCTTCTCTCTGGCATAAACTACTTCACAAGTTAGCCTAGCTCGAGTGAGAGCCATGCTGAGCACTTTGAGAGTGTTGCCCAGAGTAGTTGCGTTAGCAGCTGATAAGCTAAGCTGTCAAGCTGCAGCCTGTACTCCCTGATGGGCCATCCAGTTTGAACTAAAAGCACCACCAAAGTTGAAATTTAGGGGTTTTATGAACACAGGACTTCAGAGCAATGTTAATTTAAGCCCTGCATCAGTGCCCCTAACTAAAATACTTACTGGTATATCAACACAAAAAGTGTGGGTGGGCCTAAGAAGTGGTGTTAAGTATGCGGAGTAAACGTGCAAAATAGATACCGTAATTTACTCGAACATAAGGTGACCTCCAAGAATTAAATTCTATATATGGAAAATTTATAAATTTGTAGTTTTCCAGTTGTAGAATCTAATTAGTTGGAGGCTTGCCTTGAGTTTGTCTCTTTCTCACTGCTGCAACAGGGAAAATAAATCTGGGAGGTCAGGTAGCCTATCAGTATGTTTGTCCAGTTTGGGCCATGTGTTTTATAATCACGCTCAGTGCTGGCTGCATTTAGTCAACTTCATAGTTGGTGAACCATTGGTGAGCATATGCTACTTTTGGCAGCGGTTTATTGATAGAGTATTTAATGAGGTTTTCTTGTATGCAGTTAAAAGCCCCGGGGGGGGGAGTGTCTTTTTTCTCTTTGGTAGTTGGGGGGGGGAACCTCATTTTTTTTGGAGTAAATATGGTTTATATATTTCTTTTTAATTACTGAGTTACTCTAATCTTAGGTGCTTCAGTAGGTGACTCTTGAGATGGATAAAGTGTGTTGAGATAAGAAAAAAAAAATCACACATCAACGTTTTTAAATATTGTTCCAGTTACTAGTGTTTGTTACCCAAACAGGAACCTGAAAGTGAAACTGACTGTAAGGAAAAGTGAAAATGAGTTTAGATTTTTGTTGTCCCAGTTGGGAGACATGCCAGCAGTGAACAAAGAGAATAAATAGTGACAAGTAAAAATGGATTTTTAAAACTCTTTCACTTATGGCTATTTAAAGTGGAATTAGTTATTTAAATAATGGAGTGTGTGTGTCTCTGTGTAATTGATTCTGCTGCTTCAGAGGCTTGTCTGTACAAGGAGTTATTCAGGAGTAGCTATTTTACCTTCCTTAGTAAATTTAGAGGATGGGTTTAACTGCAAGCAAACTCCATGTGTTAGGGGTCTGCCATAGCAGAATTTCAATTATTTGCCAGAATACTGCAGAACCCCTTCACAGGGCAGCTGCCTGGCAATAGGGACCAATAGGGAACATTGACTATAGCTTGCCTTTAAATTCTTTAAGAGCATCAGGACCATGTTGAAAGTTGAAGACCTAGAGATAAAGTGAACAGATGACAGGCTGGGGAGGAGAAATTAAAAACCAGACTTTTGTGGTTGTTGATGATGATTAATAACAGATTTGCAGAGTCAGGTACCCAAATTCCATTGACCACCTTTGTACCTTTTAACAGCCTTGTCCAGAACTGTAAGTACTGCAACCTAATATGGTTGTATGATACTGTGCACTGTATAGATGTGTATACCTACTAAACACTAGAGATGTGTCATAGGGTAAGAGAAACCTCCAATTAGCTGTTCGAGGTAGTGGTGTTGGGGTTAGGTAGAGAAGAAAGGGGTACTTTCCAGCTGAGTGTTTGAAATATATTAATTAACAGTTTATAGTATTCTTCCCCCTTACATCGCATGTGCGCCAGCAAGCATCTGCAGTCATAGAAGCAACTAAATCCCCTTTTTTTTTTTTGGCCTGTTCTATCAGGGGCTTTCAAACCTATCTTTCAGGTTGAA
Source organism: Crocodylus porosus (assembly GCF_001723895.1). NCBI lineage: Eukaryota > Metazoa > Chordata > Crocodylia > Crocodylidae > Crocodylus > Crocodylus porosus. Next base: position 4,276,556 of record NW_017728906.1, on the reverse strand, counting down.
AAGCTCTGGGTCTACTGCCCAGTAATGGGAAGTTGTCATTGAGAATGTCCCACCCTCCCTAATGAAGGCCTCTGACTGGTAACTTAAACATGTCTAGCAGATATTTCAACCCAGCAGCTGAGATGAGGATACTGTCTGTTGAGGTGCACAGGCCTTGAGCAACGATAAGCTCTTAAGGTCATTGTGAGTACCTGAATGCCTTTGTTGTCCCAGGAGTGTGGGTATAACATATTCCCGTGTAATGGGCAGCTGCTCTTAGAAGTTCCCAAGTAGCCCTTGGTTTCAGTTTCAAACAGAGTAGACTGTGGTAATCTTCTCTTGTAGTGACTAATACTTGGATAATAGAGTAAGGCTGGCATCTGAGAAGAGACATGCTCTCTTTTCCTAACATTTGTTCAGGCTTTCCATCAAGACATAGTAAAGGTTCCATAAGATGCCCCATGTTGTGAATCTGGAATAGGGGGAGGTAGACAAATATCTCACTAGTGGATGTGCTGTTGCCTCTGCAATTCTGCAGGTTCTTTTCCAAGGCCTGCTGATACTAGCTTTGTCTGATAACAGTGGAATTTCAGCTGTTTAGCTCTTATTTGGGTCATAATCTATTTGCTAGATGTTGACACAGCTGATCAACTGGCCTGTTTAGGGTGTGATGAATTGGAGCTCCAGAGGTGAACGTTGCCAGTGTACAGATCGCTTTGCAAACCAAATGCTCTGGCTACCTTTTTTTAAGGCCTTATGTACATATGTTTTCTATAGGCTAAAAAGCCAGTGAATGTGAATATTTATGATGTGGTTGTACATGCTTTTTGCTGCAGGTTCAGTAGGTGGATCTCAGTATGTGCTCTCCTTTTCCACAAGGAGATTGTTCCAGAGAGGGAGGTCAGAATACCCTTTCGTGTTTGATGTGAGGAGGAGAGTAAACATTTTTGCTGGTAGCTGGCTTAAATCATCCATGAATGAACACGTTCCTTGAGTCCATTCAAATTGGTTGATTTACATTGCGTGAGGACTCTCACATTCTTGCACAGCTGGTGTACACCAGCTGAGGAACTGGCTTTTTTGATGTATGATGTGTAAGCAAGTATGTTTTCTATAATTATGATTCATAAAAAAATTAAAGCTGGTCAAGACTGTTTGGCAGAGTGACTGATCAGGACTCTGTCCTTACCAGATTGCAGTTTAGATATGTAAAGAACGTCTTGGTGTATTTTAAACAAAGAAAAAGTACCAAGAAGTAGTGAGCAGATATAGGTTGTATCAGCTAAAAACGTGGTACATGTACTCCGGGGAAAAAGTACAAGGGCTTGTAAGCAAAGCAGCCCTGCAGGATTGTTTTTTTGTTTTGTTTTGTTTTTAACATCCAAGCATCTGCAGATGCACTTCAGAGCAGCACATGGCAGGGAGAAAATCTCCCAATAGCTCCCTAATATCTAAGAGTTAAGGTGCTTCACGTTATTGAAAGAAATATCCTCCCAACTTATGAGGAACCCATGACTCCCACTTCAGAGTCCTTTCTCCAGATAACAGGTCTGATCAACTAATAGCATAGTACTCATGTGAGTGAGCAAGTTAGAAACAGCTTGTTAAGGACACAGAAGCTGAGGTAAGTAGCAGGTTCAAATGTATTTAAGCTGATGCTTATACTAGAGCATTTTGAGGGAAACCTTTTGTGCTTGACAAGGTCTGTAAGGTTTGTGAGCAGCTGCTCTAGTGTGTTCTGTTTACCTGATGGTTTATTTGTGGTACTACGTGTTGTTTTTGTCATCAGTAGTTTGAATGACGGTATGGCTCAGGACTTCTGAAGGAACAATGATCATTTTGCACTTTTATAAGCACCTTTCACTTGAGGCTATCAAAGTGATTTGTAGACATCAGTGAATTAAGCTTTGCAACCCTCTTGTGAATTGGGTCATTGGGGCAAAGAGAGAATCTGAGGCTCAGAGATGTTAAATGCGACTTCCGCAAAGTTTCCTAGCTGGCCTCTGTGGATAGTTTGAGGAACTTTCTATTTTCTGCCTTCATCTCCTGACGGACATGAGGCTGTCTGGGCAACATATGCTAAAAGCATATATGATAGCAGGAGAATACACAAGATTCATTTCAGGAATTTTACCTGAGTAAAGCAGAAGCATCTGGCTACAAAAAAATCACCGTAATGACTAAATAGAGCTATGCCCAATAGTCTTTTTAGTCTCTAAGACAGAAAAGTATCTACATTTGCTGAACAGCGTATGTTGCAGCATCGCCTACAGGTGATTTGAAGAAACTAAAGTGAAATTTGATATTCTTTTACTTCATGCATCAAAAAGTTCACGTGTTTGATGTTAAAAGGAAGTTTAAGCAAGGAAATATTGTGGAAAGAAAGTTTAATATGACTCCAGACTCATCGAGCTAGTTAAAAGGTTTCTTTAAAAACAATCAGAGATGGCTTTTACTTTCTTGTGTCTTAGAATTAAAAACATACCAGTCTCATGGTGGGGTCCATCTGAGGGATCCATTTTTTAGTTGCTTTAACAAACTGTATGTGGTTAAAAAAATCCTCAAGTTTTCCTTGAGGCCTTTTTGTGGTATCTTTTATTGCACTGTATTGTTGGGAGAGAAGTTTGGCAAACTCTGGCACAGAATGTACTTTTTTTAAAGCTCACATTTACTGAAGTCACCTCTTCTCTCTCTTTGTGGTAGCATGTGTATCTTGACAGCACAGAAGCAGGCAAAGTGATATGAATGGCTTGTTAAACTCGTAAGACAATTTGAAACATATCATAATAAACAGCAACGTACTCAACTTTTGTACATGCAGATGCAAGGGGAGGAACAAGATCTGTCGCTGAACTTGAGTGATAAGCACCTTATATCACCCTTTTAGTGTGGCACTTGTTTTAAAACGGACCTAATGTAACTTGTCCTCTCTTATTTGTGATTACATTTTGAGGTGCTGTAGCACCTGAGCACCTCAAAGCGTTCAATATAATTGTCCTCTAATATCACTGTGAGGTAGGGAAGTAACATCTTCCCAACCTATAAAATGCAAATAGAGGGACAGAGAAACTAAGGGTCCAGACAGACCAACTATGTTGATGAAAATGGGGAGGAGCTAGGATGACTTGTACCCTAGGATCCCAATTTGGCAAGGACAGTCCTGGATTTTGTAAGCTGGTCCTGGCTGTTGGTTGAAACAAAAGTACCAGAATTACAATTCTGTGGGGCACAGTGTGGTGGGGAAGCAGAGTGACATGATGCACCAAGCATTGTACATCCCTATCTGACGGCAACTCTGCCTGTCTGCCTCTGCCTGCAGCAGCTCTACTGTCTTCTCAGGGGTAGGGTGCAGTGGCCTGGATTTCCTTAAAAATAATATGGTCCCCCTACTTACACCCCATGTAGGCTATTTTGCAGTAAGTGTCTCATGTGTCTGCTCGTGTGCTGTGGCAAGGAGAAGCAAAACTGAGGCAGCATACTTTCCATTCCATTGTTTTATCAAGGTACTCTGCTTTGACTTCTGCTTACTGTGGGATAAAACCAGTTACCTGGAACAGCTGATGCTTGGTAAGTTCTTTCTTCCTCCTCCCCAGCCTTTTAACTCAGTGATTTGTTCATCTGTCCATATCTGACCTTGCCAAAGGTCATGCAGGGAGTCTCTGGTAGCATGGAAGATTAATTTGGGTCTCCTGAGTTGCAGACTAGCACTTAAACTTTGGGGTAGCTCTCTCATTCCTTCAAGCAAAGCAGTTAGCTTCCTTTTTTATATGTTGTCTTTCTAGTTAGGTTGCATGAACTTCTAATAGCAGGTGATAAATGTGCATTTTAACTGGATTGAACTAAGTGCCTTTTAAAAATTAAATGTTTGGAAAATTTTAACCAGGTTGACTAATAAAAGGTTAAAAAAAAATTAACAAACATACTTATTGCATATTATACAAAGGAATTTATATTTAAAGGATGTGTTTAACATATTATTGACCTAACTAATCTTTGCATCCTTTGAGGCAGGAACATATTATTTATTCCGTGTTAAAATAAGGCAAAGAGACCCAGGAGAGCTCAGGTGACTTGTCCAAGACCACTCAATCAGTTGATGGTAAAACAGACATGAGAACTGATAGGCTGCTGCTCTGTAGCTTGGTTCTCTAGTCATTTTGTCCAATGCTGAAATGAAACTATTTTTGAGGAGAATTTGATATACTTAGGGCAAAGTAAAGTATTTACATTCTGAAGGGATTTAGGTAGAGTTAACTTGTCTTATAATAAGTGTCACAGGAAATTTAATTGCCATAAAATTGTTGCATCTTCTGTTTAAGTTTTGCTAATAGCTGTACTTTTGGCAGCAGGCTGCCACTTCTCTTCTAGGCTTACTAGTTCATAGTGTCACCTAATTGAAGACCAGCACCCCTTACAAAGGTGTTTCTTGGAGGTTTGACCCTGGCTCAAACCTCTTTAATTTACAAAGCCCCTGGTCATTACAGAAAGTTAGCATGCTTGCAGGTTTTAGTTTTGGCCACAAGAGGGCACCTGTGGCTTTTTTATCTGAAAAGCAGAGTTGAAGAAAAGAACGCATATTTATTGTCATTGCAGTTCAAGGAGCACTTCTTGCTGCATTGTGTGTATATACAAAAGAGAGTCAAAATAATTGTTTAGGGTTTGGGCTACAATTTTATAAATAAGGCACGTATAATCACTTCATGATATTTATCACCAGAAGATTGTGGACAAACAAGGAATAAAGCACCAAGGTTTGCAGTCCGTGCAGTTTATATGGGCAATAGGAATTCTAGGTTGCTAATTCTCTGGTGCTTGTTGATGTTAATCACATTACTAGAACTATCTGTCATGTTGTATTGAGCTCCAGAAATGTGCCTTTTAGGTGTTTGCAAGTTTTCAATTAACTGAAACTGTGGTCATTTAAAAAAAACACAACTTTCTTAATTTTTATTGATCCTCCCTGAATGCTTATAACTGGAATGAATATGTAGAACCTAAAATGGCAAGTAAAACTCCCTCTTGAAGCTCTGCAGATTGTGAAGGGGTTGAGGCCTAAATGGAACTTAATGCAACTTCTTGTCATTCTTAAGTGTACCCGCTGAATAAGATTCACTCTCAGGCTGCTTCTGCTGGGATGACTGAGTGAGTGAAATAGTCATTCTAGCATATAGTGTAAGCATGAACTATATCTTGCTGTTACCCTCCATTTAGCTATTCCCTTTACCGTGGGTCTACTTGGCAGATAGACCCTGTATTAAAGTTTTGAAGAGACTGTATTATGTTTGTGGCCCCATGTAATTCTGTTTGGCATGTACTTCTAGTTTTAAGAGGTAGTAATCTACTAATGTTCTCCATTAACTGTGTCTAGTTGTTCTCAATGAAATCTATCCATAGCGTGTATAAGGCCCCTTCTACCTGGTACAGGTATCATGCAATTAACTTGTTAAATGTACAGTTATCTTGACACCAGCTACACATGTAAAGAACTATCATGTGATAGAAAGCTCCAACCAGCCATATGAGTTGGATCTTGGAAATGTGTACAAATGCCTAGTTCGTTGCTCTCAAGCTTTAATTTGCATGTGTCGCAGTGTTTCCCTGTTCCTGGGAGGGGAGTCTCAGGGGTGCAGCCCCCTGAGGATTGTGGCTGCTGTGATCCCCAAAGCTCTCAGGGTGCGTGAAACCCCCAAGCACACATGTCCTCATAGCTATACCCTTTACTAGCTGTGGGGACTGTGGACCCCAGTTGCATGTGTTCCCCACAGCTGGGAGCCCCCTCAGCAAAAGGGGCTCCCAGACATGATATCCTGCTTTTTGCCAGTGCAGGAGGAGCGCAGGATCCTGCAGCAGTAGTGTAATTGCTTCCATCTTAGGAAAAAAACAGTGCTTTTAGCATGGTAGACTTTCTGGCCTTTCCCTTTATCTCATTTAAAATTTTTCATAGTCTTGTTTTCCAATCTGATATTAAAATCCTTCAGATAGGGCTAAAATCAGGGTACCTTAAATAAAGAATTAGATTCTAGGTGAAATTTGCTCTTTGCAGATTGAGAACCGATGTTTCTTGGTCCATTTTGGAGGTTTTTTTAATATCAGACAGTGAGTAGGGGTTTGCATGTTTGAACTCTGCTGTTCATAGCCAGATGGTGTAAAAGCAGCCTTTGTAACGGATCTTTTTGCTAAGGGCTTAGTCAAGTACGGTAAGCTGTTTATTTTGGAGTCTGAAAGTCTGATGGCTATTTCATCCTGATATAAAATGAAGATGGATGACCTGTGATTTTTAAATCCAAATAATGGGTTCTAAAGGAAATTTCAGACTCCTTCATTAGCAATAACAATTTCTAGGACTGCATAAAAGCATAATCCAGGTTAAATTGATCTTTATCTCCTTTGCCACCATCGCTGTTCTTGTAACTCTTTGTTCCTATGTGCTTTTTGAAGTCCTTGTCTTGAAATTTTAAGCAATTTCTTGCCTGGCATAGTCTAAAGAGCCAGGGAGTAAACTGGGCATGTGGGAGGGAGGAAGATGACCTCTTTATTTAAATTCTATCTATGGCTGCTGACAAATGTAAAAAAAAAAAACAAAAAACCCAACCACCCCCATTCCCCTCCCCCCCCCCCAATAAATAAAAAAAAAAATCGCACCTTACCAGAAGAAGTGGTGTGTTAGTTCAACCTGGCTCCACAACATCTGTATAGATTGGGCACTTTAGCAGGGCTTTTTGGCAATTTTAGCTAAAGCTGTTTCTGTCAGCTATTAGATAAAGATGCCAAAAAAGCCCCACAAAAGCACCCAATCTGTACAGATGTTGGGTTGGCAAAGTCCAATTAATGCACTACCTCTTCTGGGCATGTACTGGGCCCAGTAAAGCAGGGGGTGGGAGGGAGATTTAACATTGGTAAACAGTCAGGTTTCTTAGATCTCTTCATTTATGCCAGCATAACTCCAGTTACTTCAGTGTGGTAACTCTTGACTCAGATCAGAGTACATGGAACAAGTAAACCGACCATGGGCATAATCAGCTGAAGCACGTTTCAATCCCATTGTTGCAGCTGCTTTAAAAAAATGCACACTCTTATTTTTCCAAGTCTTAAAACATCCCATTGTTGGAGGATTGAATTGTAAATATGGATAGACAGTAGCACACAGTGAGAGTGAAAATGAAGTGAATGCTGTGCAATGAGAATCTGACACACTTGTGCTGATCTTAGGGGTAAGACTAGAATGAGCAGCTTAATTTTATTTGCAACCATGTAAACGGGACAGCCATTTCTGTATATTGGTTAAGTCTGCAAGAATCCCTGTATAAATCCTGTTGCTGCTGAATGAAGTGGTGGGGTGTTCACATCTTAACCAACTGTTGGAACTTGTCTCATGAAGTAGTCAGACTAGTGTAGCAGTTGGAGCACAAATGACAGTAACTTTTTTTTTTCCCCTTGACCTTTGCAGTCAACTGGTTGAATTAAATGGATCTGCTGTATTGCCACCAGAGGGAAAATGACTGAGTGAAATTCTGGCTTCTTTGTCATGCTCCTAATGTGAAGGATCTTGTTGCTTATTTAAGTACTCTCCCACCCCCCTCCATTTGCAATAAACTGAATCTTATTGGCACTTATTTATTTAAAAGCCATGTTATATTTGATGGTCATTAAGCCCATTTTTTAAAGGAAGTATTAGAGAAAAATTTAAAAACTGATAGTATGTATGCTCCCTGTTTCAAAAAGCACGGAAACAGCCAGCATTAAAAGTACTGTGAGATCCGGAAGAAGCTGCTGTCTTGAAGCCTAGGATTGCTGTGGTCGGTTGGTTGACTTTATCAATGGGTGACTAACAACAGTTTTGCAGATTTATAGATTAGTGATTTCAGGCTTGGAAGAAAAGTAGTCACTCTTTAAGCATAAACATCATTCTCATAGTAATTGATATTAGTAGTTTTCTCAACTAAATCACAAGCAAGACTGAATATGGCAAAATGAGGCAGTGAGATTTTTCCCTGTAAGGCTACCATTTGATGTGTGGTTTAATTAAGCAGACTATGGTATTGCAAGACTGAATCAGAATGTTGTGACATTTTATGGTTCCTAATGGGGCTTTTAAATATATCCCAAGCACCATGCTCAAAGGTGAGGGGAAAAACCCTGTTATGATCCCAGAGGACTAGAAATGGGGGTGTGTGATGTTTTTTCCTTCTTCCACTCTAAGAACACTCCCAGGATTCTTAACTTTGCTCCCTGCAAAGATGATTTGAGCATTTAATACATTTACTAAAGCAAAGCTGTGCTGTACCAAATTTACATGGAAGACCTTTCTTTAATTGTACATTTAATTTTACTTGTGGAAAATCTTGCTAATTCTGCAGAACACCTTAGGATTGATTGTCAGTGGATGGATGCTGTTCTTCATTGGCATTTAAATATATGCTTAAATCCTACAAGAACCTTACTTTGTGAATATCTCAGTAGGTGGGAGTATATTGAATGGGATTTATTTAAATGGTTTCATAACAGACTCATTTCAAGAACCTTTTTGAAGTTCTAATTCACCTTGTAAAAGATAGTTCTGTGCCTTGACCTCACATTAAAAAAGATTGGTACCTGTATTACTTTCGGCTTAAGTGCAGGTAACATTGCACTAATACACTTAGCAGGTTTCTAACAACTGGAGTGATTCCCAAAATTAGCTTTAGAAGTCAGGCTTGCCGTTCCTGTGCCAATATTGGCATCGTATTAAAAGTAGTAGTATTTAGTGTTTCTTCTGAAGCGTGGGCATTCTTTGATGCATATCCAAAACATTCTTGGATCAGGGTGAGATTGCCTGTGTCTTTTAGGAATGGGGTTTTCCTCATCCTCCAAAACCTATTTGAGGATGAGGACTAGATTTGGCTCAATTTAAAGCCTTTTGAAATTGCCTTTTTCTAATCTGCTCAGGGCTTGGCTGGAAGTCATCTCCATTCAGGGGTGAGCAAACGCTTACGGTAGATCTAACCCTAGCTGGCCTGGGGATCAGTAGAGAGCAGTTGGTTTGTATAGTATGACAAGATATGCTTGTTTGACTGACCCTGCAGCTTGCATTTTGTTGTATTATAGTACTGAAGTTAAGGGCATAGATTTGTTTAAAGAATTTCTCGGAAATCACTTGTAAATTGAGGCATGGATCTGGCTGTTCCTAGTACTTTATTTCTAAATGGCTTTCTGAGTTGTGGCATTTTTGAGATCACTGTTGCTAGCTCTGTAGCAGAATGACCTGTTCAGATGTGCAGTCCTGTCTTCATTGGATTACATATCCTTCCAGGGTCTGTAGATACTAGCCAGCTGTCCTTTGACCAGATCAGGCAACAGCCATCAAAAATTGTAGGTTCACCCAAAAGATGAACAGCCCGTGTACTTGGGCTCTGTGCCTTCTGAAATTGGCCCCTCCAGAATCAGTATAACAAAGGAAGTAATGAGCTTGGAGCTTGGTGATGTCTCAAGCTACATACTTGTTCCAAATTTCCCCTATTCTCCTCCCCTCTACTTCCACCCCCCATCAAAAAACAACCACAAAAGAAAAAACAAAAAATAAAAAACTTTAACATGGTTATTAAACCTTCAGTGTGTATAGTGCAAGAAGTATCTGTATTAATGTACTGCAAGTCTGAAGAGTTAAAATCTGCCAAAAAACCTGAACAAAAACCCTAAGAAAATAAAGCTGAAGGTTAAATGACAGTTTTGAGCATCTTTCCCTTCATTCATGGATGCAGGCATGAAATCAGAGCTATAAAATGTTGAGTTTTAATTAAAAAATAAGATGATTATTATTATTTGTCAGAAAGTCAAATGTCATAGAAAGCACACACTTCTCTAGGAAAAACACTGTTTAGTTGAAAACAGTTTCCTGTCTAAAATAAAGATTTTTGTCCAGACTTAATTAAGCTAAGGACCCTCTTTGAATGCTTGGTGAGAACTGGGCAGCAAAGTAACATGCTATGCAGTTCAGAAAATACTTAGTCTAGGAATATGGGTTAATGGTTAATTATGTATCAGTCTAGAAACATTCATATAGTAATTATATTTAATTGCCAGATGACACAGGTAAATTGACATCTGTGAGGTCCCAGAATACTCTGCAATTATGAGACATGCTAACAAGAAAAAGGTCTGAGTATTGCTACATCTCTTTCACAAGCAGCCGTAAAAATATAGCGCATTAATAACAATCCAGCCAGCACGCTAATGCTACTAGCCAGCACGCTAATGCTACTAGGTAACAGTATCTTAAGGACACTCTGAAATGCGAATAGCATCTTCACACCTAGGGCCAAATGCTGTAATTTGGGGGCAAACAGGCAGGTCCCCATTTGCTGAAGTGTAACTTTCATGTGTATATCTGAGACCAAAACTTGATGCGCATCCTTTTATAGCTAATAACGAGGGAGTGAGGGCAGTTGGCCCAGCTCTGTAATCCATTCTCTGCTTGACCCAGAAACAGGAAGGTAGGTCAAAAAGTAGCTTTAGTCCCTCTCCATTCATATGGGAGCAGCTCTGGAGGCATGGCAACAACTCGGTGCCCTTGTGGAAGGCATATTTCCCCAAAGGATAGCTCCTGTTCTATCTGTGTCTTCAGGATAGGTCAAGGGGCTAAAGCAGAAGAGGGATTTGTGTCTCGGCCCTTCCAATCTCTTCCTCTCCCACTGATATATTTCAGAATGAAATTAACTAGTTTTCCATCTTTGTCTCTTCATCTTCATAACCCACTTCATGTTTAGGGCCAGCTTCTCTGAGTCATACTAGAGTAATTTCAGTGACACCACATCAGTAGGCACCAATTGTGAGTCAGGGCTTGAAGGATATGCCTGTTGTGAATACTTAAACTTTGGCATCCTGTTCATCCAGTCGTCCATTGATCTCTGTAGGACTGATTTGAGAGAGGGAGACTTTTTGGGGACTTGCTTAAAATATGGGGGCATAAAGTATTTGTAGGATGGAAGCCACAGAATTTTAAAGAAATAATAATGAAATATGTATAACTGGCATAAAGACAGGCTCGAACAAAGAGTTTGTTTTTTTTTAACGGGACTTCTCAAGCTTTAATAAAAGTGACAGGACCATCAAACATTAACAGTTCTATTGCTTAAATACTGTTTAAGTGCTGAAGTCTGGCCACTGGGTCAGTCTCCCCAGCCAGTTGTTAATCTTCAGGAAATGCTCCGTGCTGAAGATGTGCATGATATTAAAAGATGAGTTAGGTCAGTGCTTCCCAAACATTTCTTCAGCATGACCCCACTTATGGTCCCATTTCCTCAACATGACACTCCATTTCCTTAGCATGGGCCCTCTCTCTCTCTCAGCCCACAAGTCCTCACACCCACAACCCCATCCACTGATGTTGCAACCCCATTTGGGGTCGCAACCCACAGTTTGGCAACCTCTGGGTTAGGGCAAAATGAGTCTTAGCTGTAGATGGTGGAAGTTGAGTTGGTCTGTACGTGGTATTTATAGAGGATTACTCTCTTTTATTCTGCCCACTCAGATTCCTTGAATTCTCTCTCTACATTCCAGTCAGCTAATAATGACTTAAAAGCACACTGCTCAGATATCTGTAATTCTGTTTTTAAAAAATGGTTTATTTTGATTCATTTTAACTTTGTAATCACTAAAAGCCCACATCCAGTTGGTCTCGGTGCCTTCACAAAAAATAAGAGACTTGGAACATCATAAAATGTACAATTGTTTTTATTTCCTTTTAAACTTATTTTTAAGATGGGCTTTTCATTTGATTTGCAACTGAATCTCTGCTGTTTGTAACACAGCTAATTTGAATGATGGTATTCAGCATTGTGCTGTGGTTTTGGAGTTTTCTTGGTACAGTAAGTAACCTTAACAACCTTGCTCAATGCGCAAAGGAAGCTGACTTTGACTTTGTGAAAGGATGTCTGTATCTAAGGTCACAAGAAAAATAATGTGTGGCTGTTACAAAGTGCTCTTAACTGTTGGATCTTGGTAGTTTACATAGAAAGTCAGTTTCTTATATTTTTACAGTTGGGAAACTGAGGCACCAGGAGGGGTAGAGACTTGCCCAAGGTGACTTGGCGGATCAGTGGCAGAGCCAGGAATAAACCCAGGTTGCCTGTGTATTATCCTGGTGTGCTGTCTGTTTTATGCCACGCTCTTGTACTTAATAATGGAAAAGGTACTTGAACATACATTTCTCTAATGGAGATCCAGAAAATCCAGTTTTTATAGGAAAACTCAGAAAACTAGGCCTCTTGGGGAGGAAAATCTTCATTCTTGGAGGTCCCCTGGGCACATGGATGCATGTAACCATCGGGGCTCACCTCAGTTTGGTCCACTGCCGCCTTGTGGTCAGTGTTTTTTGGCTGTGGTTATGTGCCTTCCCTTTTGCTCTGAGGTGTGTACTTGCCTCTCATCTGGCATGAGTTGCTGTTACTGAAAATGGGTTGCAGGCCCTTACTCCCATAGGAGAGACTCTATTTTGAGTGCCTCCTTCTGTATACGTACATCTTTAGAGACATCCCAGCCATCTTCCCTATAGTTTATCAGGATCTCTGGTCCTAGTCAGATGTCCAATGAACTCTTTGGCCTCAACCAGCAGCCCATCATAGTGAATCACTCTGGTTTGAGTTTCTTGCGTAAGCAAGAACAGTACAACTTGGATTAGGCTGGGACAGGTGCTCAGACTTGTAGTCTAGATACTGCCTCTTGGCCTGCTCTTTAAGAATTTGCACCACTGCCTTCTTCTCTTGGACTCAGTCCTGATGGGTTCAGTCACTGTGCGCTTGATCCAGCCAGGGCATCTTTTTCCCTTTGGCTCTTTTCTGGATTCCACCCCAGACTGCTGGGGCTGTCTCTGCCACAGGCCTGGGCTCACTTAGTTTCCAGTTCTCCATTCTGCTTCCCTCAGGTCTCAGAGACCTCCTTCCTGGGTCAGACTTGACCCCCCTGCGCCTCTGATGCAGAATTTATATTTCTGAGGCCTGCCTCTTCTGGCCTCTCAGCAGATTCTTATAGGTACAGTCCCCATTTTCACTTTTTCTCTTATTCTGCAGTAACAGGTACTGTTCTCTGTGATGCAAAAAATTGCGGTCCGTTTCTTGGAGGCTCGTAGAGTATCACAGACACACATACATTAGATGGCACAAAAGGTGTATTTGCAAATAGGGTCAGAGCAGAGTCAAAAACTCAGATTACTCTGAACCCACCAAGGAATTT
>NW_017728906.1:4248521-4263360 GCF_001723895.1 Crocodylus porosus | reverse complement strand
CCTTGGCAGTGTTTCTTTCTTATCAGGTGCAAGATGCAAGCTGTGCATTTCTAACAATACTCCATTTCTAACATCTGTGCACATCATCTCATCAAAAAGACTGACTTCTCTTCTTCATCCTAGTAAAGGGATATGATGGACCATGGTAGATGCCAAGAGACCCCAGGAGACTCCCAGCGATGCCTGTGTGGTGGATATTGGGCCTTCACTTCACAGGGCATTTGGAATCCCTGGATCCACATTAACTAGGGACTCCAGCCCAGCCATATCTGTTCAAATTCCTCTTTTATAAGTTCTTTGGGGCTATACAGAAAAAATAGCATAGGCCCAGGCTTTATGACTGCTCTTGCCTTTTCTTCTTGTTTCCTGCGGACCTGTGTTGTACACTGCTCCCTTGCTATAGCGCTGAAAGGCATGCTGTGACCTCAAGCATATAACAGAAGACACAATTATGTAAAATGACATTGCAGTGCATAGCAGAGCATTGGATGTATGAAATTAAGGCTTGTGGCAAGCTCATGTTGTCTAAAATTTCGCACCTCGTGGTCCTGACTCGATCAAATCTCTTTTGGGAGTCCAGTGGGAGTTTTAGCTTAATAAGCACTGTGAGGCCAGAACTCCTTGCATACTTTGTTTTAAATGTTTAGTTGGCTTTTCATTTCCTTGATTAAAAGTGTAGGCTATCTTTTCTTGGGGGTGGAGGGCAGAAGGGAAAAACCATGGGAACAATCTGAAGAAAGGCTTCCCTAAAAGATTCCCTCTTTTGTTTGGATTACGATTCAAATTTGAGACCTAATTCCAGAATTACTCTGTGGTGAAACCATTGGTAGAGATCATTTTAGGCTTCACCACTTGAAGATGGAAGAGTTAAACATCTTTACCTGTAGTCTGTTAGACGAATGTATATTTTTGTGCATCCATGTATATACTTCAGTTACAACCCATGCTGGTGTTGATCTAAAATCTGTGTAACTACATACATTGTATGTACCAAGAAAACCAAATCTCATTTAAACTGGCTCATGTATGTTGTTTATTTGTTTTTTTGGGGGGAGGGAGGAGGTTATTTTGTACCATGCTCCAAATAAAATTAAAAAGGTTATTGCTTCCATGGACTATGGAATTCTTATAGGATGGTTCCAAAATAATTGAGGGAAATTAACATTTTTTATTAAATTCAGTAATTTTTTTTTCCATATCTGTGCTACTTGTTTGTATGTTTTATGTTTTAGTAGTGCATGGACTCAAATTACAGTCAAGCCCCCATTGTATGTAGCATAACAAACCAAAAATAAGACAGCCTGTTTCCGAGGAAATTTAAGCCTAAAATTTATGAGGTATTGAATAAAATGGTAATTGTTGTACAAATGAGATCCGTGCAGGTTTTGGCTGTGCTGCTCCAGCAGAAGGATTTTGTGAAAGTAAAGAGTTGTCTGGACAAGGCCAGTTTAAAGAGACTGCAAACAAAAAATTAAATTTGGGAATAGTGGTTACTTTTCCAGCATCTCTAGTCCTTGTCAGGTGTCTAATGAAATCTTTGGCCCCAACCAGAAGCCCATCATAGTGAACCTTCCCAATTTGCATAAGCCAGAACAACACTGTGTTAACCTATTTCAGATCAGTGTTTCTGTGACTATCAGACATGCTGAATCCACTTCTTTTTTTTTAAAAGAATTTACTTATTTGCCAGCCTGACAAATAAAATCCTCTTTGGGATCTGGTCCTGTCTGGTAGTAATGAAAATTGTTTTAGGCCATATTCTATTTTTGCTTTCCACTGTGAGGAGCTGTTCTCAACAAAGGAGAAATTGGTGTAAGTGAGGAGTTGCAATTAACTGAGTAACAACTTTATTCTGACTTGTACATCACTGGAATCCAGCTTGCTCTGTTGCATCTGCTGAGGTAACTGATGTAAAAATGAGTGATACTCTCACTTTATCATGAAAGTTAGCATACCTGTCTTAAGAACAGATCTACTGAATAAGATGCTGTTAGTTGCTTTTCAAATATATTTTGATGGCCGTTAGTTGCTTTTCAAATATATTTTGATGGTGAACTAATGTTTAGAAGTAAGATCTTTACTCCTATAACAACTTAGTGCATTTCAAGTTGTTTTCCCTAAAAGGGAATAAATAAGTACAATAAATAATAAACTGACAATACTAAATTTCAGTAACTAATGTTTAGGGCTTCATTTTGGCACAAGGCAGTCTAAAGACGTGTAGTTAAATTGGTCCATATTCTATTTGGAAACCAACAAACGCTGCTCAAAATTAATAAGTGTGTGTGCATGTGTATGGGCACATGCGTTAAAGTTCAAATGTCCCTTCATACTTGTCTTTGCTGCAGAGCTAATGAGAGAGTAGTGCATTGTTTTTTACAGCATATAAGTGGCATTATGTACAGGAGGGATTGACAGTTCACATTGGAGAATCTTGTACAATAAAGGACACGTAGAAAAAACAAAAAACCCAAACAAAACAAGTTAGCAGAGGACTTGAATTTGCTTCCCTTTCAGAATTAGGGGTACACCGATAGAGATTTTTAGGGCTGATTTTTAAGGAGGCATATCTGCCAGTACTGATCTGATTTCTTTTACCAGCTTGGAGAGCTGTGTGCAACTGGTAAGTCTGGTATGGTTGAAGGGGAGGGGGGAAGGGCAGATCAAGGCCCCTGTGGTGAGGGAGGAGTGGGGCTGGAGTAGGAGCTGGGACAAGCACTGCCCAGCCAGGGCAGGGTGGGCACAAGACAGTTGTGGCTCGTCTGGGGGTATGGAGGAGGAGGGGCAGTTGCCACTGGGGGTATGGGGGGGGGGGTTGTGCCCTCACATCTGCACAGGGTGGGCTGGGGCTGCATGGGGCTCTTCCTGATCTATCCTACCCCACGCAGATCTGGGGGCACACCCCTGCCTCCTCCCATGCCCTCCCAGACAAGTGAAGGGAGCAGTAGCAGGAGCCACCAGACAAGCAGGCAAGCACCGGACCAGAAGCTCCTGGACCAGCAGCATGCAGTGGCAAGAGCCACCCCCAGTGCCCCCCAGATGAGCCACGGATCCATCCTGCACCTGCCCTGCCCTGGCTGGGCAGTGCTTGCCCCAGCCCCACTCCTCCCTCACTGTGGGGACTTTGATCTGCCCCCACACACCTTTTGTCTCCCCCCTCCCTTTCCACCACACCAGACTCACCAGCTGCACTCAGCTCTCCAAGCTGCTGGGCTGTGCTCCTCACTGCCTATGTGCTGCGCTGTGCTGAGGCAGTGCGCACGCACAAACATTTATTGGCCACAACAGACCGATTTCTGATATGATCCATTTTTTTTATATCGGTGCTGATCTGATATCAGACTGGTGTACCTCTATTCAGAAT
This sequence comes from Crocodylus porosus, assembly GCF_001723895.1. NCBI lineage: Eukaryota > Metazoa > Chordata > Crocodylia > Crocodylidae > Crocodylus > Crocodylus porosus. Next base: position 4,259,996 of record NW_017728906.1, on the reverse strand, counting down.
CTCTTATCCTGGACACTAAACTCTGTGTATCTGTGTACTTCTAAGTAACATTGTATGGCCTGAAAGCCACCCCAAGAGGGAACTTGTGGTTTGGGGCTTATAGGAGTAGAAACTTAAGTATGACAGAAGTTGCTTTCTCCAGCTGCCCCCATTTTCTCCCATACCCCACAGTTTAATATACTCTGTGCATGTGTCTTAGGAGGCATGGGGGAAGTTCCAGTGCTTTTGTGCCAGTTTTATGTCCCATTGATGCCTGCATGTAAACCAGTAGTGCTCAAACTTTTTAGACTCAAGGCACCCTTCAGGAAATGCCACCTCTTCACAGTCAGAGAATAGTGACAGCTAAAATATACTAGAGCAGGGGTGGTTGGCCAACAGTGCTGTGTCATTTAGCCCACAGGGCTCCCCACAGATGCAGCGATTTGGCAGTGGGAGAGCAGTAGCACTGCACCCCCCCCCAAATTTCCAGTTCCGTGGGAAGCCCAGGGCGTTGCATGCTGGATCAGGCACTAGATCCATCTGTACTGGACTAGGCAGCTGCAGTGCCAGGCCCCAGGGCCCCATCCTGCACGAGTGGTGGGAGGGGGCAGTACTCAGTTCCTGAGGCCCAGTCCCAGTGCATGGAGCAGGGATGGGGTAGGGCAGTGCTGGGTGCCTTGGCTCCATGTCACTAATCTGGCTTCTGGGGCCAAAAGTTTAATATCATTGCACTAGGGCAATTTTTCTGTTGCAAAGAACTCTGACCACAGCAGGTCAAAATGGTTTTGATGTTGTGAATTCCTATTTGAAGTCTCTGGGCTTATCTTGTGAATTGTGTTTGTGCACTACCATTGCATGGCACCTGTAGCACCCTTGAAAGGATTTTGAGGCGGTTGAGGGTTGAGAATCACTGATGTAGGTTGTGTGTCAGCTTCCATCCTCAACTTCATGAGGTCTGTTGATAGGACAGCTTCAGCTGTCTAGGGGCAACAACTACTGACAGAGTGGCCATATTGTACTCTGGGCCTACTCAGTAGCATCCCTACCCAGAGATACAGTATGAATTTCCAGTTGGAAATACTTTATTGATTATCCCTTCTGGAAGCAGCACTAAGTTCCCTCTTTATACTGTGGTTGCAGAAGTTCAGTCAAATATGCTGTAGCTACTGGGTGACCAGTTTTGTGGTGGCATGATTCTTAAATTGTTCTTAAAGGTGGTGTAGAAAGCAGTGCTGAGAGGAAGAATCGGATGAACTGGGATCTGTAGGGTTTTACGATGTTGTCCCCATGGACAGTTAGGATTCTCAGTCAAATTCCTGTCTCTATTCTGAAGAAGCTACAGGAGAGATTCTGACTTCACAGTATTTGGAGTTTTTTCCTCACCTCTTGTCTTTCAGGTTAGCTTATAAATGGGGAACATCAGGACCATTTAACGATAAGATTCAGTGGCTTTAGTGTTACCAAAGTGTACTTGTTTTGCCAAACATGAACACTAGAGGGCAAGCTGGTACTTCTATGAATAATGCAGTAACTGCAAAATATAGAACCACTGAATTCATAAGCTCTAAAAATAAAATACATGGACACTTAATTAGAGCAAGGATTTCTGTGTATCCGTTTGTTTTAATCAAGTAATAAATAAACAGTTTTCTTGACTCAGGTTCCTGTGAACTGGAAATTAAACACGAACTGGACACGTCAGGGTGGGGGCAGGGGGGAACTTTAATGCTGGATTCTTGCTATAAACATAACATTGGTGTTGGTGGAATTGCAGGCTACACGTAATCTGTTGGAACCAGTAATGCATTCCCATTCTCTGTGAATGCCATCGAGGGGGAGACTAAGTGACATTCCCAAGGTTAAAGAGAACATCAGTGACAGCACAGGGGATTTTGAACCCAAATGTTCCAGGTTAACACCTTTAACCCCAAGGCTGGCTGGCCTTTTGGCTGGCCTGCCTGCCTGTCTTCCTGCCTTCCCAGGACAATCCTGAAACAGGTTCACTGAAATCTGTGTTATGTTTTTAAAATCCTTACAACTGTTAATATTTCAGTGTACTGAAATTTTGATTGCATTTACTATTCTTTGGGAGAATATTGAGGAGGGATTGTGGAACAAATTTGTTTAGATTTTTTAAATGTTATTTAACATATACATGCTGAATTGTAGAGCAGGGATTGGCAGTGTTTTTTGTCAGAATGCCGAAAACACCGGCAACCTCAACTTATAAGATGTTGGTGTGCTAGAGCGGACAGCAGGGAAGCCAAAAGGGGCCTGATCCTTGTTGTGGCAGCGCAGCCCTTGTCCCTTTTCCTGCTATCCGTGTTTGACAGGCAAAATGCCTTCATGTGACATGCTCTGGCACCTGGGCCAGGGGTTGCCTATTCCCGTTGTAGCGTTTGCGTGTACGTGTGCATACTGCTAGGAAGGACTAAGTGGTTACTGATCCCTGCGTCAGTGAATGAGCTAGGGAATTCTGACATCTCTTTTTTCAGCATTGAAGCTTTACCCAGTCCCGTATGTTTCATTTTAGTGAAAAGTACATACAAATACCTACCAGTGCGATTAGGTATTGCTTTTCACTGAAGTAAAGACTGCATACAGCTATAGGGAATGAGGTCCAGGGTATAAGACAATAGTATGGTTGACCTTTTTAGAGATAGTAACTGATACAAATAATCCACAATTTCTGATTTTAATCTTGTTTCTAAAAATACTGTGTGGCAGGTAAATTGTAGTTTGAGTTCATCTGAAGAATTTTCAGCCTATATTATATTAGCTGTCTTCCCATCCCCATTAAAACAATGCTAAGAATTGTTGTGCTCAAAATTGTCCCAGAATCATAAAAATAATTCTTATTTATTATTCGTGTTCTATTCCCCCTCCCCCCAATATTTTGAGAGGGCCTCTGGGGTGTTATAGTGGAGGGTTCATTAGGTAACACTAGTGTAAAGAAAGTATGAAGCTGAAGATACATGCAAGTAGGTTGCTTTCTATGGCATAACTGTCAGCTAGGAATTATTAGTCGTTTATGATGCATTCACCTTTATATGTTCTTTAACACAATGCTGTTAACTTCAGTTTGCCAACTCTCATTGATTTTTTTTTTATGGCAAGTCTCATGATATTTGGTGACTTAAATCCCAGGTGTTAGAGCCCTATTACTTAAATTAAAAAATCAGCTTTCATTAGCAACAGTTCAGTTTTAATTCATAGTTCAGGAGAAAAGCTTGAAAGATGGGGGGGTGCTAAAAAAACGAAGGGTAAAAAATTCATAAGCTAGTATGTTTAAGTAAGCTCTTGTCATCTTTTTTTTAATGCCACTGTCATCTCATTTTGAAAGGCCTGTTGTATGGTATCTGAATGTTTGAGGTTTATAATATTATTATATTGTCTATTAGTCCATAATAGATTATATTATCTACTTGCCCTCTAAAGAGCATCCGCTGAAGTTTGAGGGGGAAGAGAGAGGTTTTTTTTCAATGAGAGCACTTTTACCAAACAAATCTTATTTACTCTGCTTTTTCTTTCTGTGCATGTGCCTGACTAGCTTTTTTTTAGTTTGATGGTTCTTTCCTTGTATGGCGCTAAAAGTAAGGCATGTCTTGTAAGCAGAAAAGCAACATCAACTGTGCACCCATCCAGCTCTCCACTTGGTAAAGCTTAAGTGGAACACAGTGTATAAGAAAACCAAAAGAATGGATGCACACAGATTATTCATGTTGGAAACTTAGAAAGGAATTCAATTCCATTTTTTGACATGCACATTTCTTTCATCAGTGTCTGTTTCATCATTCTTTATTTCCAGTGTAAGTAGTTTCTTCAGCAAAATTAGAGGATACCCAGTCTGTGTGGAGCAGAGGTGATTTAGAAGGCTAAAAACAGTGATGGCTCCCAAAATGAATAAATGAGGGAGTGGGGGGAGAGGAAAGGCAAGGGTTTCATCTTCTTCCCCCCACCCCCCACTTCAAGTTTGAGGAATCACAGTTTACTTGGAACAATAGTGGGTTTATCACAATAGAAAATTGTGATGTTTTACGATGATAGTGACCCTCTTCAAATCTTGGGTTGTGATTGCTTGATTAGAGCTGCTACACTCTTCAGAACTTCTTTTTCAAGTAGGTGACCTCTCCTCAAAGTGTCAAGATCATTTGAATAAGCACTTTAGAAATCACAAAAGGTTTTTAAAGCCTAATTGACATTGCATTTCACCTAGTCTTTTCTGCATTTCTGTCCTCCTGCCTCCTTTTTTGTTCCCCCACACTGGTTTTCCAAACTGCTTTCCATCTTTCTTGCTGTTCAGGCCTTCTTTATTACTTCATCTCTTTTGCGAGAGAAAAGACCAATGTAATTCCTTTGATTAGTTTCTTTGTTGTTCCTTGATTAGCTGATTAGGTGGCACAAGTAATGCAGCAGGGAACCCTGGCTATAGTATTGCTTTAGGGAATTTTAAGCACCTTTCTTTCTCCTCTGCTTCAGCTTTGGGAGCAATGGGACTAGAGTCATGAGTCTCATTCTTCTCTTCCCAGACTTCCTGGCATCTGTGCACATAACTAATTTGAGTGCTTTAATTTCAGCTTCCACTGAAGGCTTAATGCGCCAGGTAAATATTTTTCAATGCTAAATGAAATGGATTTGCTGAACACCTTGAAGAGCCATAGTTGTTCCTAGGTGAGGACATTTTCTGAGTGCTAAGAGAGGAGGAGAGAGTGTTACCACACAATGCAGTATGTGGAGAAAAATTTGAATGGAATCAAACAATCCAATTCAGTCCATCTGTAGAAATTCCATAGTGACAATTAATCTGGCTTGCTCTGGGTTGAAATAAACTTCCATAGGCCTGATACAGAACACATATTGGGTGTTTCCTAAAATGGCTAACACATGTGAGATTACAGTGGAGAACTAAAGAGCCAGCACCTGGTGACTGCTGCAGTTAGGCAAATTGTGCCAGTTCTGAACTTGTCAAAAGGAACTGTTGTGGGGTGGGGTGAGACTGTTAAAAGCTATGTTCCCTATATTCCAGGGCAGGTGAGACTTTTTACCAGTGCAAGTTAGATCAGCTTCAGGGTTGCTCTGATTGATTTCTTACTATCTGTGGGGGCTAAAAGGAGATGGTTCTAGCACGCTGTGCATCATACCTGTACCTCCATCCCTTTACTTCCCAGTCTGTGCTGCTGACATGCATCCATCTCTAGGACTTGAGAGCAGGGTTTTACAGAGTCCTAATGCCAGTTCTGCACTGGCCAGGGAAATCAGAGTATTTGGGTTGGAGCATTTCATATCCTTTTAGTTCCCCTTACATTGCTGGAGTGCTCTCATTGCGCTTGGGACTACCTGTCATTTCAAGCCGGCCATTTTCACTAACCTCTTTTTTTCACTTTATGGAAATGGTAAAGGGAGCGAAGCATCTGTCTACCCTGCTATTCTTGAAAAGCACGTTCCAGGCCTAGTGCCAGGGTTTGTTTTAATCTAGAAATGAAAACTTGTTCTGTGACATAACTAAGCTTATTTTGCGCCAAAGCTGAATTTATTTCTAAGGGTTATATCTTCAGTGTTGTGATTAGAATCTGCAGCATGGCTCATATTAACCCCTTTATCCACAGTCCCTGTGGTAAAACTGGCAGAAGAAGGGTAAGAGCTGAAAATCACTTCATGTCTGCATGTTTTCATTCAACTTCCCTCTCTCACTTTCTTCCCCATCTGGTGCAAAAACATACTGCAGTATCCCTCCTTCCTTCTTCACCCAGTCCTTCCATCCAGCTTCCTGACAGTTCAGCCTCTGTGTATGCACCAGGCAAGCCTTCCACCTGATCGCACTGCCTTATGATCCACTGCATAGACCAGGAGTTCCCAACATTTTTAGACTGAGGGCCAGCAAGCCACAGACTGGAAGTGACTGCAGACCGGCAAGCCATAGACCAGCAGTGATTGGCATACTATGGGTAGGTAGCCAACCTTTTTTGTACTTGGTATAAAAAAGAGTTGGCTGCTGGTCCACAGTCACTTCCGGTCTGATAGCCAGCCCTACTGCGAACTGGCAGCCAACCTTTCATGGCCTGGCTAGCTGAGGTACAAGAAGCTTTAGAATTTGGTACATGTTGCTGGATAATTTTGAAAGTGCATAGTAGATACTATCTTAACATGGCTATAATAATACTAAGTATATGAAAGAAAATATAAACATCATGTTAGCATCCTTGGTAAGCAGAGGTGGTGTTATGGAAAGACCTTGCAAGAATACTTCTATTCTCCTCTACCAGCTCCTCTACTGTTTATTCCCTTGAGAAGGGAAAACATTTGCAGTGTAAATGGGATGCTTAGTCTTACCAGTATGTGAGTAATGGCTTTGTTGTTCCAGCTAGTTTACAGGATGTTTAGAATGGGGTCCATTTTAGTCAAGGAGCAAAAACCAGCCTCAGGTTCAACATCAATAAGAAGAAATAATGTTGAGAGGCATGTGCTGCTTGATCTTCTCCATGTCAGCATGACTTGTGACTCTTCAGCAGCTCAGCGCTCCATACTGCCATGGGGATGAGCTCTAGAACACTGAATTTGAAATGATCTCAATCACAATGTAGAAGCCGCAGAGATTCTTGTCTGTTGGCTTGGTTCGAGCATCCCAGGCAGTAGCTTTTCAGGCTGTTGTCTGTAGGGCTGTTCAGTCTTCAATATTAACAGTGCCCTGTCCAGGCCTTTCCAGAAGAGGTGAGTTTTTAAAAAAATCATGTAAAGTATCTCTTCTTTTTAACTAACATAGATTTCTATGGTAATCACTGTTCACCAGGTACCTAGGAGATGAGGAGAAAGGGCAAATAGATATTTAATAGTATGTACATCCCTAAATCAATAGGGTTACCTTATTTCCAGGATCAAAAAAGAGGACATCTGTGGGGTGGAGGGCAGCGATATGCCTGTGCCGTGCCTCCCCCCAGCCCCCTCCCCCTCCAGTGCTGCTGGTTCCCCTCACTCCTGAAACAGAGCCCCCTGTCCGCCCAGGCCTGCTGTGCACACTAGGGCTGTGTGAAATTTTGCCCGGTGTTTGGTTTCAAAGCTGTTCTGATAAATTTTGTGCTCAAAACAGCCAAATCGAAACAAACAAACAGGTTTGAAACAAAACAAGGGCATTTGAAATGTTTTGAGTTTCAAAGGCAGGCTTACTTGACTTCAGTGCCAGCCCGAGCTGGCAGCACCAGCCTCTTGTCTTCCAGCAGCCAGATAGGGCCCGCAGGGGCTGTGCCGGACTCCTCCTGGGGGTGCAGACGGGCCCCCAGTCTGCCTGCCGGATGACAAGAGGCTGGTGCTGCCACCTGGGACCAGCTCTAGGTGCAACCCACACCCAGCACCAGAAAGATTGTTGCTGCTGCTGGCCCCAGGTGGCAGAACCAGGTTCCTGTGATCTGTCAGGCAGATCGGGGACCTGCACCCCTGGGAATAGTCTGGCACAGCTCCTGCAGCCCACCCTGGGGTGCAGGCAAGCCCCCAGTCTGCCTGCCAGATCTTCCTGGCACTGGGTGTGGAATAGCCTATGGGTGAAACAGTTTCAGTGGAATGGAATGGAATGGAACAGTGTTTTCAAAATGAAACAAAACTCAAAACCAAACACTGTTCCATCAGATCAGAAGCTGAAGCAGAACGGTGCTGTTTCACACAGCTCTAGTGCACATGGCTACTGCCTGCACTCATGCACGCACATTTACTTACTTGTTGGGGCCTGTGTGCAGAGTACATGACCCCTGACAGCCAGTCACCTTGCCTGCCGCTTCCAGCCCCAAGTATCCAAGCTCTTCATGCCTAGAAGAAGTGGAGGCAAATCAAAAACCCAGACATTTGGTCACATTTTAAAAAGCCACCTGGACACGAGGACAGGAGGTCAAAGTTGCCCATCTTCCCCTCACTCTGATCCTTATTGTGGAAGCACAGCCTCAGTCCTTTACCTGGCTGTCTGTCCCAAGGCACACGTGCCAAGCAAAGCACCTTCATGTGCTATGCCGGTGGTTGCCTACCCTGTTCTAGCATGTGGTAGTAGGAATTCTGCTTGCTGTCTTTTCATGTGAAACACCCTGTTTTTTTTTTGGATGGAAGGAGAGGCTGAGTATCAACATTCTTGATTTCCTTTGTTCCAAATAATATGTGCAGCTTCCAACTCTGTAATTTTCTGTTGTGATGATATGAACCAGCAAAGGTGTTCAGGCCACTGAGTATTTGCCCTCTGCAGATCTGAGTTTGTGCCATGTGTTGCTGTCTTATGTTGAGAAATGATATTGATAGTGGCTTCTTTCCAGTACAAATGTTTGTTTTGTTTCTGCTTAGGGGGAAAAAAAGATTCAGCATGTGTTAACTTTTATTGTATTTGTTCATAGAAGCCTATGAATGTCATGGGTTTAAATCATGGGTGCTTAACCCCTAGCCCAGTGGCCAGATCTAGTTCACGTTGCCCTGTTATCTGGCCTGCAGAACTCCCCATGTGTATGGCAATTTGATGTGGGGGGAGGAGGGGTAGTAGCACCACTTCCCTGCAGCTAGATTTCTAGACCATGGGGAATCCTGGGCCCTGCATGTTGGATCAGGTACCCAATCGCAGCATGCAGGGCTAGGCAGGGGTTTTGCTGGGCCCCAGGGCCAAATCCTGGTGTGGGGAGCCAGGAAGGGAGGGATACCACACACCCAGGGCCTAAACCCAGCATGCAGGTACGGGAGGAGGAGGCACTGGGGCCCAATCCCACTGCACAGGGCAGGGTGGGTATTAAGTCCCAGTGCCTGATTCTGGCATGCAGAGCTTTATCCAGTATGTGGACCAGCCCCAGGTCACTCATCTGGCATGTGGGGCCAAAAGGTTGAGTACTGCTGATTTAAATATTATTTGGAAGACTAGAATTCTAAAGGAGACCTGAAGTAGCAAATACCTGGTTTGTCTGTCTCTCCTCTGATACAAGAGTTTAGAGCCTCTAACTTTGAAGGAATTCCTTTGGATTTATATCCAGAGTAAGGGAGAGCTGGATTTGGGTCTTACTATTGCTTGTGCTATTTTTTTCTTGTACTTTTTAGGATAGAAGTATGAACTAGGTAGTCTTTCAGCTAGGTATGGAATGAAAAGATGTAAAGGGCTCTGAGTAAGATGATGATGGAGGCATAATACAGTGTCCTAAGCAAAATGGTGAATTTCCTTTGAAAATGGGGAAAGACCTAGCAAACTGAAGTTTTGTCAACTTGAATGTTCCAAAGCCACAAACTGGGTTCCAGAAATCATGATGCTGGAACTCAGTCTCATGGATTAAAATTAATGGTATGTTCTTGATAGTGTCATATTAATGATACGTGAGGCTTTTAGCCTCTCTGTTTTCAAGCTGTTCTATATTCATGAAGGAACTTTTTTTCAAAGTGAAAGCTGAGATTTTTGTATTCTCTTCACTTCAGAAGCTGGAGCTTCTAGCAAAACATCAGATATTATGAGACTCAATCTAGTCATAAGAGGTAGTAATATTGAAAGCGAGTGGTCATTTTCCAAGTTCCTTAAGATCAGGATGTGATTGTTGAACATTTTTAAGTTTTAAAATATTCAGTTAAAAAAAAATCTAAATATCTGAAAACTGACAGCTTTTTTTATTTGAAAATTAGAGAAATCTAATGTACTGCAACAGAAGAAGGAATGTTCGGACCAGTTTCTGTGTTTTTTGTTTTTGTTTGTTTTTTTTAAGCTGGATCTAATTAATGTAAAAATACATTGTGGATGTTCTCATCAGTTTAAAGCAAGCTTCTTTCAGTTTAGTTGAAGTTGATTAGGGACAGATTTAAGATAAATTACCTTTTTAAACTGAATCAGAATGTCCACATTAGGATTTGAACTGATTTTATTTCGTCTGGGTTAGGGACAATAATGACACACAAACCAGTGTAAGTGATGAGAAACTGGTTCAAATCTGTAATACACCAGAAGTTTAGTGCACATGAACTGTTTTCAAAATGGCCGAAACCAGTTTAAGATAAATCTGGATGGGATGTATCATCAGAGGGCATTTGTACACGTGTTTGCACTGCAGTGCTGGGGGCTTTGAAAAGTGCCCAGTCCTGCGGCACATGCATTTGTATAAACAGCAAAATGCGCATCAGCATTGAGAAAATGGTGGTGGCGTGCTTTTGAACTAAAACGGATCAAAAGTGTTTTAGTTCAAAAGTACAACGCTGCCATTTTCTGCACTTTGTGCGTTTCACCACTTATATAACTGCATGTGACGCAGTAAGTGTCAGCTCGTGTGTGGAACGGACGCAATTAATTGAGTTTTCTCTGACGTGTTGGATCTTTGGCATGTTGCAGCACAACAAGGTATGTATATAGATGCCCAGACTTAACAGATTTAGGTTAAATTGGTTTATCAAGCTTCTGCACCAGATCCCCTCCAGATTTGAGTTAACTCTCAGTCCCCCAGCATCCCAGGATGCTTTACACTTCTCTTGCAAACCCCCTTCTGGTAAAGTCGGTGGGTTAAGCTTGGCCCAGGGTGTCTGCTCCAGCTGAGCAGGGGGGCGTGTTCTAGCCCAGCTTCTGACCTGGATCAGTGTAAGCATGACTGCACTTCCAAAATCACAAGTGAATGTCTGTTCACTTGCTTATTGGTTCAGTCTATTCAGTTTAGACTAACCAGAGAAGATTGCATCGATTCAGTCTCTGGCTTTTTGACTGTCTGTACCTAGCTCTGGTGTGCATGTGCTTGTGTAGACAATGAGTTTCATTTCCTTATAAAGGAGAGTAGCCTAGGTTTCAAAACATATAGCAGCTGTTGGAAAGCTGTTTATTCCCTGAGCTGAATTTTTGCTGTTGCACAACAACGGTATTTGATGTGGATACTGTTAAGAAAACAAAGCAAGCATTTCAAATTGGATGCTTAGCTGACTTGGCCTTGTAGCTGCTGTTTGGTGCATTCTGTTTTTGAGCTTTAGCTGGCTGGAGCATAAACTGTCTTCTGGTGGCATGTTGCAAGATATCCATGCCATGAACTAGCCATCCTCACTCGGGAGCCCTTTGGCTGGTCTCACTTCCCTCCTCTCGATCCCCTGCTCCTAGGAGGTGGTGGCAATGGATGGACAGAGCTGGGGACGAGGCCAGAAGTGCTGGCTTTACCCCCCGCTCCCTGGATGTGGCGGCAGCAGCATGGGGTGCTGGGTGGCGGCACTTTGTCCACGCTTCCCCCCCCCCATATATGAGGAGGGGAGGCAGGCGGACATGGGCTGGGTGGGGGGCGGGGGGAAGCAGGCCCGGGCCCACAGTGGCAGCAGTGGGGGGAGCGCACTGGGCCCAGCCTGGCTCCACAATGGCAGCGGAGATGCGCCCAGCCCCGCAGCAGAGGGAAAAGAGGAGCAGGGCTATCCCTGAGGGGGGCTAGACACAGGCCTCTGTCCCTACCTACACCCCCCTTCCCCCAGTCATTTTTGATGGGTAGTTGGCTAGTAAATTCATAAAGCCACAAGATCAAAAGGTCCTTGAAGCCATAAGAGGGG
>NW_017728906.1:4106403-4248421 GCF_001723895.1 Crocodylus porosus | reverse complement strand
GTGTGTGTGTGTGTGTGTGTGTGTGTGTGTGTGTGTGTGTGTAAAACTTTATAAAATATCAACTGTCTGCCGTGCTGGGCCTAGCACTAAACCATCTTGTTTTATAAAACACAATTCTTGCAAGCCTCTTATTTGTTTCTATGTTTTTCTCAGATGATCTTTCTCAAATGATATCTGAGAGTTATTCCATTATGTTAGTTTGGTATTATGCAAAGAGGCAAGAACTACACCAAAGCCTTTCTATATAGAGTCTCTCAGGAAGTCAGCAAAAGTCAGTGACTGGCTTCCTTAAGTTATTAGTCTGAATGTGTGTTTTAGGGTATTCAATTGAACTGTAGTTTGTTCAAAGTGTGATATATCACATACCTTTTTTTGGAAGTTATTCTTTGCAACATTGAGCTTAAACTCTTCTCAGTATTTTTTTTATGTCCAGTCTCTTATTCATTTCCATGTGTGTCCTCAAAGAAGAAGAAAACCAGCCTTCCCAACCCAAAATGATAGTGCTGCCATTATTATATCTTTTGGCCATGCTTGACGTACATAGGATTCAGGGATGCTTTCTAAATTAGGTCCTCTAGCAAATGCAGAAGAGATCTGCAGGGTTCATAAAGACTGTCAGTTCCAGTTCTTCATTCTTGCCCAGTATATTTTTTTTTCTCCCCTTCAGGAGTATTTGATTTCCATACTCCATAATGTGGGTAAAGGGCTTTATGTGACTTGAAAGACCTGCTTCCTGTATTGCAGAAAAGGCCTATTTCCTGAACGGCTTTGGAAATTACTTAAAAGCAAAGGTATCCACCAGATACAGAACTTATTGCTTTAATAGTATAAACCTACTCTTGGTCAGGTTAATATCCCAGTCTGTCACTTGGACACTTCATACATATGTTGGTTCCCAAGTAAGTACAAACCTGTTATAATCTAGCTATAGGCTTTTATTGAATTTCTCTGATATCAGCCAAATGGAGCTTTTAGGAATTGCCTCTCTCCATGTTTCTTTTACCTTATTTCAATACTGATCCCTCATCTTCTGCTCAAAGATGCTGTTCCTGAAGATTTCTCTGGCATAAATGTGGTAAATAGACCTCATTTTAAACATCATTTTTCCATGGAAGATGGTGCTCTTTTTTTATAGATGGCAAGAGCATTAATTGCATTTAACTTACTGAGGAGAGAGGGGATTGTTTTTGGTGGGTTGTGAGTTGTTTTTGTTTTGCTTTTTGTTTTGTTTTGTTTTAAATGAGAAAAAAATTATTGAAGGGTTTTTCATATGTAGGAGGTTGCTTTAAAAATGGTCTGACGGACTTTGTGTGATTTCAAGCCTTCTCTCATAGGAAGATGCAGCAGTTCTCTACATTGCGTTAAACCAGTAAATAGAGGAGATCTTCAAGATGTATCTTTTGGGGCCAGGGGCTGTTATCCTGTGTACAGGGGAATTTCTAGCATGGTTGGGATGCAGCGCTTTCTAAAGAGCAAGTAATAACACCGTAGGATTGAAGAGATCTCAAAAGTATGCTGTCAGCTGCATTTCTGACCACTTTTTTTCTCCCAGCCTATTAGCATTACATGAAATGCTTCTGATTCTAATACCTGAAAGGCATTAATCTGTAGTTCTTATTTGTTTGCTTTCCATGTTTGACAGCTCTCTGTAATCACTGACACAATTTCCACTGTATAATCCACTTCCCTAGTTGTTGGTGTGAGCCTTGCTGCAGCAGGAGGCAAGAGAAATTGCATAACAAAACGAACAAAAATAGGAAACGCTAGTAGTGAAACTGCCAGTACTGCCTGTAAAGGAGAGACGAGCGTATGTAAGAATTCAAAATTCTCAGAAGCTGCTGAGATGAATACTCCAAGTCCTGCATGGTTAACCCTTTTGCAGTATAATGGCTTCCCTGTGCCCTCTGTGCTGATGTTACCTATTGACGTCAATGGATGTCACTTGGGGTAGCACCTTTCTACAGGTACTTGCTGTCTAAATGTATGGAGGAGATGTTCCAGAGCACTTAATTGGTGTAATAAAATATATCACATTTACCCAAAGAACCTTGTCTGCGAAATCACTTAATGCTTTTTACGCAACACAGTCTTCTGAAGTGTAAGAAGCGCACACTTTTCTGCCAGCATGAGTAAATAGCTGTCAAATACTTGTTCTTTCTTAAGTTACTTTGAATCGTGATTGGATCTGGTTGACTTGAGGGGTTATTGCTGTTAGGTTTTTTGTAGTTGAAAGGGAATTTTTGAGGTTTTAACCTGTTGCGTACCACTAACTGTTGTAATTTGCATGTTATTGCTGTGCAATAGTATTTGTTTGGCATTTATTTCCTAGCTGGTGCTTTAGGGCTCCTGGGGCTATGTTTGGCTCACCACATTTATTTTCAGTTTCCAAAGGATCATTCTGAATGATCTGGGCATTGCCCAACTCAGTGGTTAGTTATGGGAAAATAGTTGTTCTACTGCTGGAGTATAGAGAAGTGCTGATTGTTGGGATTGTGCTATTTTAGGTTGTTGAGCTTCTTGAAAATTTCCCAAGTTTTGTTTAGGGTACAAAAGGCCAGTGGAGTTGTTTGCGGAGAAAATTATTTTAAATGGGGAAAATACTTTGATTCTTGCAGAAGCTCAATGTAAAGCAAATGCTGATTATTTATTTATTTTTCCCTGTAGACAACTTTTCAGGATAATTCAGGCTTAATCTACTATGATAATTTCCTTAACTGTAAGAAACAGACTAGTGCAGTAACCACTGTTACTGGAGAATAAATAGTAAGAATAATATAGTGTAGCTAAGCAAAGTGATGTCACCACAAGGAGAAAATTATAGACTATTTTCCTCTGTTGAACAGATCTAGCTCTTAATTGTAGGGGGTGCCTTACAAATAGGTGTTCTGTGACCATACACCGGTATTGGCAGTTCCATTTAAATGGACTTCTGTTAGATTTCCATGTTGCCCATGAGTTTGCCTGCAGTTTCTCATTTCCTGGTAGCAATGCGTTGAATGCAGATTTTGGAAAAAATCCCTTTTCACTTCCTTTTGTTCCATCTGCATGGGGTGTTTCAGTTCTGTATAGTCTGTCTTCAGTCTTTACCTAAAAGCAGGTTTGGTAAGATGCAAGAGGTCAGGATCTTCTGCTGATCTGTCAGATAACTCCATTAAAGTCAGTGTAACTATTCCAGTTTTGCCTAACTTAAAATTGGATCAGTATTCTTGATGTGGCTATTTAATATTTAAAACAGCAATCTATCAAAACAACCCCCTACTGACGGACTTAATTTCCTTTATTTATAAACAAAGAAACACAAGGCCAAGTCTTAAAGGTCAATTTTAATACTTACTTGGTAGCTGTGTAACATATGCTTTTACTGGGTCAAAATCCCCTTTCTGATAGCTAATACAAGTATGTTAGAAACACTGAACCCTTTGTTTCCTCCCCCTTTTTAATCAGTTTTAACTATTTGAGTACTTTGACTTCCTGTAGCACTTCTGTATGCATGTGGCTTTTGTTTTCCTTCCTGTTAAGGTTTCTGGGTACTGCTGTATAATTTGGTGGCTATAGGACATCTTAGCTTTGAATTTTGGTCATTTTTTGTGCATGCTGTCTTCCTGCTTGTGGTTTTTGCTTTTAACAGCTGGCCTGTCCAGTGAAATTGTTAATTGCACATAATTGAAATTAGGTGCAATGATCTTTATCCTGTGAGCTAATTTTGCCCCACTTGTATCCTCACTATTATAAATTCTTCCCCATTTGGGACTCTCCAGCAGCAGCAAAATGTTTGTTTTCCAGTATTTTCCAGTTAATCAACACTTGCCCATCCCTAGCTGAGTATATTTCAGCTCTGAAGACTGGAAATATTCATTAAGTCTGATACAGATAGGAAACAAATAAAGAAGAAAAAAGTACAGAGATGATGGCACTTATTTTTTTGGCTCTTTCCACAACCCCAACTTTCAAATCGAGTAAATGACTGTTGAAAATACTTGCAATGGAAATTTGCATAAGAAACCCGTAAGGACTGGGTTTCCTGGGGGCACAACGTGCTTTAGGATTCCTGTATTATGGCTGACGCAATTTAATTTTTGAAGCCCATTCCCAACAAAAGAATTCTACAATTTGATTAAATCTAGTCTGAGAAGTATGGAGTTTAGGGCCTGTCTAAGGCTTCCTGTTTCTAGATGCTGCTGCAGTTATCATAGGCACTGGTATAGATATGATAGGGAAGGTGTAAGTGGTGGATATGTGCTCTAAGAAGCTTTGGGTTGTGAAAAAGGTTTTAACTTGCTACAGAGCAGCTGCATAATATAGATCTGAAGAGCATTCTGCAAGGCCTATCTTATTCTTCTGGGTCTACGAATATAGTGTACCAGTTTGGGGCTTGATTTATTTATGGAGAAGGGGAGCAGAATCTGGTTGGGGAAGACTGTTGTATGGGGTTTGTTTATACAGTATTTTAATATCACAGATTGGGAATGGGCCATACCTCATTATTAACTGCAATAAAAATAACATTATCAAAAGAAGTTGGGTGCCTTGAGGCTTCTCAAACTAGGTGTCCCTGGATAATTACTTGGCTGATGGGAATGTTTTGCCATTTACGTGGATGTATGAAATCTGCCTCTTTTGAGAGGAATTCACTGTAGGCATTTGATTATGTTACTGAGGTCTGCAGCCTGATCAGGAGTTCTTTGCACTCCAAAGTGCTGCTTAAATGAAAAGGCTAAACCAGGGCTAAAAGTAGCATTCAGGCCTTTGGAGCATTCAGTTTCTGAGGAAATTAAACACAAGCCCAGCCACGTCCAGGAAGAACTCCCTCAACTGATTTAAATGTTTGATTCTTAGCTGGCTGATTTTGGTTTCTTGGGGTGGGATTTTGCCTGTTTTCACTTAAGGCTTATAAAGAGCCTGGATAGCGCACTGATTAATTCTTGCCACAGTAATAATTCTTCCGTGGTTGAAAGGCCTCCATCGTTTCCAGTTTGTTGCATCCTTCCTTCTCCAAAGCCCAAATTATGACTAATGGCTTAATTTACTATTAAAAGATGCCAAGTTTTAAAGCTGCAGGCCCTGGTCCGCAGCCTACTAAAGTCAGTGGGAGTTTTCACAATCACTTCTACAAGCATTGGATTTGACCCAGAGGAACAACCTTTCTGAAGAACTTATGGCCATATTTTCAAGTGCTCGCCAGCCACAACTAGAGTCAGATTTTCAGAATATGTCAATGCACATGTAGGCACCTTTTAAAAAGGGGGCAGGTTTCAAAATTCCTGTGCATTGAAAGCCTAATATGTAGTGTATGTGGCCAAAATTTCTAGAGCTCAGACTATATATAGTCTGCTGAGCTTCCCTGAAAATTTGTGTTGCAATCAGATTCATTGCCCAGGTTGATTTCCCTAATTGCCAGTGTTACTAGTGCTGTCCTAACAGCTCAGCTTCCAGTTTCATGATTAAGAACCTCTGTTTAAACTCTTTTTTCAATTTGTTGATAACTACGGACCAAATTTTACTGTGCCCAGTCTGAACACTTGAGTTTGGCAGCACACAGGAACACTGCTTATGAGAACAGGGAAGTGAGCAAGTAATACACACACATAATGTTGCTGTTACTTATTTTATAGCTCCCAAGGTTTTCAGAGTTGCCACATTTGGAATGTCTTGGCAAACACTGTATTGAAGTTGTAATCTTCTTGGGCATTTCAAGCAAAGTCATTCACATGTGTCATTTGGCAGACTTTGTTTACAGTGAGGCGGGAGTCAGACCATGATATTTTTAACTAGCCTCTAAAATTGAAAGCTGGATTTTGAAATGTATCCATTATTCATTCCCCCTTATAGTTTCTCACTAGCAAATGAAAACAATAAAATAGTTGTGCTGTCTAGCTTAAGGAAGAAGATGTAGAAAGATTCGTGTTTAAATCGTTAGCTTGCACTCCACAAATCTTTTGAAGTGGCTTTTGCTGAATCATATGATGGTCTTGTTTGGGTAGAATTACGAGCAAAGACAGCCTGCCAAGGTCCTAAATAAAGCCTTTATCTGAGAGAGAACATGAAGGTGCCTGATGATATATTTTAGCAACATTATCAAGTATACAAATGGTTTAGAAATGGAAGTGTCCCTTAGAGCCCTGTTATATACTTTGCTTGCAGACAGAAGTCTGACTGAAGCCTATGTGAAATGTACCTATGTAAGAAGAACACAAGGCTGCAAAAAGGGCACTGCCAGGTTTAAAACCACTTATTTGAGAGAGAACCTCCTTAATACTCCTTGTTACTCCAGAAGTGAGATTTTTTTTTTTTTTTCAGAGAACCTAAGGGTCAATGCCTATGTTCTTGCTGAATTTCAGGGTGCCTCACTCCAATGAAAACTCCAGCCAGGTTCTTAAATCTGAGATGTTTTCACATTCCTCTTCTGTGTTTGCACTGTTTGTTCATTGTGCTGTTGAATGTTCTAATTCATGCCACTAATCTGTGCGACTCACAATTTTTTTCCCTGTTACTATGAAAATTCCTTGGAACAATAAAAGCCTTTCATTTTTCTTTTCTTCCCTAAATTGGCATAAACCGGGGTGAGAAACGCATCTGGCCTGCAGGGCCAGTGTAGGAATGGCCCATAGATGAATGGTGCGGGAATGGGGCATAGGCTGGATGAATAAAACTAGGCTGAATTTGGCCCATAGACCCCTCTTCTTAACCGCTCCCTGCCTCCCGACACACATCCCATGGTGGATCCAGGGACTGTGGTGCTTGCTACAGAAGAAAGATTGAAATGCAAGCTGCATGTGCCGCCTGCTCCAGCTGGTCTGGGGTGGACGCTCTGTATTTCAGGTCCCAGATTGGCCAGAATGGGTGTTGGATCCAGCATGTGGGGGACCCATGGAACCTGGGTCCCCTCCCCTGCATGCCTGGTTCATCACCCTCTCTGACCAGTCCAGGATTGTGTTGCATGTTGTGCTTGCTCCAGTACCCATGCTTCCTGTACCATCTGCCCTAAATTGGCTGGAGTGGGTATCGCATGTAGACTGTCCAGAACAGGCACAGTGGGTGCTGGAACCAGCATGGGACAGGCTAGCCTGGAGCTGACTGGCCTTGTATGAGGCTGGTATCGGGGGCCAGAGAACATGGTACTGTGAGATGCATCATTGATACCCTGGCTTAAATGATTTTTAGTTTAGCTTAGACTTTCCCCATCATGCTTGCAGGTTAACCAGTGTGACATTGTCCTACAGCATAAGAAACGTTACTATAGAGAACGTGATGACTTCTAGATCAGAATGTGCTTGGATGCTGTCATTTTCAAAACAGTAGCAAATGGTCTGATTAAGTTTATATGCAGCCTTTTATCAAAACCCCTTATTTTCCACTTTTAATCCATTTCAGATGCAAAGGATTTTTCTTATGCTTGGTCTGAGGGAAGTTTGTGCTAAATCAGTTAAAAGTATTACATTATGTGGGATGTGATTATATTCCAGCTCTCGTGCACATTACTCTTAAGGGGATGAGGATAGAATCATTGGATTGGATGGGACCTCAAGGGTCATTTGGTCGAACGTCCTGCCTGCATTCAGGATGTACTATCCCTGACCTATCTCTTGCATGCTTATCTAGGCTCTTCTTGAAAACCTTCAAGGACCTTTGAAATTCATATTTTTGTGTGTTGCCTCTGGCTAGCCTGCTAGTAAGGCAGAGCCTCTGTGTGAGTTCTGGGAGGAAAAAGCAAACAGAAAGGTAATTTTTGGCATGCACAGAGCACACTTACTACACTTTATAGTGCAGCATGATGCCATGAATGTTGCCCCCATGCAGTGTGTTCAAATTGGCAATCACATTTTTGTATTTCTGAGTCTAGAAGAAATAAATGGTAGAAGCTCTGGGTTGCTTGTTTATGGTTTGAATTTTTTATGCGGTTAAAATTCATTTTGGTTGGTTTTCTGCCCAGCCGCAGCCACATCAGTCCTATACATGTTCCTTTCTCTTTTTCCTGTGCAATGAGAAGGTGTGCCACTTAGATACTGTTTTCTTCCTCTTCTAACCTTCTGTAAAGAAAGGGCTGTGTCTGGGATTCTTTTATAAGAATGGTGGATATGCCCCAGTTTAAACATATCAGCATGTAAATGCATCCTGTAGGGATTTGAGCATGCAATTAAAAGTTTGAGAACATATTTAAAAGTTTTGAATCGGGTCACAACTGCATCTAACCTCAGACTAACATACTGAGTGGGGCATTGCATTACTAGATGGTGGTGTAAATCCATCCAAGTCTAGAGTGAATCTCACTCATGCTTCACAACGTGAATTTCAGTTTACACTTTATAGCAGGTATCCCCACAGTAAAGCTGTGTCTCCTCCTTTCTCATGGGGAGGCAAAAGAACTTGGTTTTGATTCTGTCACCTCACATATCATTTTTTGGAAGGCAGGATGGATCTGGGGAACAGAGCAGTAAGCTCTGGGAGCTGGATTCTGGTCTTGGGGGTGGCCCTGCCTTGCTTCCACCTGGGTAAATCATTTGACATTGTGACACCAATTTACAGTTGGCAGAATGGGGATATGGATATCCTACTATATAAAGTGCTTTGGAATCTAGCCTGGAGGAAGAATAAGAGCTAAGTGTTCATTCCCTCTCCTTCCCCCATTCCCCTTCTCACCCAAATCATTTTTTTTTTAACTTGGCTTTTCTGGATAAGGTATTTTAAAGACTTGTTTCTGTGGAATGCTTGGGTACTAAGGCCCTGATTTAAGCACGTGCAGTAAGCAGTAAGCAGGTAGTTATTTCAGGATCAAACCTAAAAGAATAAGTAACATTTTTCCAGGAAAAAAGAGGAAAAGATTTTTTTTTTTTTTTTTAAAACCTATTTGAAAACCACACAAATGTGACCACAAGGTGGCATCTGAAGATGGTGTGAGGAGACATCCCTATTTTCATGATTGTGAGTGTTCATAGAAACAGAAGGACTGTAAACCTGACTAGTTTCAAAAGAAGGAATATTAGTTTTAATAATCTCTTTAAATTCCAGTTATTTTTTCTGTGATTTAGATTGTTTATAATTTCAATCTACTCCCCTTTTAAAAGTCTGTTTCTAGTGCTCAAAATAGTATTTCTAGGAAAAGTAGCTGTGGGACTGATCAGTGTGAATGAGTATACTTGCTTAATGCTTCAAAAAAAAAAACCAAGTTATGTCCAGTTTTATGCCAAAGTTGGGCTTAAACTAAGCTCCAGAGGGCAACCACATCCCAGGCCCACTATTTAACAAGATGCTAATGCAACAGAGGGCTACTGCCTTAAAAGGTGCAGGTGTAATGCTAGCAAATAATGCTCTCAGTTGAATGTCCACTAGAGGACATCTAGGGAAACTAAATCATACAGCAGGCCTTATAAAAGTATTCAGTGCTTTTAGTTGTGCCTCCTGTGATCTAATCAAATCAAATAATCTTCGACTGAATATTAGTTACTAAACCTGGAAGAACGTGATGCAGGAACTGGAGCTAGTAATTCAATAATTTTTCTTTATTCTGTTGTATGGAGGTTGTGCTCTGCCATCGATAGAATACTTAACTTGAACCTAAGACGAAGCCTGTTTGATTTGGCTACAGTTCTGACATATACGTGGTTAGACAACTAGGTTTTATAATAATTAGACAATAGTTCTGTTGAAATGTCTATCCAGACAACTTGCCACATTCAGGGAAATGGGTTAATAAATTAAGCCTCACAGCATCCTTGCTGGAGAGGTTTTATGTCCACTTCACATGGATATTATCAAATGTAGGGGAAAATAAGTGACTTTTCACTTGGCCAGGGCAGCTAGCCATTTTGTATAGAAAATCACTACTGTCTTTCCTTCCCATTCCTGAATGCCATTTGCCAGCCTATAGCAAGTACTTCAGGTATACAGTCTGGGCCCCACTGGACTCAAGAGTTGAGACGTTTTCACCATGGGCTTCTCCCCAGCATGCAGTAAGTTGCAAGGTCGTGACCTCTTACGATTGTTACACATTTGGATGGAACAAATGCAGAAGATTGCCGTTTTGTGGTAGTTTCCTGGTCTTCCATTCTGATTCTCCCTGTCTGCCATTCGTAGATGTTGGGAAACAATCGATACAGGATGATGCCTTCACAGATTCACAGAAATTTAGGGCTGGAAGGGACCTCCTGAGATCATCGGGTCCAGCCCTCGTGCCTCTGGTTTGATTCCCCCCTGTGTGCTTTGGTTCATAAGTTAAAGGCAGGACAACTTTCAGTAAGTCTCTAATGCCTCTCTCTCTTTGCCCAGCTGATGATATCCCAGAAGTTTAAAATCTCCCTTGAGGGTGTGGTTTCAGAGAGTTTACCTAGCAGTTGTTTTGGTTTCTGTACCCTCTGAGCACTGCTGGGCTGTAGCAGACACTACTTAAAATAGTTTCTCTTGTTTAGAGCTGGTTACTGAGCGTAGTTGCCTGCCTGTGAGTGCCCTGTCCCCCAAAGAGAGTCCTCTGTCCTTTCCAGTTTCCCTCCTTGCTCTGGTGGGGAAGTAATCTGCTGCTGGCATGTGTTGGTAACAGATGACTTCCCTCCCTGCAGTGGCTGGTGGAGAGCGCAAAGCTCCTCCCATTTTTCGTGTGTTCCCTGCCCACCAGTGCAGGAGGGGGAGAAGCTGCCTTGCAAAGACTGTTCCTTTTGCTCTGTCAGCTGTGGGGCTTATTGACTATGCAGGAAAAGGGGGAGGAATTTCACACCCTGTTACTCCCACATAGGCATGTAAAGTCTTGGCAGTTGAAGTCTTGCTCTTATATATGCCTTGTTGTCTGCTGTTCCTTGATGACATTGCAAAATACCTTTAGGGGCAGGGGGGAGCACCTGCCTATGCCTTCTTCTTGTTCTTTTCTTTTTTTTCTTTTTTCAGTCATTTAGCTTTTGAACCAACACAGTAAGGATAAGCAATCTCGTAGTGGCAATCACCAGCTCCTAGCATCAATATTTAGCTATGCTTTCTTGCTCATTTTTTTTCAGGACCCCAGAATTTTTTAATATGGATGTGTGCACATCCTACAGTTTAACCTCCCTCTTCTGTTTAGTTTTATTTCAGAATCACTTTGTCTATGAAATCTCTGAAATCTACCTTCTGCCAAACATTGCTTGATAGCAGTAACCGTCAAAAACACTTGCCTGACTTCCTGCTCCTGGCTTTCTTTAAATTCCTGACATCCTTCAGTAATTACTTTTACAGAAATTCCTGTTAGATGATGTAAGCCTAATAATTATCATGTGGGCATTTCAAGGTACAGCAAATAAGTTTTTTGATCATGCTTTTTCTTTGTTAAAATTAACACATCTATGAATACTGCTTATTTTTGCATTTGTAAGTTAATGCATTAGCTCTTAAAAGGTAATAAATGACTTCCAGTACCGGGTCATGATGTGCGTACATGAGTTTTAAGAAAATTGCACTGGATTCGTTTGATCTAATGGCCTGCAAGCAACTGGTATGACTGGGAGACAGTTCCAAGTAGAAATAAATAAAATCAGGGTCCTCAACCTTTTGCTTATACTAAGATTTATCAGAAACCCCTTAGTTATTGCATCTCATATATATTTAATTAAAACACTTTAAGAAAAAGATGGTTGCAGTAATTGCTAATAAGGTTTTAAATTTGAAAATGTATTTCAAACAACTAACTTAGTTGATGATTCACTTTCTTGCAAACGTTATAAAATCAGAGTCCCTAACTACAGAATCCCTGAATTACTAATATGCCCGAAATAGTCTTCAATGGATATTTTGCTCTGTCTGAAGCAAATGCTTGCTACATCCATCTTTTTGCTGTACTATTGTTAATGCAATATCTGTTGTCACATATGTTACTACATTAAATTTCAAATACTAGTGCTTTGCACTCTCACTTAGCTTAGCTAAACCCAATCCTGTGTGTGAGGGCCTGATGATAGATATTAATAAGAGTTTTTTGTGTCTGAATCCCTTAATCAGCTTGGAAGTGCCAACTGCTTTTTGCATGTGGGCTGAGGAGAGGAGATTTGGTTAGAGTTGCTTGTATTAATATTTTGTTCTTCACTAGTGTCTCAGACAGCCCTTGAGAAACTTTTAAAGAAAGAACCAAGCCACACTGTGTTTTGAGATCAGTACTTGACTGTTTTACAGACAACTAAGTTTAGGTTTTGAGGATGCACTGCTGGCCCTGTTAAAAAGTCTGTTTGAAGTTTTGCTGCTCACTTCAGTGGGGCCAGGAGAGTGTAATCAAATATTGCTGTAGGCAGGGATAAAAAAACAAAACAAAACAGGTTATTCATACAGACTGACTAAATGCACCTCTCCAAATTCTTCTCTGGTGAAGGTCTGCTGCCTGGAGGCAGTAAAGTTGTGCTAGTAAAGATGGGCTGGATTTGGCCCATCTTTAAATCATCAAAACATTTTTCTTTCCATCTTCCTGATTCTCTTTTCATAAGCTGTTTTTGTAGAAAAGAGATGACTAGGTAAGAGGTTGGATTATGTTGTTCTGGCAACTAACATTGAGGGCAGGTTTTTAGTTTCTCTTAAAAGGTGCCTGACATATAAAGCCCTTTCAAAATGAGTGAGAAGGTCTCTATTTACTTTACTGGCTTTTGGATCAGTCCTTTATACTTTGGTTATCTCACAGCTCTCTGAAAGCATCCCTACAGTGTTCTGTACATAGAACTGCATGCGACTTCCCTTTTTGGTTTGTAAAGACCCAGCACTTAAAATGCTGTCACCCTCAGGCTGACTGTTATCTTTTAGGAATTATTTTGACAGTGTTCACTAAAACGCATAAAAACACAAGTAGGCATTTATTTGTGTGTGTGCGCGCGAGAGAGGAAAAAATAATTTAGAAATATATTTAGAATTATATTGGCATCAAAGTATCAGAGCATGTAGTTTCTTCCACAAGCAGAAGATAGTAAAAGCTTTTAATACTATCAAACCCAAAGGAGCAGAGTACATGCATGCCCAAGGGTCCTGCCCCCCCCCCCTTTGGGGAGAGGGTTGTTATCTGAACTGCATAACACTTTCCACATGTCTGTCATCTTGCCCCAGCAAAAATAAAAGTTGGTGTCTATGATCAAAACCATAAGCTGGCTTCCTTGCTTAAGCAAATCCACAGGTAGTTTGTGTGTTGTCTGTACGCACACAGATGAAAATATATGACTTTTTAGGGTCAGCAGCAGTTTCATCTTTACCTTTCCAAGAAAAAGTGATTATCAGTCATTTTTTTTTCTAGTGCCACAAACTGTCTTAACTCAAACTACTGTGTCCTTATCCCATTCTGATCTGAAAACCTTCCAGGAACGTAACAAACTGTAACTGCAAGTAATGTATTCTCTCTGATCCTCTTCTTAGGATTGTGTGTATAGTGACATGGTTTGTTTTAAGTAGGAGGTTGTTTTAAATAAATGTTTGTGCTGCTGTCTGCTTATACTAGTCAAGGCAGGTCACATCCATCTTTTAGGAGAAAAGTATTCCATCCATCTTTTAGCAGAAGGCTGATTAGGCTCTGTAGTTAGACTCATTTGAGGAAACTCCATCAGTGGCACAGATGGGTTTTGCCCGTAGGGTAGCAAGTTTCTTTATGCCAAAGGAGCAGTTTTTGACTGTCATCTTCATCCCAGAACTTTAAGTCAGTGTTTTATGTACCTTGGGCCTGGGCTACTTTGAAAATAAAGATTGGGACCTTGAACTTGGCGCTGTAGTCCTATGGGTAGCCAGTGCAAACAGCAGAGGCCTTGTTTGATGTTCACTAACAGGAAAGTTGGTATAACTTTATGTCCTTGAATATTTCAATATATTTGGGGCAGTTGGGTGTGAAATACATGGAGTTATTTTATAGAGCTAGTACTGAAACGTGTATTGTTGTAACAAAGATTTGGACAGAGCAAATAATTTGCAGTCTATCATGCAAAGCCTAAGTGCTGGCAGTGGGGCAGAGTTAAAAGGGAAGAGAAATACTAGTGCTGAGTGACAAAAAAGATTTATAACCTTAAAATGAAAATAGAATGGGCTGTGTTCCTCTTGCATCCAGCCTTTTTCCTTGCAGCTTCATATGTATTTTTAACAGACGCAAGACGGAGAAAATCGTTTAAAACATAGCTATGCAAATAGGCATGCAAACAGCTGCTGCTGCTTGATTTGCTTATTTTTTTGGGTGGCCTTGGAGAAATAAAAACCAGAAACAGAAGAGGGAGCTGTCCATGAAAACACAGAACTGGAAATAAGGAATAGTTTGATTTGTTTACTAAGCCAGGAGAGAGCATCATTAAAAATTAAGTAAAACTTGTTGCCATGTTGTTAGTTACATGTGGTGACCGCCTGTCCCAAATCCCTGCCAGCAGGCAGCAGTCCATTTAGTCACAGCATGTCCCCCATTAAACTAACACTTCTCTGAAAGTTAGGGAACCTCATTAATGGCTCTCTGCTGGGAAGCGGTAAAGAGTAGATCCACTATTTGGTCAGTAATTATCACCTACTAGTTTCCATTCTTCTTTGTTTCAAGCTGAAAAAAATATTCAGGTCCAGTGACTGTGGCGCTAAAGGAACCAGTTAATAAACATAAGATTTTTGCTTTCATTTACATATGTGTTGCTACTTGCCGTTTCACTGTCTCTCCTTCCTTTTTCTTTTAATTGAACTTGCTGCGTTGGAGTACTGGAATTGCAAAAAAGCGATAGCTTATTGCCAGAATAGACAGCCTGATTAGCTGAATTGAGGTTCTTTGTGGTAGCAGTCTCCTGCTTCCTGGTCAACACAGCTCACCTCGTTGGATCATTAGCTATAAGTGGGACACATGAAGTCTGAGAAAGTAGTGTCTACATAGTTCATTCCTTCTTTTTTGGCTTTTCTTTTCTTGAAAGATATGAAATGAAATTTCAAACTTTGACAGCAGTTGTCTAGAGTGGAAGATGTAGATTGAAGATTATCGTTGCAACTTTTAAAATCCATTCAGAATGCATAGTATACAGGCCCAATCCGATCATGCAGCCCAAGTACTAACCAAATGAATTCCATTAAAACTGCCTGGTCTTCTGCATGCAAAATGCTAGTAGAAGATGTCAGCCCATTGAAGTCTTTGTCCATGGAGAATTTTGTCTTGGACATCTCTGAAATTTTACTTTTGCAGCTCAGTAATGCTGCTCTGGTATTTCTTACACGTAGCCTAGAAATTGCCACAAACACCTAAGAAATTATTTTTTAATAATTTTATCAAGATGTCGATGACCACAAATGTAAAAGCATACTTCTGTTGCTTCTTGATTAGTGGAACTGTCTTTAATGCCAGTATTAACAGACTGTTTTGAGGTTATGAAATCAAGAAAAGAAATGTAGAAGGAGTCAAAAAAACGGGTTTGATTCTGAAGGTGACGATTGTGCCTAGTTATATAACTACATTTGAAAAAAGGTGTAACTAAATGTTCAAAGTTTTCCTTTTGAAAGCTGAAATTAAGTATGCATCAGTGTGTAAGACGATGAATATGTGGTCAGCGTTTTCAGAAACAGAACAAAAATGAGACTCAACAGGAAAGGGCTGAAACAAATATCAGAATATTTCCATTGGTATAATTTCTCTGTCTTGTCTTATCTGTTTGTGTGTTGGATACTATGGGTGTGTGAAATTGCGCCAGCTATTTTGTTTTGACACCTTTCAAGCTCAAAACAGCAAAATTGAAACAAAATGAAGGACTTTGAAACAGCCTCAAAACAAAATGAAGGGCAGTCGAAACATTTTGAAAGTTTTGAAACATTTTGAAGCTCAAGCTGGGCTTGCCTGCAGGGCAACGGAAAGTAAGGAGAGGGAGGGGAAATGGGGGAGGGACTGGTCTAACACTGACTGTGTAGCTGGCCCGTGACTGTGATCCTTCCCTGAGGTCCCTTCCAATCCCAGTGCTCTGGAGGAGGTATGGAAAAACTGCATAAAAGGCAGCATTGTTTGAATGGGCCCGATCACAGGGCACTCTCCCTCACAGGGCACTGGTGTGACCAGTCAGGCCATCAGTGGGCTCACCTTCAAGTCAAGGTGAGCCCACATGGCAACAAAGATCATGGGGGCCATGAACTGTGTAGTGCCGGGGTAGCTCATTGGGCAGAGTAAGCTCATCCACGGGCTCACGGTCACTGACAATGGGGCCAATATGGCCAACTTTGGCATCTGCTGTGTGGCCCTCAAGTCTCACCTCATTGTCAGGGACACCTTAGAGGGGGACAGGGCTGCTCGTGATGACACCAGCACCACCAGTAAACTCATTTCCAAATGCAGGAAGGTGGCAGGCTACTTGCACCAGAGCATCAAGGGGGGCAAGATGCTGTGGGACAAACAGAGCTGATCATCCCGCAATACAAAATCGCGCAGGATGTGGTGGACTGGGCTGAGGCTGTAGTGGGGGAGGAGACCTCATTGGGGCACACTGTGTACGTGTTAAGGTGCCCCAATGGTGCTGAGGCATCTACATGACACAGTGTGTCACCCATGTCACAAGTTTTGCTTGTCAGCAGCCTGAGATGCAGTTTCCCAGCACCTGTCTCCTTGAAACCTGGTAAGTTTCGTGGCCTCAGCAGGGGCTATTATTCCTGCAGTTTTTATCCTGCTGCACCTTCACACACATGACATGAGTTTTGCTTGTCAGCAGCTTGAGGTGCAGTTTCCCAGAAACCTCTGCACTTATCTCCTTGAAACTTGGCAGGCTTTGTGGCCTCAGCAAGGGCTACCATCCCTCCAAGTTTCATCTGAATCAAGCAAGAAATGACAAAGTTCTAGGCAGTCTTGCGCTTCCTCATTATAGCCTATGGGCTAAATATTGAAACAGCGTTGAAACAAATTTCAATGGAACGGCAGTTTCTAAACAAAACGGAACTCGAAACACTGTCCCATCGAAACAGAACGGTGCTGTTTTGCACAGCCCTGTTAGATATGTGTAAAGTATCACCCTGCACGTGTCTGTACTGTCAAGACATCTTGAACATCAGCCTTGACAAGAATGTGTTCTGGTGATTGTTTATACAGTATGTGTGGCTCATTTTAAACAGAGCTATTTATACTTCTGTCCTGTTTTGTTGGAATATTACTTCTTTCTCTTCTGTGGGTGCATCTACGTGAGACGCTACGTCACTGTCCTTTTAGGCTACAAACTTGTTGGTATTGCACAGTAGGGTCAGAGATAATCTGTGCACCACCGGGTCTGCAGAGTAACAACTGTGCAGTCGGGGGCATATATAGATGTGCCGGATACGTATTATCCTTTATCTTGCATATGCCTGACAGCTTCTTGTGATTTTTAACAAGCTTGTGAATTTCATTTAAATGTCTCTGTCTTCACGTTTAATGCTGCTTCAAAAATTATCTTGTCTCCATTATCTTGTCTTTTAAAGACCACCCATCTCTAACAAACTGGAACATATATCAAATGTACTCCTGACATACTTCATAAATTTCAGATACTCCAGAGATTTTTTTTCTATGCATGTACCCTAACTTCCCTCCCCCCCCCCCTTTTTTGTTAGCCTGAGCTCATAAAACTGAGGCATCAGACCTGCAGAATATCTTGCTTTTGTATTTAACACTGCACAGCATGAGTAGTCCCATTGCTTTCAGTAGGGTACCTCCATGTCTAAAGTTCACCATGTGCATAAAATGCTTCAGGGTCATCACGACCCAACTCTCAACCATCTTTTGAAAAACTTAGTGTAAGGAAGACTTGCCAGACCTGTGTTTTTCTTTCCTGCAATGTGGTACATTTGGTATTTTTCCCCTCCACAGTCACGTGTAAAGAATTTACCATTTTTCCCCACATTGGGTTTCAAAAGCAGTTCATCACCAAGCACTAATTTGGCAACTTTGTTTTTTCTTCAGTTTCTGTGATATATTATGGTAAGCCAGACTCCATAGTGCATTGCTTTTGTTCTTAACACCCATGTAGAATAAATACTGGAGATGTAGTTAAGTCTTGCATTATTAGTCACTGGCACCATCTGTATGAATCTCCATCTTAATTTTCTTTAGCAATTTGAAAGAAACGTAGTATGGAGTATATCTAAGCTTTCATAATACAGTATCTAACGATGTTTACTTTGTTTGTGAGCAATTTTCCATTGAAAACAAATAACTAACACAGTATTGATTGATATATCAAGAGAAAGAGGTAAACAAGACTGTTGTCAAGAATTTAAAGATTGAACTTAAATTAATTCCTTTAATGTTTCATTAATCAATAAGTAATTAATGCTAGCGTAATATATAGTATCAATTATTTATCCATGTGTTCAGTTATGTTTTAATTGGTTCTTGTACTAGTGTTGTACTTAGCCAGGATCTTGAACAAGAGAAATGAAGGAAATGCTGTATTCATATGGGTTAGAGTTAGTTTTTAGAGTTTTTCTTACTGTATTTTCTTGCATGTAATGGGGTTTGTTTTTTTTAGTGTATTTATTTATAAACATATTGGTGCTTATGACACCAGGGATTCTTAAGAAACATGTGATTAATGGTATAGAACTGTAGTATAGGAAATGTCTATTTAAAAAGAAATAAATGTTAAAGATGCAAAAGATGCAATAGTTTGGCTTTTAACTCAAGGGAAAAGTCTGAAGTAATTTAATAAAGAACGGTAACCTTTCTAATATGCTGCTGATATTGACCTATGGCATCCTTTGTCCTTCCTGTTTCTAATAGATGTCTGCTGGGGGCTAGGGAGATGCAAAAAATTAAGACTGTTCTGAAATGTTTAGTGCAAAAGTTGTATGAAATAAACTAGAGAGAAAGGTTTCAGAAAAACTAAGCCTGTTTGCAGTAGTGATCCAGATTAGCTTGAAAATGCCCATTGTGATTTGGTTCAGCATTTATGTTGATAGGAAGGAGGTGAGTGTTGTGATAGTAAATAATATAGCTTAGCAGGCATCTTGAGGGTTTGGTTTGTTTTTTCACACCCTGCTGTTTCCTTAAAGGAAAGGTCCAAAGCTGGTCTTATAGGGCATTTATACATGTGTTCTGGGAGGGGTGCTTTAATTAGGGTGACTCCAGGAGCTGCTCTAATTAAAGCTCCTGGAACATTATGTGTATTAGCTTCCCTGCACTGAAAAAGGCAGCGGGTACCCTTTAGTTAAAGCTTGTTGAATAGACTTTAAAGCACCCCTGCTGCCATTTTTCAGTGCAGAGACGCTGATGCCCATGACGCTGGAATCTGCGGTAGCACAGTAATTACCATGCTGTAATTGCAGCATTTTGGAGATGCCTTGCTGCATGTATATAGGCATCCATAGTAGCCTTAACTTTGTTCTGCTGAGGTTAATGGTCAAAACTCCCATATACCTAAGTGTCGCAGGCCTTATGAGAGAGCCACTCCAACTTTGAGGAGAGAGAGTGCATCTTGCTTCTTATCAGGCATGTCTATATAATATCTAGGCTTTGATTTATTTGATATCACATATCTAAATTTGTTCTTCCCTTGTTATATGGAGCCTCCTTACTGAAAAACTCTTAATAGATGAGTTATTGCATCATAGGTAAAGGTAAAATTTTTCACAATTAAGGTGGGGAGGGGGGCCTCATTAACATAACTGAATTCCAGGAAGCAGAATATATACTGCTACCCCTTCATTAATACAGTGCAATACAGTAAAGATTGGGTTAATTTGTTTTAAAGAACATCTGGGTGTTCAATGTCTGGCTTGTGCGGGGAAAATATAATGTGTGATTTGTGAGCTAGGCAGAGTCATAAATGAAGATTGTCATTGAAAAGTGGCTAAGATTTGGGTTGTGATTTCACTTGCCTTTTTATAGCATGTAGCTTTGGGATATTCTCAGGTATAATAGTTACAAAACATGCTGTGGGATCACTAAAATCCTGTGAAGATTTGTCTTAATCTCTGTTAAAACTTCACGGAACAAAAAGCTGCCAGTTAAATATAATGTCTTGAAATAGTAATGAGATTTTTAGTAATGCCTTCCAAAAGAAGATCACAGAGCACGTCTTAAATATTTATAATCAAATCTTCACAAAGATACCAAAGGAAGATAAGGGAAAATTGATAATACCTGTTTTACAGTTGAATAATTTGAGCAATAGAAAAAGCAACAAACTTATCCAAGTGAGACCACAGTGACACCTTCCACGCTACAATTAAGCTACCTGTATACTCCAGCCTGGGAGCACAGGCACATGATTCCACATATCACACACAGTGATTTTTGAGCCAGAAGTCCCTTTCCCATCATTCCATCCTGTCAGTAAATGTATCTAGTTGAATATGAAAGCAATCCTATTCTTTACCTTCAGCACTTTGCTTGGAAGGCTATTCCAAATTGTCACTCCCTTCATAATTAGATATCTTCTTCCAGTTTCCAATCTAAATTTGCCCATAGCCAGTTAGTGGCCATTTGAACTTGCATCAGTATTGTCCTTCAGGCTGAAAATCTAATTCCCCACAGTTCACTCCATGAATGTACTTGTAAAGGGTGATTGTGTCCCCTATTAAACTCTGCTTTACTACACTAAAATAATGTTTAAGTTAGCATTAAATAAAAGAAGCAGTATGGCCAAACAAAACAGCAAACTGTTCATAAATCACCAAGCATCCTTAAGTGAGTGAGTCTTTGTATGCTGAAGGAGAGAACATTTACTGTTTGTAGTTTTAAAACTGATGAAGCAACTTTCTCCAGAGTTGAATTGTTTTCCACCTTCAGTGAAGTTTATTTAAAAACCTAATTTTAAACTACTTCTAGCAGTTGTCTATGATTGCAAGTTCAACAATGAAGTTTTGAACATGTGGGACGAGCGGCTTTCATCTTAATGCTGCCTCCCATAACTCCAGAATGAGAGAGTGGATATTGCCTAAACTCTTACCAGAAGAAAAATCACCTTTTAATCAAACAGAAAATGTTGTTAGTGCCAAAATGTTCCAAGTCATAGCTCCTTGTTTCCCAGGGCCTTGACATGAATGTAAATCAGAGCAGCCAGTAAGTAAGAAGTGGATTTTGGTCCCCTTTGGCACATGGTCCAATTGAGAATTGGAGTAGCAGTTTAAAGCTCCACCATGCCAAAATGTCATTTAAAAAGGGGTTAGTGTTTGGGCTGCAACTCAGGCAGTACACAATTAACCCAATCTTTACTGTATTGCAGATTAATGAAGGGGTAGCAGTGTATATTCTGCTTTCTGGAATTCATGGCGGGGAAAGCACCGTTTGGTCTGAATAATGATGGCTGTTGTTGATGACTGACTGCTGAGTTGGTCCATATTATTTGGCTTATCAGTTGCTGTCCTAATACCTGGATATATCTGTCTCTGTAGTATCAGGCATTATAGGTTGCTTAGACTTAAAACTTCATAAAATGGCAACTCCTTACCAAAAAGCAAAATCTTAAAACACGTCATTTGTTTGCCCTTTTAAATGATGATTATATCTTTTCTAATAGTGGAATGGTTTTCCCATTGAAATCTTTGGCAAAATGCTGATTTCATTGGTACTCTAATTGTTTATTTTGTAAGTGAGAGAGGCCTGGTAGACTTCCAAAATCTTTTTTTGTTTATTATCCAGTTGCTGTCTTTGTGTTAATCCTGATAGTAAATGGAATTATTTTCTGACTACACAATGTGCACTCGGGACAAACATTGCTAGCTCTATTCTTGAGTCCCCAGAGTTAGTCCCCAGTAGGCTCTTTCAAGGTATGTGAGTCGCACCTGGATATCAGAGATGGGATTCTAACCTGTAATGGTTTATATATTTTTGAATAGAAGATAGATATAAGATGCTGCTAAATGTGAAATGCCAATCTGTAAAACTAGCATCGCAGTATTATTGGTATTCTGTGTGTGTACGCAATTCCTTCGGTATGAATTTTTTTTTCTGTGTATGCATCTTCCTGCAGACAAGCATTTTGGAAACTTTAGCTTAATTGCTGCCTGTTGTTTTGCTTCAAATTCATATGCTATAACTCACCCCTTTGGTGCTGGGAGTCATATTTCCCTGGTGCACTTGTTAATGGCATTGGGGAAATCCTATCTCATGGTGTCATAGGATTAAACATCAACACTGCTTAATATAAGTGTATGATTAATGGATGAGTGGCTGAAGCAATATTCTGGTGCTAAAAAAGAGGGATTTCGTGGCTTGTTCTGTAATAAAATGTTGGACTACTGCAGTGGATGTAGGTGTGAGAGAAGCTTGGACCCTCTTGCTTAGCTGGGGAAACATGAGTGCCTTATACTGTAGGTTGGGTGAGAGCATGTTCAAAAGCTAGTTTGGGCCAGTGTTATCACTCCATATTCTTAGTCTTGGATGTCAGTATTCTATCTGAGAGCTAGGAGGAAACGTTAAGACAAAAAAGATATGCCCACAGTGAGCACCCAGTGTTGAATTAAAAACAATATATTCAACCCTTATCTGTAGCTTTTTTGTTTGGTTTTTTTGGAGGGGGGTGTTCATTTGAACAGCCATTTGAAAGATGATCACTTATGTTTAGTAGTTCTTCGTGAACTAGGTAATATGACTTTTGTGACTATTTTTACATGGCAGGTCACAGTAATGAAAGGCAGTAATAGGAATAAGGAGCATTCAGCAGAAGGAGAGGGGACTGGGAAACGACCAAAGAGAAAGTGTCTTCAGTGGCATCCACTACTTGCAAAGAAAATTCTTGACTTTTCTGAAGAGGAGGAGGAGGAAGAGGAAGAAGAAGATATCGATAAGGTAGACTCAGCCCTTCCAAAAGTGGAGACAGCTTGGTTGCTCCAGCTGTGTTGAGACGTACTTCAGTAAAGATCTTCATATGGATTATTGAATTAGGAGCATAGCTTGATAAAGTGGTTTTCTTTCTTTAAAATACATCACTAGAAATATAACATGTTTGAAGATATGTATATTTTGGGTTAACGCTTGCTTTATTTTTTTTAATTAAGATGAGAGGAACCCAAGAAAACTGGAGAAGATTTATAGTATGATAAGGAAGCTGATTCTGGATTATTTAAATATCTATGCTAAAATTGCTAGCAGTATACCAAAGGGTTTCCTTAAGGTAGCTCAACAGAATTAAAATAATTTCAACTTCAGTTGTTCATTGTTGCACCTGCAAATGAAAGGATCTGGCATCCCTGAAACTGACAGTGTTCTAAAAGTCAGATTCAGCTATTAGTTATGCTTTTGTACTCCATAAGAAGTCAACATTCATTAAGAAGAGTGTAATAGAAAAAGATGACCTTGTTAATAGTGGGTCAGATTCTTCCCTTGTTTATATTTTTGTAGCTCCTGTTTGACTGTGAGTATAGCCAGCAAGAAGAAATATTCTGCACTCAAAGATATATGAGAAACAGTGCTTTGTTGTGTTCTAGCTTTGTTCAAATCTTTTTATACAGCTCATTTTCACACTTAATCTGAAACAAACTTTCTGGCAGTCTTTCAGTTACATGTGGTATGTTTTATAGCCTTGATTTCTCATGGTGCTTTTTCAAGAGTTTTATAGGCTCAGTGTTATCTATAGTTTTGCGCAGTGGCAGTATCGTAGCCAATGAGGTTAATCCAAGGCACGATTATTGCTAGTTGAAAATCTTCTTCAGGGGGTGGGTTTGAGTGAGATGCTAGGCTACCTTTCTGAGCTCTGTCAGCAATCTTTTTTGCTACACTTGTCCACAAAAATATATCTCTCTTCTGGGTTTATGTGGGCGGGATTTCAGAGGCCCTTCCTGGGCTTGCAACCATTTTCTTTTGGCACCATTCAAAGACTTTGGCTTTCCTCTTCCTCAAGAACCAGAGCCTGTGGAGTCCCACAAGTTTTATACCTTGTTGATCTCCAGCTGTAATGGCAGTAGATAGCTAACATTCACGTTTCTGTCACCTAAATCAGAGGTTCCAACTACCGAGCCACAAAGGGTTAGCTACCAGCCCCTGCTTGGACCCTCATCCATCCGCCTGGCCGAGCAGCTTCTGCTGCTGGCAGTGATACGGGGTTAAAACTGGGGGGGGGAAGCCCCAGGAGGGAGGCAGCCAGCTCCATGCGCCCTAAGCTCCTGTGCCGGTCCACAGGTTAGGACCAGAGTCAGGGAGAAGGGAACGAGACTAGGAACAAACAAAGACTAGACACAAACGCTTCTAAGTTGGAGTGATGCTGAAATAGGGAGAAATCACTGGAGAACAGACTCGGGCTATGGTGCCTTCACTTGAAAGATGGTGTACAATATTCTGCCAGCTTGTAGCTGGCCTTCTGTGACATGGGTCTTGCTACTGGGACATGCTTGTCCACAAGTTCAGGATTGTATTACGCCCATGTTTTCCAGCAGGGGTTCACTCTTGAAAAGGTTCAGGCAGATTTTTAGTTACTGGACTGCATGATACAGCAGCATACCTCTTCAGTGAAAAGAGTTCTTGGAACTACAATGATGCTTCTTCACATTTGCTGCCTGTTCACTTCTAGATGCAGTGCACTTTGTTTGTTAGAAACTATATAGCACAAGCCTTGTTTAAAAAAAAATGTGTCCTTTCTTCTTTGCCCTACTGAGACAGTAGGTTTTTCTGGCTTTTAAGTCCTGGAGTTAAGCTCTAAGTGGCAGGGAACAGCTCTCATCTCGGGAACCTGCTAGTCTGAGCCCCAGTCCGGCAAGAGAGGTTAAAAAATGTTGGTTTTATCGTGTTACTTACAGAAATCCACACCGGGGCAAGCAGGTTTATTATAGAATCTACTATATTTTTTATTCTGAAATGGATGGGTGTGTAGGGGTGTGCATGTGCATGAGAGAGAGCAGCTTGCACTATTATAATCATTAACATTTAGCAATTTCTTACTGACACTGGTCTATAATATTTCTTTTTTTGGTTCCAACAGGTCCAACTTCTTGGTGGTGATGGTCTGGAGCATGATGCTGATGAAACAGAAGACGATGAATCATCAGAGCAACGAGCTCGCAGGCCAATGAATGCATTTCTCTTGTTTTGCAAACGCCATCGCTCCCTTGTGCGACAGGAACACCCCCGTCTGGACAATCGTGGTGCTACCAAGATATTAGCAGATTGGTGGGCTGTTCTAGACCCAAAGGAGAAGCAGAAATACACTGACATGGCCAAGGAGGTATGTGGTTTTTGATTGATGTATGAAGAACAGCATGACCTGCTATGCCTCTACTACCTCGTATAGTCCTAGAGTTGTAATGTATGAACGCGTTCCTTACCAATCTACACAAAGCACATCTACACAAGACATTTACTGTAGAGTTACCTAATAAGTTCTGCGGTAAATACCCCTCTGTGTCTGCATGTGTGGCCATAGTAAGGTAATAAACTCCACCTCAGGTTAGTACTTGTAACAGAGTGTTTTAGTGTGCAGCAACACGGGTATAGATGCTAAAGGGGCTGGCTGGGGCATGCTGGCTAGCCCCATGCTGGAGCACCCCCTCGTGCCCCAGCCAGCCTCTGAAGCATGGTGAATTAAGTCAGAACAATGCCAAGCTTACAGGCTGTGATCCTCTCGGCCCCCTGCCAGCCTGGGCTGCTCTGTCCCAGCTCAACATGCTGTGGTCCCTGATGCACGTGTAAATACTGCACCTGGGAGCAATAAACTCCGATGCAATATGCACCAGAGGTTTTCTTGCTTCAAATTAATTGCACATGTAGAAAGTGTCTACAGTGTATCAGAAATTCTCTGAGCTGCCATTTTCTAAACTGAAGGTCTTGACAGTGACTTGCATATGAAAACGGTCAAAAGAGTGTTTTTGTGCTTCAAGTGCTCGTTATTTTGGACACCAGTGCAAGGGAAGCAATATGTATCCAAAATATCCAGTTCTTGGTAATCTTCTGAGTGCTTTGGACCTGCTTGTACTACAGCATTATCATGGTGCTGGCCTTAAAAGGCGTGACAATACATTGGAGCACGTCCATTAGATAAGTAATCTGTTCCCTGAACTTACCTTGAACTTTGTACTTATCAGTGATAAAGCTTGATATATACGACACCTTGAAAAGTTTGACTAACTTTGAGGTTCTTTTCCTTTACTAATAATGTCATGTTCTTCAGGTTTTTAAGTTGTCTGTTGTGAAATAGGTCACATGGCAAACTTTAGGGTGACAGTACCTTCACTCGGAGGCTCAAATCTGGGTATCGTATGAGAGAGGAAAAAGACCTTCATTTCAGGGAACATCTCTGCTTAATCTGCCAATTTAAATGACTCCCCAGAGGATTAATATGCAGAGTAAATTGGTCCCAAAAGATCCCCAGTGCTGTTGATGGAGTGGGTTTCACTATATCCAATTATAGGATGAATGTAGCCCGAAACAGCAGAAAATAATAATTAGTTGTTAAACTTGGATTGTTTGAGGCACAAAGTTAGATGCAAACAAATCAAGTGCTGGGACATTAGGAGGGAAGAGCATTTGTAGACTACATTGAACAAGATATAAGTGGAGCCTGAGTTGTAGTGTTCCTTAGAACAATTAAGGGGACAATTATCCATAACTTGCATAGTACTTGGGATCATTTGCTACTGTTGCCAATTGTACATGAATATTGGGTACCCAAGGAGTGCTTCATTAAGTTGTA
This sequence comes from Crocodylus porosus, assembly GCF_001723895.1. Lineage (NCBI taxonomy): Eukaryota > Metazoa > Chordata > Crocodylia > Crocodylidae > Crocodylus > Crocodylus porosus. Next base: position 4,221,920 of record NW_017728906.1, on the reverse strand, counting down.
GAGCTCTCTGGAAAGATGCACTTACTTATTTCTTGAGTCTCTCTCTTGGGCCATGTTCAGAAATAGTAGGGAAAAGTGAAGCACTATACGTGGCTTGTACAGACTTTACAAATACTTTATAACTTCACGTGTAAACAATTTCAGAGAGACTAATATAGCTTATATCAGGGAACTGGTGAAAGTACAAGTAACTGGAAATTTTGGGAAATGGAAAGAAAAAAAATAATGGGAACAAAAATGTTTTGGTGAATGTGATTTATTTTTTTTAATTGCTTCCTGTTGCTGAAAGAAACTTTTTCATTTTAAAGGAGAAATAATTGCAGCACCCCCTTGTGAAGTGACAGATCTGAAACTATTAATCATAGTATTGTATAAATTACAGTTCCTGTAGTGATTTTTTTTTATTCATTTTCCTTAGCATCAGATATTGTATTTTACTAATGTAGAAAAACAATAAACCAATCTGAATTCAAATCATTAAAATTAGCTCCAAGATTGTGTATAAGATAAAGTGTATACTTTTTATTCTTTAAACAGTTGTACAATGCAGCAGTAATTAGTAGCTAGAACATATAAACTAATGTTTTAGACCCTTTTCCTAGACAGGCTCAAACTGCAGAAAAAACAACCAAAACCCCATTGCAATGCATTACTTGATATCATTTTTGTGCTTGATTTTGCTGTTAGTCTTGTCTTGGGGGGGATAACACCATAACTCAGTTGTATTGTAGTGCTTGTAAAAAACAGTTTTGTGTAAACTTTTTTGATAATTGTTTAGCCCAGAATTGTCAAACTTATCTGGCCTGGCAAGCCAAGTGAGTGGCACAGGGCTGGTCCACAGACTGGATCAGGCCCACAGACCCCCTCCACCTCCCCTTCCCCCAGCATACCTAATCTTGCGGCTGCTCTAGCTGACCTGGGACCCGTGCTGCGGATCCTGGAGTGGGCACCACGTGCAGTGTAGTCCAGCAGACTGGCAGCTGCCCTGTATGCATTGGCCACCCTGCTGGGCTGTGCCTCACAGTGCCTACCACAGCCTACCCCAGCACCTAAAGGAGTGAATAGCACATGGCACCAGCTGCAGTGCAGGTCCCAGATTGGTCAGTATGACACTTTGAGGCACATGTTCCATAGCTGACCACCGCATGTGGTGCGATCCAGCCAGGATGGTCACCATGTTACAGCGTTGCTACTGCTTCAGCCAGACTGTGCCGCGAACAGTGCAGTTCAGGTTCCAGATTGGCTGGAATAGCCACTGGATCAGGTATGCTGGGGGAGAGAATCCATGCGCCAGGTGCAGCTCGTGGATCAGTCCTGCACTGTGGGCATTTGCTGTGCCCCAGCTGGGTCTTATGAGACACAGGAGCAGTACAGGGGGGCCGGATAGTAGGGCTCTGAGGGCCATATCTGGCCTTTAGGCTGTTTGTTTAAAACCCCTGGCTTAGCAGTCACGGACTGTGTTTTAAGAGAAAATGATGGCTTGAAATTTTCCATAGAAAGCCTTCTGCTCTAGTACTATTGTTGTGAAGTCTCAGGAATTTATTTTTTAACTGTAAACAGCCAAAGTTTACAGAAATAGGCACCTAGTTAAATGGTCTGATTCATATCTACTGAGCACTCAACAATTTTCAGTCTTAGACCATTTATTTAAGTACCTAAATTTCGATTTAGAAATGTTAACTACAGGCACCAACATAAGATATTCAAATGTCTTTAAACACCTGAATAGGTAAGAAGTTGCTAAATGAGTTTATCAAAAGCAAGTGAGGCATTGAATCCTGTTGATATTTGGGGGAAGTTAGGTGTTTAATTCACTTCGACATCTTTGAAAACTCCACTAGGTGCATACCTGCCTCCTCAGATATCTACCTATTATTGAAAAGCTGGCCCCAGTTTTTAAAAATACTGGAATTTTTGCTATATTAATATGCATTCTATGTTCATAGGCAAGTCAGTGGGAATTCTGCTGTTGTCTTCAGTAGGGGTAGATCTGATTGATACACTACAGATGCTGTGAGATTCATGAGTGTTCAAGGCAAAAGTTTCATAGGCTACTGACTGTTTTTGGTAGAACCAGCAATGCTCATTGTCATTCATAGATTTCACAGACATTAGGGCTGGAAGGGACCTCAGAAGATCATCGCATCCAGTGCTCTGCCCCAGTATTTACAGCCTCACTGAGAACATGGCTTTCTAGCTATTTAGAATGAAAACTGTTTTATTTACTTGTATTTTTATTCATTTGTTCCTGGTTAAAAGGAATTCTCTGTTCCCTGCCCACCCCCAACCCTTCCTCTCTTCCCCCTTCCCAATCCTTTGGTTCTATATATTCAAATCACTTTATAGGCCTTGATTCTCATGCGTTACGAGGGGGCAGGAATCTGTTTTTAAATATTTCTCTGTATCCTTAAGACCCTGGCCATCTGAGTTGTTTCCTTTGGTGAGCAGTATGAGATCCCTGGTACATGCATTTAGTTGAAGGTGTGATATGATCCAATCCCCAATCCGAACAGTTGGGTCTCCTGCTGTGCCAAATGTGTATGGCAGGGGGAGCGATTCGGAGATCAGATCCTAATCTCGCTCTTTCTATTTACAAGTACTGAGAGAACCCAGGAGTGCCAGGTTGGGGCCAACAATCAGCTGATTATTGTCTCCCGATCTGTACTGCACCAGGGTCTCAAACTAGCCCCTGTGCAGTGTGGGGCAGACAATTCACTGATTGTTGGCTCTGGCCATATGTTACATTTTTAACGCACTATAGAAACCAGCCATAGAAATGGTCTGCATTAGTCGTGGAACATTTTCATGGCTCATTTCCTATTTATTGACACTTTAAGTTAGATTCATGTGTAGAACCTTTCCCATCTATGCTGTGATTAACACGTTAATTGTGGCGTAAATGTAACATGTAGGGGGAGCCTGATAAATCCATGCCCTTGCCACGCATTGACAGAACTCTAACTGCACAAGCTGTTCTCAGCCTTTTCATTGTCAAAGTCAACTGGGCTCTCACCTTGTTTTGCTGTTTGGTTGGGAGTAGTATCAAAATGGAAAAAAACAAATATTTGCCTTCCCTAATGGAGATGCCCTGTATGAAACAGTGTGAACCATCCCCTTTACAGGGCGTATCAGTTTTCAATCTGTCATATTTCTGGTTGTTCTTGGGAAATCCTAAACTCCTGAATTCACATGACTCTGAGAATCTTAAAAAATAAACCAGCCATGTTTCTAGCCCTCAGGTTGTCGAAATAAAGTTGGAAAACATGAACTGTAAAAATTTAGATGTCAAATGACCTTTTATTTTATTAGTTAGTTAAATCTCATAGTTTCATTCACAGCTTGTTGATGATGTGGACAGACCTGGCGCTGATGCATTGATGATTTTGGTGCTGGTAATATGTGACTGCAAACGAGCAGTGGAGACCCATTGATGCAAGGCATTCACTACTTCCTTCAGCTAGTACTGGCCATTGAAACAAAGATATACCGCACGATATGAATTGTCATGCCAATTACAGCTCCGCCAAGAGCTACTGCTTTAAACTTGTATTGTTAAGGACTTTATTAAGGTTGTATCAGGGTAGATTGAGATGCAGCTGGATTCCTCTGACACTTTGGATACTTATCAACTAAGGTTTTAGATTGTGATGGGAAGACTCCATTCAATTCCTTGGTCAATATCTTTTTACAGCTAGATAAAGGTTTAGTGTCTTTGTTAATTATATTGGGTCTAATTAGCTCTGTATACCGACCTGTCACAAGATTATGTTGTCCTGGCTCTGTACTTGTAGGAGTAGGATATTGGTGTTCTAGATGATTTAGGTCCTGGCTCAGAGAACATAGCCTTATTCAGAACCACATTAACATGTAAGTAAGACTCACTGAAGTCAACAGGATTTACATGCTTACTTAAACTTCAGCACATGTAAGTACCTTGGTGAATTTGAGCCTCGATTCCTTGACTTCATGAGATCTCAGATTGCTGCGTTTGGTATTTACTCATTAAGCCTCTAATGCCATAGTGCTGAATGTGGGTTATCCTAACCCAATCAAATCCCAACATGGCAATGGCATCTTATAAAGCCTTATATATATGCTACTCTTAGACAATTGCCATGCAGTGCTTTAATGTGTCTGGAATACAGAGCATTTCATGTTCTGAACTCCCAAGCAGTGCTCTGCATAATGCCATTGCAGTTCATGCTGATAGGTACTATGTCCTGTTACCTGAGCACACTGGTATATGTGTGGACTCTAAACTAGGAAGTCTTAAGAAACTATTCAGTTGGTTGATTGAAGGAAACAGTAGGCTCTGGCGTCTCCTTTAGCTTTTACCTAGAGATGTGCTTGGTATTTGTTTGGAGTACCTCCCTATAAACCATCATGCAAATACCATATTTTTCACATACAGCACATACCTTTCCCCCAAAAAATCAGATGTGTGTAGGTTTAAGTGAGGAAGCTGATTTTTCTGACTGGGATAGAAGCACCCTGCTTTGATTCTTATTCCACAGTGCAACAGGTCTGACCTTTCTATTCAGGTTGCTGAGGGAGTCAATTGACTTAATGGTTCATTTTCCTTCGTCCTGAAGGTGTGAACAATTGTCTCTCCTTTTTAATGGTCTTGATGTCCCACTAATCAAGCTAACCTTCTGTTTCACAGCTCTGGAGACTCTTTACCTTTTTTCAAAATCATACATCCACCCATAGAGACCAGGCTTCAGCAACAACTAGGGTTTCAGCTTTAGGTAAATATGAAAGAGGGCAAGTCGGTTGAAGGTTAGGTCCTGCCTCTGCTCTGTACGGCCATAACTCTGTAAAAAATCTTCATCATCTCTTCCTTTCAAAAACAAGTTGTGTTATATTCTAGGATGTGTTATACCACATTTCATTGCATATATGTCTTCATTTTAGGCCTTGACTTGCTAACTTTTAAAATAAATGTTGTCCTCAGTAGTTTTTTGATACCTTTGGCTCACAAAACAAAAACTGTTGTGCCTGATCACTCCTTTAGAGCTGTCAAACATCTATCTTTCAATCTGTCCTTCACATATTTTTAAGCTTGAAAACTTGGATTTTGAAAGAATACAAGGAAGTTACGTACTTGATCTTAATCAACTCTCTCCTGCCCCTTTGAAAGCCCTAATCAGAGGTAATTTATTGGCTTTACCAAGGAAAATTCCAGTAAACATAGTGCTGTACTTTTACCTGCTCTGAAAACAGCTTTTACCTGCTCTTGCAAGCTTAGCTGTACTTTGTCACAAGTAGCATTTGTTATGATTTGATAGACAACCTGTTAGATTGCCATATTAGCCTGTAAAACTATTTTTGAAGCAATAAAGCTGATTGGAGGGCCATGTTACTCATTGCTAGAGACTCTAGACTTTTAGTTCCCTGAGCAGAAAATCTGATGCATGCGTGGGCTGCTTGTTCTAACAATGGAAAGCAAAGCTGTTTCTTTGTGTATTTTCTTCTCTTCACAATGATGCTATTTATGACGCATGTTCACTAGTAAATTGAGCTGTTCAGGCTGAATTGAAAAAAGTAGGAGGTGCCACTGTCTTTAAATTTTGTATCTAATACGTACATTCCATTCAAGACGCACAGAAAGAATATGTGGGTCAACTGTACTTGCACTTTTTTTTATAGGCTTTCCTATAAATACAAAACTTCACACACAAGAATCACTTAGTATTCCTGCTTTCTGAAGTGAATCATCCATGTCCTTGCTACAGTCTGGAGGTGGAAACTGACAGCTGATAGAGTAAGGCAGAAATTAAAGTTAAGGAGACACATATGCAATGATGATACTGCCAGAGGCATACAGTTTTGCAATTCAGATGAATACAGCTTTCTCAAAACATTGCAATAGCTGTATAAGAGACAAAGGCTTTCAAAATGCTGTTTCCTGGATTCGTCAGTAGACAAAGGACACTCTCCATGTTTTTTTCACATGTTGTGTAAAAGGTAATTGCACTGAGGGTGTGTGAATAGATGTGAGCACATTTTAACTCCTTATTCTGCCCCAAAGGAAGTAAGTACCCAAAGGAATTCAGGAAGATGGTGGGTTAGTCTTCATGCCCATTCAGAAATGGGCAAGAAGGGTATGTTTAACACTGAAAAATGCAAGGTTCTCCAACTTGGGAGGAAAAACCTGCAGCATCCTTATAGGCTCGGCAGTGCTATGCTGGCTAGCGCTACGGATGAAAAGGACTTGTGGTCAGTCACGACCCCCAAGATGAACATGAGCCTTCAATGTGATGCAGTGGGTAGTAAAGTGAGCAAAACACTGGCTTGCATCCATAGATACTTCTTAAGTAAATCCTGGGACATCTTTCTCCCATTGTAGTCAGCCGTGGTGAGGCTGCAGCTGGAGCACTGCGTCCAGTTTTGAGCTCCACGATTCAAAAAGGATGTGGAGAAGCTTGAGAGTCCAGAGAAGAGCCCTGTGCATGATCAGAGGTCAGGAAAACAGACCTTATGACAACAGGCTGAGAACTATGGGGCTCTTTAGCCTGGAAAAGCGCAGGCTCGGGGGTGATCTGATGGCTACCAGTTTATCAGAGGTGTTCACTAGGATCTGGGGAAACAATTGTTCAGCAAAGCGCCCCAAGGGATGACAAGGTTGAATGGTTATAAACTACTGCAAGACCTGTTTCAGGCTGGACATAAGGAAGAATTTCTTTATCGTCTGAGCACCCAAGGTCTGGAATAGCCTGCCATCGGAGGTGGTTCAAGCACCCACACTGAGTGCCTTCAAGAGAAATTTGGATCCTATGATCCCAGCTGACATTCTGCCCCTTGGGCGGGGCCTGGACTTGAAGATCTTCTGAGGTCCCTTCCACCCCTAATGTCTATGAAATCTATGAAATGGGTCTCTGTTAATACCTTAGAAGTTCTCAGACCTCCTTGGCTAGGAATAGTAATATTTGGTAGCCTCACATAGAGGCTAAGCATTCCAAACCCATAGCAGTTGTGCTGATAAATACTTTGCAAAGTGAACCACAAAGGAACAGGATTTATGTTGAGGTAAGAGAGAGGCCTCAGGCTTACTTACAGTCCTGTAACTGTGACACAACAAGCATCTGAACAACTGCTCACAAAGGGCAACTGGGAGAGACATCTCTCCTTTCTGTACTCTGAGTTGTATGGCAGCACGTCCTGGACCACCACCAGCAATAATCCAGAGATTAACTGCTTGCCTTTTGCCACATGACAACTGGCATGACTGAGATTCTTCACTTAAAGATTCCTGTATCAAAAGAGTAAATGCTCATTTTTGTATATTACCCTAAAGAACTTGTCAACATTGGCAATCCTTTGATTTGATGATGATCTCTGCCCCAGCTCACTGATGAGTCTTGAAGTGACTTAAGATCCAATCCTTGAGCCACAGATCTGTCTGCAGAAATTTCCCACAGGGTAAGCTGCAGGCTGGGATGGTTCTCCTTTTCCTTCCTTCACTCTCCTTTCTGCTTCGAGGGCAAGATGCTTTACCTGAAAACAGACTGCCACTTGATTGAGGTTGCAGTGTCATTGGGGTTAGTTGGCAGCCAGCTCCTCTTAATTCTTAATCTCAGCATCTGTTTTCTTGTGGTTTTTCTGCAATGTGTCCTTTGTAGCTTTTTTTTCTAGCACAGTGAGATCTCAACTGTTACTAGGCTGGAGCACTTGTTTTGGGAGTTGAAAGTCGGGCATCCGCACACAATGTCCAGCTCAGTGAATTTAGTGCTTGAGGATCACTGACTCAATGCTGGTAACACTGGCTTCAGCAAGGATGCTGATGTCTGTGTGGTGATCTTCCCATTTGATGTGGAGGATTTTAGAGAGGCATCATTGGTGATACCTTTCCAGGCTGTTGAGATGACAAATGATAGTTCTCCCACACTTCACATCTGTAGAAGAGAGCAGGGATGATGACTATGTTGTAGGACTGGATTGTGGTGTTTTTCTGGAGATAGTGATGAATAAAGAGATACCAAAGAAATTTCCTAAAGGAAGCACTTGCACAACAGATCCTGACCTCATTCTCCTCATCAGTGTTCAATCACTGAGAGAGGTGGCTATGGGGGTAGCAGAAGTGCCACACTACCTCTAGGATCTCTCCCTCAATGGTTATTTGGGGAGGGGGTCACATTTGTGCCCTGAAACAGACTGATAGAGCACTTCAGTCTTCTCAATGTTGAGAGAGAAGCCCAAGATTTAGTAGGCTTCTCCAAAGAGATCCAGTGCAGTCTGGAGGCTTTCCTTGGTGTACACAAGGATGATACAACATATTCGAGGTCAAGGATGGTACTTTTGTTTTTGGGTGAAAACATCTCAGGTTGAAAAGCCCTCCATCTGTTTGGTATTCAGCATCAATTCCAGAAAGAAGGTAGTCCTTAATCAGAACCAAGATGAGGGTAAAAAAAATGGAGAACAGAGCTGAGGTAATGAGATCCTTGTTACACCCCTAATTTTGATAACAAGTAGATCTGTCTCCAGTCTGCTGCAAAGAACAGGTGCAGTCATCAAGGTCCTGAGAAGCCTCAGGACCTGGATGTACTTTTCAAGACATCCAAATCTGGCCAGTACTTTCCATAAGGATGTACAACTGATGAAATCAACAGCCTTAGTAAGGTCAATGAAGGCCATATACAGGTCCTATGTTGGTTCTGATGGACAACAAAGATCATGTCAATTGCCCCACGGACTAGTCTGAAACCAGTGGGATTCCAGCAGGACCTCCTCAGCAAGAGGGAGAAGACTGTTCAGTAGAATGTGGGAGAGGATGAGGATCCCTGCTGTGGAAAGGAGAGCTGTACCTCAGTAGTTCCCACATACAGACTTATCACCTTGGTGATAGTCGTCATGATGTTGCCATTCCTCAGATCCACAGGGGTCTCCTTGTTGCTCCAAATTTGGGGTATAAATTTATGGAGTTTCAGAGCCAGTTCTTCACTGTCAGCCTTGTAGGTTTTAGCAGGTAAGCCATCTGATCCAGTAGCCTTCAGGTTGTTCTTGGCTTCCTTAATGGCATACCAGACCTCAAAGACGGGAGGGTTGGCAAGGGATCCCCTTTCAGAGTGTCAGGGGATGGACTCGGTGGTATCTGTCACAGTTAAGCCAAAGTTCAAGAGTGCCTCAAAGTGCTCTTTCCATCTAGCTTGGATAGATTTGTTGTCTTTGAGGCTCACTGAGCCATCCTGGGATCGCAGGAAAGTAGAACTGTGGGATATTGGCTGTAAATGGCTTTCATTGCCTGGAAAAAGCTACATATGTCATGTTTGTCAGCATAGAGCTGGAACTCCTTTGCTTTATCTTGCCACCACTGATGTTTTTTTTGATTTCCCAGATCCTTCTTTGAGCTTATGTATAGCACATAATTATTATTGTACTTCGGCAAAAGGGTACTTCCCATAGAAAAGATGCTCACTTGCATGCCCTAAGAATGCACCCTTGTTTATCTCTCTTGATCCCAAAATTCTCTTAAGCAGCAGCAATGTTATAATACTGTAACTTTTTACCCTAAAAGGGAGCAGTTATAGGTATGGAAAATTATTTATCATTAACTGTCTTCCCTCCCCCCCACCTTCTCTTTAATCTGGTATTTCATAGCTGTAAATAAAAACTCCTGACTTGTGGCACACAGAACATACCTAGCTAATTCTCACCTCTTTTTACATAAGTACTGGTTCAAAAAGGTAGTTTTTTGTCATCAGTTCCATTATCTTTTATCTCAGCTCCCATTTGGTCAGCATTATGTCCATCTTCTCCTGCCATCTGCTTATTTTTCACCACTTCCAATGACATCTTTGAACCAGGATATTCAGTCACTGAAGAATGGATTACAAAGCAAACTGATAGATCATAGTTCCTGTATAATATGACCTCAACATTTTTTCAGAGAAGTTTGTTTTCTTATTGTGTATCTTATATTAAATATGCCATAACCTCATTTCCTATTTGCTGATGAAAGTTCCTTAAGACAGTTGAAGTGTATGAGTAGGAATATCATGCAGGAGAAAACCAGGATCCCTGGTCATGACTACAAGCATTGCTTTGGCTTTTTCCTTACTGACGAGACAAATCCTGTAATTTTAAATGTGCTGATATCTAGCTATATATCTATATAAGCACAGGCATTTATTTTATTGACCAAATAATTTTAAAATATAATCATCAGATATCCTAGATGCAGCTCTGTACCAAACTGCGTTTGAGTCAGATTTTCCATTAGTCTCTGTAGAGTGGCTAAGTTGGTTCTGCTGTCAAATGTCAAGAATGTACCCAGTTTACTGTAACATGTATTCTGTGTGCTCAAGGCCACAGAAAGTTTTAAACAGCCACAATGTATTCTGTTGCTACAGATTGTCAGACAGAGTTGTAAATTCTGGATGTGAGCATGAGGTAAATTATCTGATGAAGTGCCACTGAAAATGAGATGGTATCAGTAACCATTTATTTTCCCAGAAATATAACTGGCCTTGAAAAAGAAGATAAACTCAAAAGCCAAGCTGTCCAAAGAAAAGTCAATGCATAGCAAGGAGATGTGTAATTCTGCCACATTTATCTATAAATGTATGGTTATTAACAGCAGGAAAGCAAACCAAGATTGCATCTGTAAATGCGTTTAATCTAAATGGCTGTCCCATTATATCTAATGAGTGGGAGATCTTCATGAGGCTCCTTGAGGGTACTGGAAAACTCTTTCTGTGGGTGAGGCTGCAAGATCAAGGCTAAAATATGCTGGCAATAGTAAACCCTGATGAGGATTGAAACGGCCACTTTGAAATCCAGCTTTTCCTATTGTAAAGTTTGTCTTGTCAAACTGAATTTCAAGTATGTGATCAGTGCTTTTGCTAGATTAAGGCAAAGCTAGGATCAAAAAGGCTACGCACTGAATGCAGCCATCTTAAAAAGAAGGTATTCTCCCATTGTCTCATAAATATCAAATAGCCGCAGCAGATAAGACTGTGTTTTGTTTGTTTACTTGCTTGTTTCCCTCTTTACTGATACGTGTTTCCCTTCTCTTCTAGTACAAGGATGCATTTATGAAGGCAAACCCTGGCTACAAGTGGTGTCCCGCAACAAATAAGCCTGTGAAAACCCAGTCATCCACTGTTACAAACAGGAAGAAACTGTGGGCTTTCCCATCAGACTCTGTGAAAGATTTACCAAGCCCCAAAAAAGTGGCAAAGACTGAAGATATGCCTCAGCTTAATTTTGGAATAGCGGGTAAGCTTGGATACCCCACTAGTGTTATCACAGTCACCACTGATGATGTTACCTTGATAGACGGAATACCTCTTCGTTCCAACTTCTGTCATGATTCAGTCCTCTGTCTTGTCTCAAATCAGGAAAGTTGGACATAGCTCTTAAGCATATGTTTAAAATCTGTATATTATTTTGAATGAGGATAAATTGAAGCACTTAAAAGTGCTATCCAAAATCCTGGCCTCTAAGAACTTCTGAAATATAATAACTTGTCATGGATTCCAATGTTACGGTTTATGCCCCTTTTTAATTAAAGTTAGATCTTTCCACTCTTCAGAAAATGAGAGGAAAAAACGCATGCCGTTCTTTCTTTCAAATTCATAGAGCACTGTGCTATGTTTAGCAGTTGACTGCCAACAGGAGTAATGTGCTGGTAACTACTAAAGAAAAGTTGTTGAGGTGTTAATGAACAATGTTCCTGTGGATGAAAGCATTTGATGAAGCACACTGTCTCTGACATTAAAGATCCAATAGAAGAAAATTGATTTTAAAACTAATAAAATTAAATCTGTTCTCTTTTCTTAACCTAGAAAAGTCATGTTTGAGTAAGTATGGTAAATCAGACTTACACCAGCACTAAGATGAGGTTTTTCCCCTTATTTGCATATAGGGAAATGTCATTAAATACATTGTCTATCATTAAACTGCTGCTGAAAGCACCATGTGATCAGTAATAGAAACCAACAAAGAAGATGATTTAAATGCAGCCAACACTGGGCATGACCATTAAAACACATGGCTCAAGTTGGACAAACATATTAATAGGAATCTTTTTTTTAAGAGACTTTTTTTTGTGTTCCAATCCAAACCAGCCAAATCAATTCCAAATCTGTGAGTTAGTCAAGAACCATTAGTGGCCATACTACTGGCAACATCCTCCACCCCACCTGGGGCTTCAGATGCTTCCAAATCCTTTGGCAGGCATCCTACGTGCAGGTCCGAAGCCCAGCGGCTTGGGGTTCAGATGCCACCAAGTTTCACCTGCCCTCAGAACCAGTGAACCACGAGCCTTTTGGCTTTGGACTAGTATCGTGCATAGTTCATACTATACGTAAGTAGGTGCCAAAAGTGCTACTTAAAACTGTGTTTATACCTGTGCTAAAACTTGCAGCAGGTTCAAAAAGAGTGAAATGCATCAATTCTGGATTAACTTAAGTGATGTGCCTGTATGCAAAACACACCTGGAGTATTTATTTCAAAGTCAACGTTTTCAAATTTGCCCTTCACTTCCATATGCTCAGGGAGAGCAGGGCATGACAGTAAGGATGGTAGGGAAGAGGCTGCAGGGGGAGGAAGCTGGGGGGCAGAGGACAAGGGGGCAACCTGACCTGCCAGATTTATTTTCCCAGCTGTAGCAGTGAGAAGGGGACAAAGTCAGACCTCCAAAAGTTGGATTGAAACCTCCAATAATTAGATTCTATACCTGGAGAATTATAACAAATTTATAAATATTCCATATATAGAATCTAATTATTGGGGTGTTGTCTTGTATTCAACTAAATATAAGCGATGGGCTGATTTATCCTCTGTTCTAATGAATGACAGCGATGACTAAGTGTTACCAGAACATAGAAGAACGTGACCTTGGTAAACATGGGCATTAATGTACTTGAATGTCAGCAGCTTCTGAGCCTAAAACTGGCAGAAACTAGATGTTATTTAGAAGGGGATAAAAATAATCTTCCTTTTTTCTTTTCTAAAAAATAGTTAGACTCTATCTATGTTGTCAATTTTGAAACTTTTCAGGTGTTTGTTGTGTCTGGGTTGTGCTAAATGTGTGACAGGTGGATAGTATTTTCTGCCCTAGAGAACTTTCAGACAAAATTGTAGGGAAAATTTTGCTCATAGAGCAGGTTTGAAAGGATTAAAAAAATACCTTTTTTTGCCCATTCCAGCTCTATGAACTTTTCTGTAATGAAATAACTTCTTGAAGGAACTGTGAACTGTAATTCAATAGGAATCTCTGCACATTACATAATTTTGTGATGTGTGTTGTATGGGAACCTGGTACTAGAGATTGTCATAATCTTCATTCCATTTGGCTTCTACCATCAGAAGAATGTTGAACTTTGTGGCTTTTTAAATGTCTTAAAAAGACCTGATGAGCAGTTAGCAGGAATTGGTTGCACCTACCCTAACATGCTTTAGTTAAACAGAACATGATATACCCCCTCTGAAAATAGACATAACAATTTGAAGAGTGGGTAGTCGGTTAATCTTTGTACAAGTAGTGGAGGAACTAGACACTAGATTTCTGGTAGGATCTGCTAAGTGTAAAGAGATCTACCACCTATGCCAAGGCAAACAGACTTCTTCAAGCAGAAGATGACAGCTTATGAGCCCTGGCCCTGACATCCAAATAACTATGCACTTGCTTAGCTGTATTCATATCATTAGATTTTTTTTAAACACAAAAAATGTTAAGGATGTGCATAATTTAAGTAAATGCTTCCAGAACAACAGTTTGATTAGTAAGATCTAAACTGTATATTAATGTAGATCTCCTGAATCCCACCCCAATGTCTTTACCTACAAGACTATCCTTCTTCCTTAATGAAGACAGTGTTTATGTTCCTGAGAATTCTCTGCTGTAGTCTGGTAGGATTTCAGGTCCTGTTCTTGCCCAGATGCACCCACTAATGATAAATAGATGGTTCATCCGTACAAAGTTAGCCTGCAAAAGTATGACTACCTCATGTATGACTAGTTCATAATGGGAGTTAACATCACGGAATGATGAATCTTTAGTTTACTGTTTGGAGAACTATTATGTCTGCTCTGTACCAGTTGCTGGTAAATGTACCTCTGAATTTCTTTCTTCTCCTGCAGAACAAAATGTATCCCATTCTCTTTATGTTATATCCAAAATAACTAGCTTTAACATCTGCACTGACTGTTGCCAAGGAACCAGAAGTAGCTGAATAAGTATAGGAAGCAATGAAAAAGTATAGAGTATCTGAAACCATTGATACTGTCTTAAATGACATGCATCGTGAAGTAATTCCTTGCCTAGAATTAGGAAAAATGTACCATGTCAAGAACATCCCACACAGCAATTTCACTTGATGTTACTTGTAAAAAGCTTTTTCCCCTTTGCTTTAATACGCAATAATATTAAGAAAACTGGGATGTAGGGCAAAATTCTTCGCAAATAGTCCTCCTGGAATTAGCAGAAGAATGGATATGTGTAAGGATTTCTTTGGGTGATATATCTTTTATTGGACCAACTGCATAGTTGGGACAGAGGTAGATAAGCTTTCAAGTGCAAGACATTCTTCAGGTCTATAATGATCACACGCACACGCACACTTTTTTTTTAAAAAAGAAGGGTGTGCTGTCTGTAAAGTAAGCTTCCCCTTTTCCTCCTGTGCTAGCCATTGTTGGGTATATAATGCTCAGTACAGCGCTGGGATTTTCTATACAGTGTCACAAGCACCGTTTCACCTCAACTCCCGATATGTATATTGGAATCAAGTGTGTTTTTACAAGATGTCTTGGGTGTGCCTTATTAGTGGACATAAGGCAAAATGGGTATTCTGTACAGTGGGTCTCTCTTGTACGGTTTCCCCATCCAACAAAACATTTTGAAGTTCAAAATCTTGTCTATTCTTTAAGATGAGATCTGTACCTTTTTGAAGCTTTGTAAAAAGACGGAGAGATGAACAGGAAGGCAGAAATGGCCTCCCACCCCTAATCACCACTGAATAGCCAGTTGCTTGGCGCTAGGGTCACTCATCTGGAATATGGGTGTTAAGTAGTTTGGGTTAATTGTCTCTAGTTGGATCTGTTCCATTTTGGTAAATTATTAAATATTCATTAGAGCATGGCTTGAACTGCTTCTTTTGTGTTCTGTGCAAGTACTATAACCATTGGCCCATAGAGTCCATCTCTTTGGTCCAGAGTATATTTAACTATTTATACAAAGTGGAACATCTCCAGCAGGAGTGAATGAGATGGGTAGGCAGAGAGTGACTGTTTATGTCAGCGGTTAAAGCACAAGTGACTGCTTATCTCAGTGACTGAAGCAAATAGCAGCAGTATGTGAGATCAGAGATTTATATACCTTGTCAGAATCAGCCAGAGGAGGGATTTTTTGCATTCCTTGTGCATACGCAGGTGCACACACTCTCACTTGCATGCTTGTGCTCGCTCACTTGTGCAGTCTCTCCCTCTCCCTCTCCCTCTCCCTCTCTCTCTCTCTCTCAGTTAGAAATTCCAACCTGAACCCAATGAAGTTTTACTGCGAGTGGCACATTCCTGCAGCCCTTCCTTCCCCCACCCACCACAGTTTGGATGAATCAGCATTTTCCACCTGGAAAAAAACTGCTTAGTTTAAAAATTCCTAGCTACCCCTCTATTATAGTCCCAGAGTAGTAAAAGTCATCACTCCCAAACAGTGTGCCCGTTGTTAGTTTTGGCAATAATAAAAGCTTCAGTGAAGGCCACAAATCAGCTTCCATTATCGTATTAATATTTGATATGTTTTTGTGAATCAGGCTCTTAATGAGAAAAGGGAATAATACCTCATTATAGGGAAATACCTGTAAATAGTTTTAAAATTATATTTATACCATTACATTATTCATATCTGTATGTTCTTAATGCCATAAGTAACACATGCACACAACCTGATGCAAATTTTAAGGCAATGTGTTCAAATATACATTTTAGTTTTTAATATCTTACATTTGCAGTTTGAAAGCCTGGTAGGAGGATTTTTCTCTTCATAAAGAGCAGATATCCAACCTCCAGCCCTCCCCTACAGCTGCAGCACAAGTATTCTTTAGCTCCTTAAGCACTAAATTAAACTCTCACTTTCTACTCAATTGTCATTTTGTTTCCACCTCTTGATTTTTATTTTTAAATAGATGGTTTAAGCATCTGTTGAATGCTTACTGAAAAAAAACTCCTAAGACACATCCTACAATTAAAGGGGGTGTGGGGAATGAAGACCATCTTTGTAGTGGAAGTAGAAGAAGGGTTTGGAACGGGTTGTTATGTGCATCATCCTGTCGTATGGTGAGGTATGCCATCCTTTTACCTCCAGATTGACCCCTTTCCTTTTGCTGTGAGAAGCTTCCACTGGGACAAGAGCTTCTTCCCGATTAGTGCCTTTAATTGATCTTCTGGCAAAATGTCCTTTCCAAGATGGATGGCCTATGCAGCCTAGGCCTAACAGGGCAGTGCTTTAGCTCAGCAGTGTACCTGGGACCTCTCCTTACATCTGCCAGCCTTTCTGTCTCAGAGTATTTTCGTTCTGCTTGTGAGCAAGTTGCTGTCTGAGGAAGTACCAAGACATTGTATCTTCTCTTTGACAAAGCTTATTTTTGTCTGTCCTAGTAATAATGTGACTTTGCACTCTTATTTTGCCTCTCTCCCCTTGTTTTTTCCTGATAAATGAAGTGGGAAATTCTGAATATGCTTTTAGTACAGTTTGCTGTGAGAGGACAATACTGTCATTCTAAAACATCAGCGGACCCAGACTCAGCTGGTGTCAGGCAGACTCAGTGTATCCCTCTTCAGTCTCAGCAGACAGCTTTGCCCTGTTTCTTCAACTATATCATCAGTATAAAGATGAAAAGTGATAATCCTATGAGAGTAATTGTTTAATAGAGACCGGAAGGATAGATTAGTGATTCAAGCACTGAACTAGAACTTTGGAGGCTGCTGGGAAGCTAATTACAAGACTTGTAGGGTGTCTTGTCCGCAGTACATTGGACAGGGGTGCACCCTCCACTACATAATGCCATTAAATCCGTCTAAGTGCTCCCCCACAGTGCTGCTGGCCTCACCTTCCCCATTCTGTCCACTCCATTGCCACTGTCTCTGTGGGGAGGGGGAAGCAAGGCACAGCTGGCTTTGCCTTCCCCCTGCTCCGTCCAGTGTCCCCGCCATTGTGGCAGTGCTCCACCACGCTGCCACTTCCTGCTAAATGCTTATTTGCACTCTATTTGGCTGTTTCAGTCAGCCAATCAGAGTGCGAATAAAGCATTATGGACAGACAGATAGATTAAGAATTTTATAATATTAGAATTATTCTTCAATTTTGATCCACCTCTGAATTTTGAATCCACCTCTGAATTAAGTTACCATTTCACTTACCTCAGGGGAAGTAAAAGCCAGTTGCTACAGGATTTGTCTTTGCCCCCTTTAGCCATGTGCTCTCTGCTCTTTGTACTGTTCATATCATCAAGGAAAAATACTTCATTTCACCTGTGCTTCTGGCTTGTGAGTGCTTCAGACCAGTCATTGCCTTATTGTGTATATCACCAGGTGTAATCTGGTCCCAGCCTGGATTGTAGCTCCAGGCACCATGTTATTATCAATTAATTAGTAATAGCGAATAATCATGTGTTTGATATGCCCAAAAGAGGGCACTCTCTAAGCATATGGCGTCACTTTTCATTGCTCTCTCTACTTTTTGTTGTTAAAACTCCTGAAAACAAGAATGCTCAAGGGAGGGAAATGTCAACATTTATTTTTTAGAATTATTTTACCCAAATATAGTACCTTGGCAGGGTAACGTTTGGGCAAGATGCCCATTCAACTCCTGTCCTGTATCAGTGCTTCATTCTTCAGAGTTGTCAGCTTAGCCCTCTTCAGCACTGAATTTAGCTCAAGTTTTAACAATAAATCACTAGAAAAATTTCTTCACAGATGCTTAAGCAGAGTTACCTCTTTGGTGAATGGAAGCTTAATCTTTGATATGGTCCCTTCTCTTTATTTGTTTTGTAACTGGAAGTAGGTCACTCCCCGACTCTGAAGCTTTTGTCCGTTCATATATAACCGTTGGCCATATTAGAAAGAATATTTCCTTTGTGTGTGTTTCTGAGATTGTTCTAGTTGCCATTTTAAAAATATTCATCTCTGTAATACATGAAATCGATGACAGTAAAATCATAAATCCACACGATGGGGTGTTAAACACACAAATCCATTTAAGTCCCCTCGGACAGCTCTGGGAGTCCATTCCAGTGGGTATGGAAAATGGTTATTTGTGATTTTCTTTGACTAGCTTTATGGCATCTTTCTAGGAGCATCTGTGACAAGCAGCCTTTTGTAGAGGTTTGCATTTCTGGGAAACTTTTCTTTCAGCATGTGAATGAATTGCCTTAATACTTGGTTTTACTTTTTAACAGATCCTACACAAATGGGAGGCCTAAGTATGCTGCTGTTAGCAGGGGAGCATGCCCTGACTGCACAAGAGGTAAGTAAATCCTTCCCTTCTGCCACCCCCTGAATTGGAAGGCACCCTGAAAAGGAATAATAGTCAAGATTGGATGTTGCCATGTGTGAGCATGGTGACTTGACACTCCCCCTCAAACTAGTGGAAAGATAGGCTAGCTCTCATTTTGATGTCTCTTCAGTAATTGTGCCAGTGTAATGCTATTGACTGACTTCAGTGCTGAGGGGTCCATGTGACCCCTAACTCTACCTGTTGGGCTATTCCTGTTGTCACAGATAGGAGTACAGGAACATAACAATTCTAGTGAAATGTTTTTCAGGCTCCTGATTAAGAGTTGCCTCTACCTGTATATTTGTACAGCACCTTGCACCATAGAGCAGTTGGCTCAACTGAGGCAATATAACTATTGGATAATATACTTTGGTTATAGGTGAATTCTAATCTTGAAAAGGTTGCTAGTGCTAAGAAACGTTCAAGATACTCTAGGTGATTCCTGTTATATTTGGCTTTGTGTTTATTGTACTGCCAGTTCAAAAGGCTTGGTAGTTCAGTTGGTGTAATGTAAACATTTTGCATTTACATAGAAAACAAGTAAATCATAGAATGTGGGGGGGTTTTCTTCATAATCCCAGCAATGGAAATGCATATAGGGTTTCTGTAGTTTGGTGGTTACTTACAGTATATTTTTGCCCTCAGTTTGAAATTCCTGCATTAGGTGGGTCAAATGGACTCACATTCAATAGGTATATAAAATAGATAGTTGCTGGATCAGAAGAGGGAGTTGCAAGCAGCTTACAGGTAATAGCACTTTTCAGGGGATGGTATTACTTACTTTTATACTATGATTCCTTCAGAAGGTCTACTGTTAAATTTTGACAGCCAGAAGAACAGTCAGGGAAGCTGGTGCACACCTCTCACTTGAGAACCCATAGGAGTTATGTGCTTACCTGTCTTTTTGGACCTTGTAAAAAATCTTCCACTGATGTCTTTGATTGTACAAAATCAGGTTTTGCACCTTTATTCTGGCTTATCCCATTATGATTCGGTCTCTGTGACAACTGGATGTAAGGCAAGCCTTGGGTATTGTGGGACCATGAGCACAATGGGCTCGTTCAGATGTGCGGGGAGTCCGCTCCAACATGCTGGAAATGCAGTGCATCAGAGCAGATTTGATTAATTGAGTCGACTGGAGCACGGAAATTGACGTGCTCCAGCAGCCTTCCGTGTCATGTGTATCAGTGTCCCTGTGCATCCCCACACTGAAAAACTGGCAGCAGGACACTCTGAAATTAAAACGTGCTCGATGAGCTTTAGTTCAAAGTTTCCTGCTGCCATTTTTTCAGTGCGGGGACTCTGATGGACATGATGCGTGGGCACTTTTAATTAGAACACCTGGCACTGCATCCCAAAGCACATGGTAAAATGCCCAGTGTGTTTTTACCCTGTCAGACCTCAGTTGTCGTATCACATGTTTGGTCTTAGTGTAGGTACAAACTCTGTTGCCTTTAACCAACAGGACCACTATTCTTTTGTGCCATTAGCAGAAGGGTTAAATATATCTGTCAAAAACAAATGTTATATTCAAACACAGAGGAAAAAATGCAAATCTGAAGTGTTAAAGACTGGCAGGTTGAGGACAAATTATTTAAGAGCTAGTGTTAAGGGAGCATATTCAGAGATGCACCAAGGTGCTTGTGTTGCCTCATTGCTGAAATTCAGCTTGAATGGGTAGGATATGCTTCTTGGTCAGTGTTCTTGGGTTTGTTATAGCAGCAGTGTACATAAATCCAAAATCTCTTCCTGAGCCTACCCCACCTGTGAAAGGAGGACTATATATATCTGTTTGTGACCATTCGTATTTATAACACGCAGCATCGCCATGATCTACTCTCACCAGCATGCACACACTGCCTTCTCCTGGCCTGGCACCTAGCAACCTCCAGACCACCAGTTTATTTGGGCAGTTGCCTTTTATAAACTCTTCTACATGTTAGTATTTACACGCAGATTCTGGCACAAGCAGCTCAACTCCACTTCTGCAGCAGAGTCCAAAACCAAACTAAAGGAAGATCCCTTATCCCTGGTCTTGTTACATTTTATTTATATTTCCCAAGAAATATCTCAGAAACCCTTCCCAAATTCCTCAGGCTAGATCCAGCCATGCTTTGTCATCAGGCTGTTTAGCAGAAGTATGAAATACCTGCCCAACATAAGAAGGGTGCTTTGTACCAAACGCTCATTAAACATCTCTGGCAGCTAAATGGTTGATCCAATAAAAGATACCACCAAAAAAAACCCAACCTTGCTTTGCTCAAAGTAAGGCAGGTTCTGGCAACAGGAGGAAGCCCAAATTATGAGATGGTCTTTAGGGGGTTAAAGACCTTGCTATTTGTTAAAATATGAATTATTTATAAATCTACATTAAAAGAGGGGTGCACTAGTCTGAGTATTAAGAACATCTATTTCTTGAAGATTATAAAGAAATTCCATCTTTCTGATGGATCATAGGTAATCCTCAGTAACTGTATATAACATACATTCACTTGAAACTCTGTTAAGTGAACAGTGAGGAGCCTTTTTAAAATAAAGTGTTGCATTGAATTGCAAAAACTACAAATGGTGAAAAACAATATGAATATGCATTAATAGGAGAAAGAAAAAGGAATCAACAATGGTATTTGCAAACCAGCTCGGCTGTTCACCTGCTCTCCCTCTGTTCATTACACTTCCTGTTGTGTTCTGTGCTCATAATTTTTCAATATCCTGTGCTATTGTTTTCCATTAATAGAGTTCAATGTTTACATTAGCACAGCTTCCAACGTAACAGTGCATTACAATATAATAAGTATGTGGGCAGGAAAAATGAAAGACTTGAGCGACTGGATTTTCAACAAGAAAATTACTTGAACAGTGAACTTATTGTAGATTTACCCACAGGTTATATCAGTTGCAGAAATGCTTGTGCAGATTTGACCTCTTTCACCTTCTGAAACAAAGTAAAATGAATTAATCAACCTTGCAGTTGTATTTTTAGGAGAGCTGGGTCAGAGCCTGCTTCAGTCCTGAACTGCTTTGTCAAAAGAGCAGCATATGAAGACAAAATAAAATGGTGAAAACTGAATTAGGAAATCTTTAGCGTAGTGTGTGGACTTGCCCTATCTGAATCTCACTTCCCCTAGTTTGTTCTTTTATCTTGTTAGTAACATTTTTTACCAGACTAAGAGCAACACCTAGTGGCTTCTGTGAGCTAATGCAGAAAATACCCTCAGAACAGTAGCACTGAACATTTGCTCTTGTTCATACTAAAATCTTTTAGTGGCATTGTGTGTAAATATGGTGTCAGGCACTGGAGTTTCTTTTCTCCTTTCCTTTTTTGATAATTCATTAGGAAAAGCAAGAATATGGCAAAATCATTCTCATGCTTGCTTTCTTTCTGCTTGGGAAGGAAGTGAATCTCCCATGCTCTCTTGAGTTTGGATAAAGAGCCACAGGATATGAGGTGTGAATCCCAAGTGATTTGTGTTAGCTGAGGGCAGTTCAGTACCAACTGGCAGTGGGCAGAAGAAGAGAATCATACAGAAGTGGAAGATTTTTAATATTAGCATTAGTGATCACCCTCATAATTTTAGGCTCTGACCCTGCAAGGACTTAAAAATCTGCTAGACCTTAATAGTATATTGAGAAAAGCTAATTAAATGCCTAAGTTTCTGTAAGACTTTGATTGCTTTGATTCTAACTTCTTATGTCTACAACTGAACTTTAAAGGGCTCATGCTTGGCAAATCTCTTGGTGATTTGCATTTTCTGTTCAGTATTTTTTCCTAAGCAGCCATTCTAAAATCAAGGAGTAAAGAAAGGAAGGAAGAAAAAAATCCTTATTTGGTGCATGAAGTAAACACTCCAACATGGGAGACTCCATGTTAACAACAGCTTAATTTATTTTAATTGATTTTAGTTATCCTTAACACACACTATCTCCCTAGGAGGGTAATATGTAGACAAGGTTCTTAGGGTAAATTCAATATCTTTTATTAGACCAATTCATATAGTTGGAAAATTTCTTCTTAGCAAGCTTTGGGCACAAGCACCCTTTGTCAAGCTGAGGGTAATAAAGCACTGGAACACGTTACCCAAAGAGGATGTGGGATCTCCATCCTTTTTAGTTTTTAAGACTAGGTTAGACAAAGGCATGACTGGGATGATCTAGATGGGGATGGTCCTGCTTGGAGCAGGGGGCTGGACTAGATAACCTCCTGAGGTCATTTTCTATTATTCTAAGCCTGATAGGTGATTATTGTTTCAAACTTAAAATCTAGAGTCTCTGTCCTTCTACTGTCATCTTTCATATTTTTGTACAGTAACTCAGCCAGCTTCTGTTTAAGGGGGTATGTGAAAGGGAACCTCCTTTGCTTTGTGTATTGTCCCAGGAGTTGAGCATTTTCATGGCCCTGGCACAGGATGGGGCTAGCCATTCTAATCCTTCCAGGAGAGGAGTGATGAAAGGCATTTTGGAGCTGGGACTTCCTCCGCATTTAAGGACATGCTTATCAGCAGAATTGTGAGGTGCACAGTACCTCTTACTGGAACTTTCACCCTGCCCCCTTCCAGCAGTGTCTGGAAAGCACCAGCACTGAGCAGGCTCTTGCTTATAAAGAGTTTTCGCTAACTGACCCAAGTGACTAAGGTTCCTGCTGCCAATCAGTCTTTCATAGGTGCAGTAGGTAAGGGGCCTGAAATTGAGGACCTTTTTACTCTTGCCAAACTCTCCCTAAAGTTAACCAGCTCAGGAAAAAGGCAGGTTCTGTGAACCACAGTTGTGCCTTCCTTAGTTATTACAATCAAGTTTCAATTGTTTACTTTACTCTGTAGGAGACTTGTAAGAGGGCTATGTGCCATTTTGCAAATATAATGGAAGTGCTGGTAATATACAATCTTTATCCATTCCATGTGATTTTGTTCTGGGAAAAATAGTCTATCAGTGACCATAACAGTCAATGAGGCATTGGAGTTAGTCAGCAGCATGCTAATGACATTGTCCTGAGTAGCAAATCCTATTCCTGGTTATGCTAATGGATCCCTTTGCTTTAAAAGCAGCAGATGCAGTTGCAAGCTCAATCTTGCATGCCTTTGCAAACAAATGTTCTGCCCCTACTTCAAAGTTAGAAGTGGCCAATACAGCTCCAGAACAGAAGCCTCTAGCCCTTAAGCTGGTGACCAGTTGCAGCTGTCACACATTTAAAATAGTTGTAGATCAGTAAAAGCAGCTGTCCTCTGTGCCTTCAAAAATATGGTCCTAAGAAAGGGTGTTTGGGACCACCTGTGTTTTGGCATGCAACATTTTTTAGTCATTGCCACTGGCAAGTGAATATTGGTACATCATTTAATGTGAATACCCAGTAAGTTTGAAAGTTTATATAGAAAATATTTGCATGGAAATATTTTAAAGGCTTCCTAATGCACACAGTTGCTTTGGATATTTAAATATTTTGCAGGGAAGTATCCTCCCCAGCTATTATTTCTCATTTTGTTTGGTATGCCTGCAGTTACACACAATCATCTTCCCTTTTAACTAGCAGTTGATCAACTTTACTTAACTGCATATCCCTAATTATACCATGCATCAGCAATGCCACACACTTTTGTTAAGCTTTTTTTATATATATATCTTCTGAACCTATAGTTAAAACTCTTCACTTCCTAAGCAATTGATATTTTGTAAGTATATTTCATATCTAATGTGCCTTAAATGAAGATGTTTTAATAATAAAAATTAAGCTAATAAAAATAGCACAAATAGAAAAAAGCTGTCCTGCAGGTCAGGGAAAATTGATTGCATATGCATTTCTTGGTAGTTGAGTTTCAAAAGATTTTTAATGGTATACTTTCTTCAGCACTTCTCAAAATCCCACACCGTGTCTTTATGCACATTATTGGAGCAGTTGAAAACATCTGGCAATGTTAGCTACTCATTTTAGTTCTTTTAAGAACTTTGGGTTTTTTCCATTGCAAGTCAGGTGTGTCAAAGTCACCCCAGGGGCTCCGCCAGGCTGGAACCAACAACAGCTGCAGTGGATCTGCGTCTGGGGCCAGTGACGTAGGTCAGGAGTTGAGCTGTGGTGCTGGGGGTGACAGGCAGTGGTGCTGGAGTTGGAGGAGCAGGCAGCAGCCCTGGTGGGAGATCAGTCAGTGGTGTTCAGGGTGCGGAAAGAAACAGGAGGGAGTGCAGGTGAGGTAGCAGACAGTGGTATAGGTGGGGAACGGGTACAGATTGGTACAGATCCAAGGGTGGGTGATAGTGGAGAAAGCTAGGCTGGTATGTGCACAGCCCTGGCTCATCCCCTGATGTTGATGGCCATGCCCACTGCAGTCCAGGTTCGCTGAATTCTGCAGCAGTGAGTATGGCCCCCAACTTCCAGTAGCCCCCAAGACTACTGGAAGACCAGTTGGAATTACAAGTAAAATAAACTCTTGTCATATAACATACTTAACTGTCCTTTTCTGAAATGATAAACTACTCTAACAGACAAAATATCTCCAAAGTGAAAGTGCATAAATGGGAGATGTATCCTATGCAGGTGCATGTGGCACAGGTCATAGGTATATTTATGCAATTGTATATTTAATCACTGGGTTTCCATTGGGTTTTAAAAAACTTTTTATGTGGTACAAAACTAAAATCAAACTATGTATTTTGGGGATAAATGCTTTTCTGATATTTGACGGGTATCAGAAGAAATATTAAAAAGCTGACAATACCTTTAATTTCATTCTGCATATCCAGGATTAGGAAGCATCAGATTGTTCATCGCCAGCTGAACTCTGTCTGGCTGGTGTTGCATTGCTCATTATCAGGCTTGGCTCGTGGCCTTGTAGACACCTCCTTGATGTTCTGTTCCTTCTCTTTGTCCCAGGTGTCCTCAAGTACTTGCCAGTCTGATGCATCTAACTCTACAGAAGCATGTCGGAAGTCGCCATTGTTTCAGTTTGCAGAGGTGAGTTTCCTAGTGATAGAATTGGTTTTTTAAAGAAATCTAAATCTGTAATTGAAGGAGTTCTGGAGTTGAAAGCATCTGAGTAAAGGACACACTTTTTTGCTTTACTTCTGATGTTCTCTATAGATAATGGACTGTGACCAGCTGAACATGCTGACTAGAACTGCAGAAAAGAGTGATGTCATGCAGTAGAGATACTAAGTAGCAGAGTGAGTTTAAAGAAGCATTTAGTTAGAGAGAATACAGGAAAAGCCTTAGCAGAAAAGACTTGATACTCACAGGTTATGGCATTTTGAAATGGGATTGCATAGCGTAGGTTTAAAACAAAACTGTTTAGTTAAATTACAGGTGCTTAACTTCTGGCCTGTGGTCCACATCTGGCCTGCGGAGCTATGGCATCTAGCCCATGGGTATACCCACAGGTTGGGAAGTTTGGTGGCAGGTGAACAGTGCCAGTTAATACTGCATCCCTCCCCCACTGCCAAATTCCCAAGGCCCCGCACAGGAGATCGAAGCTGTGCCATGTCTCCTTTCCCTACACAGCTTGATCAGGGCCCAGCTGCACCTTCTTCCCTCTGCATGGCTGGGTTGGGGCCAGGCCATGCCCCTTCTCCCTGTGGCGTTTGGCCATGCCTCCTTCCCCCATGAAAGTAGATCAGGGCTGGGCCACATCCCCTTCCCCTGCACAGCTGGATTGGGGCATGCCCCAATCCATGCCTCCCTCATCCTCTCACAGGCCTGGGTTGGGGCTGAGGCATGCCCCCTTCCACCACACAGCTAGATCAGGCCCAGGTTATCTCTGCCCCTCTCTGTATGGCTGGATGGGGCCTCCCATGCCCACCCCAGGCACCAGTTTGGGACTGCTGACTGGATCCAGCCCTTGAATAATCTGGGTACTGCCCATCTGGCCCACCAAGCAAAACAGTTGAACACCACTGAGTTAAATTATGGCCATTATGTTTGACTTGATCAAAAGTAATTGTTGGTCAGTTGTGGGAGTTCTGAAAATCTTTCTGTATTTCCTTAGTCGTATAACACACTAAAATATGTGGCCCAGTCCTGCATCTTGGGGTATGGACATACGAGCAAGTTACCCTAAATTAAAAAGGATTGGGGTTTTACTGCATGTCAGCCCTGCTGCAGTACCCACCCAAGTCTGTAAGTGGAAGCTAAACCTCACTTTATATTACCCCTCCTTTGTTAAGGGGTAAGTTGTCACCATTTAGCTTCCAGTTACTGTGAAGCGAGTGGACAGACAGGCAGTTAGCATGGAGCAGCTGTTTCAGTAAAGCCCTGCTTTTTCCCAGTGATCAATTACTTGTCCATTTATACCTTAGGTCAGGGCTGTACAACTGGTGTCCTGTGGACAAGTAGACCATGAGGGGTTAAATTGCAGCCCTGTGCCCCCGCTAGCCACCAGTATGCGATGACTGCAGCAGCAGCTGTAGTTTTGGGCTTTTCTTCTCTCCTCTGGCTGCTCTTTCCTGCCCCTACTCCAGGGAACAGGGTATTGCACCAGCACAGGGAGCTGAGGGTGAGACTGGGTGAGCAGTATAGGTGAGAGGTTAAGGAAGTTTGAGGGGCATAGGTGCATGATACAGCAGAGGGTGCCCACATGAGCATGCAGTGCAGTGGTGGAGGGAGAGTTGCAGGCACATATTCTCACACATGTATGTGTTTGTATGGAATAGGCTTTTTCTCTTGATCTACCAAACCCTGAATTCCTAGATAGGAGTGCAAAACCTTGAAATACTATATTACTAGAGCCTTAAGGTACCTGGACTTATAATAGGAGAATAAAATGTGTAATAAGCATGAAGTGCGTCTGACGTAGGTTTTGCACGCTAGTTTTATGAAGGAATGAAAATCTTTCTTCCCAATTTTAATGGTCTTTTGCTTGGGGCTTCCTAGTAAGCATTTTAATACCTAGGGAAAATCACAGCTCACCTAATGATAGTTTGTGTTCATTTCACAATACCTTGGGAAATGTTGGGGGAGAGTCAATGAATGCTATTCTGATGGGTGTTGAAACCACAGTCAGGCGGATGGACTGTTACTTCCTATGAAGCCCCATTGGCTTTTCAGCTAGTTACAGGGCAAAGTGCCAATGCACAACCACATCTGTCCATCTCTCTTGCAAAGTTACCAGGTTGGAAGGAATTCATCTGTGTTTAATT
This sequence comes from Crocodylus porosus, assembly GCF_001723895.1. Lineage (NCBI taxonomy): Eukaryota > Metazoa > Chordata > Crocodylia > Crocodylidae > Crocodylus > Crocodylus porosus. Next base: position 4,194,310 of record NW_017728906.1, on the reverse strand, counting down.
AGAGATACCTATTAATTGGCCTACTTTAATTTCCAAGTAAAGTAGAACAGGTTTTTTATTGAGTTGGGGCCTCAAAGCGAAGCTGAGGGCATTTGGGCAAATCAAACCTTAATCTGAAATGTTGTCTGTCTTCTAAAAGGAAATAATCTACACTGGATAAAGTGCAGCTCTTCCAGTTACTGGGATTTGTCCAGAGTCTTATTTTGAGGGTTTCATGCAACTGTTATCTGCATCTACAACATTCCAGCCTAAATTGCTTTTTATTGTGCTTTGTAAACATCAACATATGGCAGAAAAATAACACTTTCGCTGTACTGTGAAATATAAAGTGGTTTTCCTTATTTTGTTTTCCTCCTCTGACTACTCAGTGAAAATCTATCCTGTTATAGTCATTCTGGTGGAGATTTATAACAATGAGATTGATTTAAGTACTTTTCAGCAATTACCATTTGCCCTTCCTTTACAAAAGCAAATACTTTTTGGCACAGACTCTGATGACCTTCTTAAGGGTGTCATGTACTAGGAGTGTTCCCACACGTGATATCAGTGTGTAAAATGTTGAAGCTCAGTATTGAAGCTAAAGTCATAATTTAAACAAGAATAATTGTTTTTCTGCCAGATCTCCTCAAGGACATCACACCCAGATGTCCCTGTCACTGTAAAACAAACTAAGTAGTCAACATTGTTTCAGTTTGCTGAGGTATAACTGCTAATTTTTTTAGCTTTTGTATAGCAGGTTAGTCTCATGAGTACAAGTGAAGTGAACAAGTGGTAATTTCACAGAGCCATCACTTCACTGATTGAAGTGTTCCACTGGGGGAAATGGGTTTGGGAAACAGCCAGTGGTTCAGGGAGAAGTAGGGTGGTTGTTCCTAGCAGCAGAAGCACAAGCATATGACTCGCATGTAAAAGCAGTGGGATCGTGGGCAGCCAGTGTCTTTCTGTACCAAAGAACAGCCGCAGACTTTCATTACAAGCAGACCCTTACTTAAAATCGAGGGAAACTACAAACCAAGGGGTGATCCCAAACGGTATCTTGCATTGTCGGAGGACCAGCCCACAGCAGCTTACATGATGGTGGCTGCCCATGGAGGCAGGAACACTCCTCTGGAGTGTAAAGGTGCATTACAGAGTAAACAAGTCACAAGTGTTACAAAGCTATATAATGCCACAGTTAACCAATAAATAATGCATAGTAGAAGGCTTTTTAAAAAATACTCAGAATACGTGAGTTTACCTCTTTTCTTTTTGTATTTCCCTGTAACTGGAGACTAAAGTTTATGGTAGATCTTGGGTTATTCTGTTGAATATTTCTCCCTTTTAGAGAGGCTAGTATTGTGTAGTTAGTCTGTAGCATGGTCCTTGAGCGTAAGAACTTTCACTGTACTTCACCCTGCCCTGAGATGCATTGTGGGTTCAGACAAAGATTTCCCATGTACCCAACTTATCCTCTGAGTTTGTGTTGGCCTGAATACAGTCCAAACCCTTTCCTTCTTTTAAGCTAATGATGCATTACCTGGCTTTGATCAGTTAAAATCTAATTTAAATTATGATAATTTGTTTGTGACCAGTAAGGGCCCAGAAGATATCTGAACAGCTGTGTCTTAAGATAAAATAGTACTAAATCGTAATGGGGTAAAGGTCACTCTCCAAATGTGCAACAGTGTTTTTATTTTTATTAGTTGGGCAGCCCTTCTTAGAAAAGAAAATAGAACTAGTAGCATGAAATCCTATATATTGGAACATTCAAAACTTATACAGAGAGGTTTAGCTATAGATTTCCTGTGAATTTTAATTCCTCAATTGAGCTGCATGCCTGCATGATCTCATTGTCTAGAAAATCTCAGCCCCCATGTGCTCTAGCTACATGACTCCGTAGAATTGAACAAAATATTATTAGCTTTCTCCATATTTTCAAACTGCCTTATAAAACTCAATAGATTATACTAGGTCTTCTTTGGGACCTTGTAGTATCCCCATATAAATCTGTTGATTCCATAGATTTCCTTTAGGAGCATATCATAATGGCAGTGCCCCTACATCACTCAGTATATTGAAGAAGATGACTGAAATAGCAGGTACTGAGGGGATTTTAGGAAGTGCTTTATTAATGAATTTGAAAGGGGCGATAGTTTTTGTTGTAACTGAATCTAGGGTCTGGGGAGAGTATGGCTGGGAAAGTTAAAATGTACTTACAGCTATGAGTTTGTGTTTAAAGAGAATCATTTTGGGCGAGGTTAGTCTTGTGTCTTAGGTGCTGGGGAATAATTTGAATTTAATTAGGGAGTTGAGAGACAGGTCTGTAAAAACATTTAAACACCAAAAAGTCTCTTGTCCCTGTTCACCAGTGCTGCTCCACTGTTATGTCAACATCATTACAATGCTGATGTCAGTGACTAGCCTCTTTCTCAAACGATCCAGAGAAATGACATTTTTAAGGGTGCAGCCTGGCTGCTTCTTGGTTATTCCAGGGGAAACGGAACATTCTGTAGTGTCTCTTTAAGCCCTTCTTTCTCGTGTTTAAAGACACTTGTGTTCTTTCTAATACAGGCCTTTCATTCACACAGATATCTTTTTTCCTTTTTTTTTTTTTTTGGTCGCATTTGCCAAAAGACCCGTTCCTTGCTATGCCGTTTCTTACTGTGCCCAGGCTACATTAATGTATTGCTGTACTTCGTAAGCTAAGTTATGGTGAGCAATTTGCAGTTAACTGCAATGAGCAATGTACAGTGCAATGAAAAAAATGGAGAGAAAGTAGTTATTTAACCAGTACCCAAATAGTCCTGTGAAATTTATGTGAATTGCGCTGTGGTCTGGTGTGCCTAGGGATTCTTGGCAGCTGTCCTAGACTGCTTTTTGTTCAGACTGGGTGTTCTTCATATGTTCCCTTTCTCTTTATTCCCTTCACAGCAGGAATGGATAAGGCTGGCTCTTTGTGGAAAGAGTGATCCTATCAAGTGGATGTGTCACTTATAATGGACAGTTTTCCCCCCAGGAATAGAAGTCCCCTGTCACTCATAGGAATCTCACTATACAACATAGCATTCTTTCTTTATTGGTGGTTCAGTGTGCCTTTCACCTTCTTGTCTACCTTAAGTGTTATAGTTTTCAGTTACACCTGACGATATAACTAACAAGGTCTGCCCCCTTCTTGACGTGCCACAATGGGAAATGAGAATGTTAGGAATAGCATAGTGCATGAGGGTATGCAGACAGATGCCCTGGTCTTCCTCAGGAAAGTCCCACAAGTCTCAGACTACTGCTGAATTAGGACTCTTGGTCTCTGCTCACCCTGCAGGGATCTTGGCAACGTGTAATCAGTTGATGTAGTCCAAATGTCCTTCCCGTGCATTTTGTCTTGGAAGGCCAGTAGTACAGCCTGGAGATTCTAAGCAGCAGTGTATTGCTGGCTCTTGTTAGAGAGCTTTCTGGTAATGCGGACTGCCTGTGATCTCCTTTTCATGTAAGGGAAACAGAACAGATGGAAACACTTGTTCTCCTGGTCTTATCGGAGATGTGCTTGGCAAATGAGAACAGATGGCAAAGACCGCTGTGGAGTGAAGAATCGCACACATCTCTTGGATTTACTTAACTAAATTCTCATCTTTTATGAAACAAAGAAAATGTTTCCGATGAGTGACGGCTAGAAAATCACTAGTCATCGTTTATCCAAAAAGTTCACTCTTCTCTTAACTGTTCTTCTCTAGACTGATTTAACAAAGGACAGGTGCAGGCTACCCCCCAAGGTTACAACAATGTGGAATCCCCCTCTCTAGTCAGACAAAGTGCTAGTGGCCAGGACACATGAACACTTGTGGAGGAATTCATTCCTGCTGCATTGATCTGGGCCCTTTGTAAAATGACTCTTCGATGATAAAAAGATCCTAAAAATGACAAATGTTTGGCTTAGAAGCCAGCCCCTTTGTATAGGTTCAGCATTTTATATGGGGGTCTCTTTGAGGCAGGGACTGTTTCTATATAGTGTCTTGTACTTTGGACCCTTGATTGCGTCTCCAGAAGCACTGTAATAGGAGTACTAAACAATCACTATTAGTATTAAATAACACAGCAATGATGTTATATTGTTTATTAAATATGGGTATGTACAGCCAATGAGCAACAACAGTATGGGTGGTTTTGGTTTTGTATTTATTTCTGTTATCTCTGTGAAATGGGAAGTGATCTATTCCAGAGGAAAGAAGTCTTTTAAATGTATATCAATTCCTAGAGCTAGACTTAACTTCAAATGAAACTGAATCACTATGTAGATCCTGAGCATCCCCATCTGTAAATGTATTTTGCTATGAATACCTGGGAACACTGATGCCCTGAAGAACCTAGGTTATTGGCGCTTACACCAGAAAATAGCATTTTAATTCTGTGCCCTACAAAGTCCTGGCTGGACAACACAATGACCTGCTACATAAGTGATGATAACAGTCATTCAGTCAGAATGATCTTATCGCTACGTTACCCTCAGTAGTCACAAAGCAGTTACCAAAGCAGACGGCTCATAGTGTCTGCTGATCCTGAGCACTGCATTTAATGAAGGGTTTGTTAAAGTTTTATCTTAAAGAAATAAAGCAAAGCAGTCATCAAACCCAAGTAACAGCCTTTCCCTTTAGCTAGCCATTTGGAAAGGTTTCTCAAGACTTCCAGTATAATGTCATTCAACCATTGCCTACTTCTTCTAAGTAATACATTTTTGCAGCTCCCTCAAATAGTTGCATGAAGCCTGCTGCACAGAAAAACCTGCAGTCACAATGTGTTGACTATGGAGGTTAAAAATGAGGTTAGCAACCCTAGAGCCTGATTCAGAACAAAGTTATATACCTGTTGATGCTCTGTTGACCTTAATAGAAATTAAATCTATACTTATATCCTGCCTGAGTAGGGGTACTTACTTGAACTATGGCACATAATAACATACAGTATCTTATATTTATCCAACCCATCTGTAATATCATAATAACAGCTGATGGTTTCAGCCTTTTAGCCTCCCTGTCTTTCCCCAGAGAGACTCATCTACTTTTCTCTTGTTTGTTTACAACACAGATCTCATCAAATACTTCACAGTTGGCGAGTTCTGAGTCAGGGAAGCACTGTGGGAAGTCAGCGCTCTTCCAGTTGGCAGAGGTAAGGATCCAGTTGTCATCACGGTGTGCGTATACTTGCATATTTTCCAAAAATGACCAGTTACACAGGTTAGTGCAATGCCAGAGTCAGTTTCAGAAACAAGAAAAAAAAGCTGCTAAATTGTAACACAGATAATAAATGTTGCCAGTAGAGGCCCCTGAGGCATATATGCATGGTAAATGTAAAAAAAAATCCTTGGAGAGCATAATGAAAAGGTAAGATTCCTCCCCCCCAAAAAACTAATCGCATAACCCAGACAAAAATAATGCTCATGGAGTAACTATAGGGAGAAAAAATATGGGTCATTTGTGAGTAAGTGAAGAGGCCCTGATACAAGAAAGTATGTAAACATTTGTTTAAATTGCATCGCCTAAACATGGGAAATGCTTGCCTGAACTGAGGCCCAGCATTGGAAATTGGGGGGGAGGAGTATGTGTAGTATGTGGAAGGCTACCAATTCATATACTAATTTTGAAGATAAAATGTTAACATAGATCAGTAAACGGCAGTAGCTGGTAAGCTAGCAAGCAGTGCCTACTAGAGTGATCATAGTTAAGTGAAGCCAAGCCAGCTGTAAGAGAATGTGAACTTTGTAGACCCGAAGATCAAGTTAAATGTAGTAAAACTGCACGAAGCAAAGGAAGGTGCTACTTCATCAGGCAGCATTGTATGTGTGATTTTAACATTCTACCACTTTGAAAATAGCCAGCCTCATTCCACCAGCACAGTTCTGGAATGATGCTGCTGCCAAATCCATCTTGAGGTTTGAACATCATTATTAGGCACAGATCTAATGCTACAGAGAAGTTTTATAAGGGAACACCTAGTCATAGGAAAGCCCACATGCTTGGCCACAGGAGCACAGCTTTGTTCCACAACTTGAAAGAGAGGACGAAGCTGAGTTTGCTAGAGAGCCGTATAGCTTGTTAAATCCACGTCGTTGATTTTTTCCTACAGTGGTTATTCAAATTAATACATGCAAGGCTAATTTAATCTACAGAATGAATGTAAACGTTCTCGAGTTGGCTTACAAGAATGTGGCAAACATTCTGAGGGCATCGTTCTGTGTGCAGCACATTAATACCCATAGTCTTTTTGTTTTTGAGATCTCCACAATGCATGCTTATAATTGAATGCAGAAAATATGAGCCATTTGGCTTAACTTTTGAGTTTCTTAACTTTTTAAATTAGCACTGGATGAGCAGTTCAAGGCATTAATTTGAAGCATCCCCAATAAGCTGTGTTGATATCCCCTGGAGTGAATCCCAGCATTGCAAGCTCAGCTGGCAGACATCTGTGTTGTGCCATTGTAACTCAGATCATTTTGTCGTATGCGCTAGAGAAGAGCAGACTTATTTTTGCCCTGCACTGTCAGCACAGTCTTGGGCTGTGAGAGAGCATCACCAAAGTCCAAGGAGGAATTCAGTTTCACTGTAACTGACTTTCTTTGTTTGTCCTCCTTTTATTTTTATGGATCTTAATCAACCATTCAACTTCACTTTCAAGCTTAAAAAAAAAAATTCCTCGTGACAGTTTCTGAGAGTACCAAAAATACACTTCGAATTTGGATTAAACCAAATGTGTGGCATCTCACTGGAATCAGTTCAGTGATGCTGGTTTTACTACAGATCACTGATAGCCCTGGAAAGAGCACATGGGCAATACAGGCCCGAAAACTGACAACTGAGAGCAGAGTTCAGGTCCATTGTTCAATGTGTCTCAGTGATTTAGGAACTGAGTAAAAAGATATAGGCTCCTCAGGATGACAGCTTCCTTCAAAGAAGTGCTTTTTGTCCGTCTGTCCATCCCCGTTAGGGCAGCAGTGTGGTAGATTCTATGAAGTTATATTCATATACATTGAACAAATAAAAGTTTCTAGTCAGGTTAGGAGGAGGGGACTGAATGAATAAAAAACTTCCTGGGAGTAGAAGAGCTTTTCATAAAATTTAGACCCCCAATCCCTGAAGGTATAAATCCCATCACTATCCACGGACTGGGAGTAAAGCCCGAGTAGTCATGTACGAGCCCTTGGGGCATAAAACCAATTATTGCTCAAGTCCTTGGATTAGTGGAAAGTGGGTTATACCATAGGCTGGATACACACATTCAAATAATCTGGGAGAATTTTCTCAAGTTTTTTCTCCTGATAGAAAAACATACCCAGCACATCATACATAGATATTCATTCTCATAGCAGAAACTCTCCTGGGAGTGATTTAACCCTAGTTGTTCCCAGTTTATTTTTCCTTTGTAGGGGCCATATTTACTCTGGGATAAAAAAAACCAATCGTCTGTACACCTGTGGTCTTTCCTGGGTGAACAGTGACTCTCCCAGGAAAAACTGAACATCTATATAAGGCCTTGGTTGCCTTTTTCAGTACTTTTCACTAGGGCTGAACTCCCTGAAGCAACAAGGAGGATTCAAAACCAATTCAAAGTAAAATGTGGACTTTGAAAACAGTTTGTCATGTGTTTCATTGGCATAATCTGCCGCTGCCTCTTTGGTTCCATTAGAATCAAATTACAAGGGCAAGGAAACTTGTCCTTTATTACAGTCTTCTGTGAAAAGAAACCATGATTAATAAAAACCCAGAAACAGAAAGTAACTCTTACTGTCATTGCTGTGCCACTGACTGCAAAGGCGCAAGTTTGCAGAATTCTCCTATTTATAAATAACAGACACAACCTTTGTATGAGTCATCATTGCACAGTTCTACACTTTTTTCTTTCTCAATATTTAACTTTCCATGTGTGTCTTGGAAAGGGGGAGGAGATAATCCTTTTATAATCTTACGTTCAACATGCAGGAACCATGTATTGGTAAAATAATGGGTTTTTTCACCCACCTTTGTTTCTGCTTTAGATTTCCTCAAGTACCTCCCATTCAGGCCCTTCTGACTTAAAGCAATGTGGAACATCAGCGTTGTTTCAGTTGGCAGAGGTAATATTAAAATACTGGTGATTAATCACCACTGGTGCAGTGGGGAGGAAAAGCTAATGATGCTGATTGCCAGAGTCTGGAAGGCAGAACAGTAGCACAGTCATAATTACATTGTTGTTTATAGAAGCATAAATTATCACTTGGGTGCAAAGAGTCAAGATTTCCCTAGACTAACCATTAAGGCATAGGCTGTCACTGCTTCTGAGTTAACAGATAAGAAGTCCAAATCCCTAATGACAAGGATTTTCTGATTTATATTAAAATCATTTTTGTTTTTTTTACCTTTCTTTTTTTTTTTTGAATTACTGTCTTATTCAGATTAGAGCATTGTCATTGCAAACCTGTTTTAGAGTCATTAGTCACTTTCATTTATTTCTACTCTTCATGCAAATTGTTGTATCAGTGAGGAATGAATAACTCTGATTTCTAAAGGAGTTCTGTTATGATAACCTGCAGTTGACAACAGACTGTCCTTTTGGGAGCAGCTAAAATGAATGGCCCTTCATAGAAACATTTATTTCTCTTGTCCCTAAACTTTTCTAAGCCTTCCAAATGATAAAGTCCATGTTACAAGTTCATTTAGATCTGACAGTGTCCAAACCCCTTTTCATAACTCTACCTCCTACAACAATCTAGGGCCTTCTCTACTAGTTTTTAGAAAAGGAACGAAATGTATGTAGCAGAAGTAGGAAAACGATGACAGAACATTTATGTTCCATAAACAGGATGTTTTGTAGATACAAGGTTGAGGTTTTCCAGGCTACCTTTGGGATTTGGAAAATCCCAGAATACATCTACCCTAGACCCAGTAGCATGGAGTAGAGACTAAGCAAGCCTGAAGCATAGTGTAAGAGGGCAGTTTGTGAAAGCTTGTAGTTTTTGTCTCCCTTACTACAGCTCTTCTGTGGACAAAATGGGGAAATTTGCTCCACTGTGGGCAGAGTTTGAATTACATTTTGACTCTTGGGGGGAGGAGGTGGGTCTGCAAACAAAATTAAACTGTTCATCACCTAATAAATCAGAGACCCCCCAAGTTATGATTTTCAAAGCTTACAGGTAGGCTTTTGTCTCTTATGGTGGAGCTTAGCTTCCCCCCAAAATCCCCCATAATTCGAACTCTGACTATGTGTATCGCTCAGAAACGTGATCTCCAAGGTTCTAATGTAATACTGTGTTTGAACAGACGTGTGACTGGGAGGGCTTTCCTGTGTTGTTGAAAAGAGATACAAAACTTTAGAAGGTTTTTTGCAGCTGGGGGGTTTGCTTTGTTTTTAGTTTGGCTTCGCAAATCAAATAAATAGAAAGCAATTCTAATATCTAGAGTTAGTGAAATTATTCTTTTACTGGTCTCTGAAAACGAGGACCAGAATTGTATCTATGGACTTGGAATTCGTGGGGGACGTTGGAGGGTGGTTGAGTGCTTGTGTTACCTAGCTTATTGGCAGTGAGTTACTAAATGGTACCAATGTAGTTTGGGTAGTGTCTGTGCTGTGCTTTTCAAATTGTACAAAGGGAACATAGGACCTCCTTCTGAGGCCTCTGAAATCAATTGGAGTGTCTGTTAGACTGCTAAAACATATAGGGCTCAATTCAGCATTTAAACATTTATATGTTTTTATATATATATGTTTTTATATAACGTATTTACATGCATCCTGAAAAAGGGTTTGCTTTCCAAAATCAGAGTGTTTTGATAAATGCCTCTTTCTAACATTTCTGTGAATCTAGGTAATTAAATGTGATAATTGGAATATTTGAGTGGTAGTGACTGTTCGTTTGTGTGTTTAAACTTTAGATGTGCCTTGCTACAGAGGCGGTAAATGTGAAAGATCCCGAGAAGGTGAAAGCGGAGACATCCGAGGATGTGAAAGTAGAAGCCCCAGAGGAAATGGGAGTGGAAGACCTGGAGAAGGCAAAAATAAAAGACTTGTGTAAAGTAAAAGCAGAAGAATGTGAAATGGTGAAAATGAAAGATCAGGAAGAGACAAAAAGTGAGGAGTCTGAGGTTACAAAATGTAGTCATTTTACTGATCCTGCAATGGACAGCAGTAACTTTGAGGGAGATGATAGCACAAATGGAAAAGATCACTCGTGCTGTTCTCAAGAGCTTTCCCTTGCTGAAATTAACATGCTAGGGCTGACCAAACCAGAAAAGATAAAGAAGAAAAAGAAAAAAAATAAGATGGACCGACACACCAATGAAAAATCCACTCCCAAGAAAGCTTGTAAAAAGAGACAGTCTTCTGAATCAGACATTGAAAGTGTAATTTATACTATTGAAGCAGTTGCGAAGGGGGACTGGGGAGCTGAGAGACTTGTTGAAATTCCCCGCAAAAAAGTCCGTCCTGCCTCAAACGTGAAGGGAAGCTTATTGGACACAAAGTCACCAAAGAAAAAAGTAAAATCAAAAGAGAAGAAAACATCAAAAGAAAAACCCATGGAGACTACCAAAGAATCAAAGCCTCCTGATTTTCTTAGTATTACAGCCAACAAGGAGGTGCCTTGTGATGAGGTACCTGACAACATAAAAGTGGAACCATTAACCCCGACAGAAGAGGTGGTACCACAAAACTTACCAGGACAGGTCAAAACTGAGGACAGTGATTGTGTTAAAAAGATAGAAACCTGTGGCTCCAGGAAATCAGAGAGATCGTGCAAAGGTGCTCTTTATAAAACTCTGGTGTCAGAGGGCATGCTCACATCCCTGCGTGCCAACGTGGACAGAGGTAGGAGATGCATTTATTTATAGTGTGAGGGTCTGGAGCAGCCTTCCCAGTCATTTTTAAAAAGGAGCTTGATAAGTTTATGAACAGAATTAAATGATGGTATGGTTGCCTGAAAGGCTGGGAGGCCCTTGCCAGTCCTGTCACCAGTATTTCTGCACAAATCAGAAACCATTAAGTAGACTGTGTGAAAACAACATCTTATGTTTGCCTTCCATAAATCACATGCTGATTCATGACCACAAGTTTGTAATGCAACCGGCAACTTATTTGGTTCAGTTAGTACATATACTATACTTACCTTTAATGAATGCTGAAAAAAATAATCTTTAAAGCATGTTTCACTATAGAAATAGTTAATCTGCTGAGATATGTGGCCCAGGGCTTGAATTTTTTCCATAACACTGATCCCTGCCTCAGGAGTATTAGTTTTCTGTATGAAACAGCTCCTGTTAGTAATGGTTATGAATCCAGTTCTCATTCCTAAAAGGGACAGTTTGATTTTTTTTCTGATATATATATTCCTGTCCCCAAATAATAAGCACAATAACAATAATAGAAGCAGGGGTTATAAATAATGTAAGATTCATTCCTTCTAGACAGGAACATGATCTGCTTGGGTACAACTTTGCATATCTGTTACTTTTCAAGTTTCCAAGCTTTGCATCTTTGATGCCCAGCACAAGAAACTCCATTTGAGTGGAAGGTTATGTTTGAGTCTTAAAAGCATGACGTATCATCAGAAGGGTACATATATAGGCATTTTTCAATCAGCAAATATAAACAAATAATCTGAATTGCCAAGTGAAGAAGAAAAACACCTCAGGTTTATATTTGTTTTGTTAGTTTAAAATCTATGAAACCCTTTTCTCCTTTGTCTATCTACTTAGAAATCCTATGGCTTAGCAGAAGGTTCCCAAAATGGGCATATTCTGAGGGAGTAAATGCTGGATAAATCAAGTTGCTAGTAAGCAATCTTGTTATCCTAAGCTAGCACTGGTTCCTTTGAGAAGAATATGGAAACTTGATCAATAGATGTTTCACTATTCAATGGGTATACAGGCTTCTTGTGAGCCCCCTGCACTGTGACTCATTTTCTATGAGGAAAATCAAAATCCCTCTTCCTACTTTCTAGGCAAACGAAGCTCAGGAAAAGGCAACTCCTCAGATCATGAAGGATGCTGGAATGAAGAAAATTGGGCATTTTCCCAAAGTGGGACAAGTGGGAACAAGAAGCTGAAAAGGTCTAGGCCAAAAGAAGAATTCATTCTAGGGTAAGCTGATGTACCTTACATGAAAAAAGCTTTTCACAAATGGGATTTGTTTCCAATCTGTTCTTAGGGCCGGGGGATAGATTTGGCAGTTGGGCAGCTCTGGGTAATTGTGTACATTTTCCTAGGAAAAAGCATGACCAGGAGCCAGATGCTTCTGAGTCAAGGTCTTCATTCTCATTCAGCTTTCTTTCACCATTTTCAAAATGGCCTCTGAACTTTCCAAATTTTAGATATTCTGGGCCTGTTAAAGGGCATAGAGCTCTCACAACTGCAGTTAATGTCAGTGAGAGCTGTGGAGTACTCAGCAGCTTAGAAAGTGAGGCCCCACATGTCTCAAACCAGATACTTGGATATAGAGAGCACTTCTGAACATCCTAGCCATTGTCTTTTTGAGCCTTGCCCTGTTTCCTTGTTGATTTTAAAGTAATGCAATTCCATTGAAATTTACTTATCATTTACTCTGATATAAACAAATGATTTTGTTTTAAACTGGATGATGATGATGATTATTTCCCTATTTCTAAAATGGATACAATATCTGCTAGTAAGGAGGGGGCCTGCAAATGAGTTAGATTTTTTCAGAGCATTTTAGAAACTAAATTTAAAATTCTGTACAGGTTTTAAACGGTAACATCCATAAAGCACCAGACTGGTAGATGGTAGTCTCAAAAAGAGATTATTCTGCAAGGCTCCTTTCTTTTTTTCCCCTTTTAAGCAGTGTTCTAACACTGTCAAGCAAATAATTTTGCAATTATAGAAGTAAATATATAAAATAAAAAGGAAGAGAGGATAAGGCAATGGAATAAATCAGAAAAAGTAATAGTTTGATTTTAATGCATTTACAAAGGTACCTAGAAGTGGCACTCATGAATAGCAATTCTTCTCATAGTATTAACAGATTTATATAACTTCAGGCATAGTGGTAAAAAATCTGCTTAATCATTCATACTTTTTGCAAATCCTTGGAGATTTCTAATTGTCTGAGTTCAGGGTGGGGAAATTGAATAAAAAAGGTATAGATTTTAGGCTTAAAGTTGTAATGGGCTGCTTTTGTATAGTCTTTTCCATTGTCTGGTGTATCTGAAATTTAGTTGAAACCTACTTTTATTAAAAGAATATTAACTTATTTTAAATCTCCAAATGTTCTTTTTCTCTGGAATAGTCTCAGCAAACCCAGCAAATTAAACACTGCACTTCACTTGTTTTCAATATTTTGTGTTCTGTTCAGTGATACAGAAATTTTACAGCTATGTTCTATCAAAAGCTTTCAAAGAATTTCCAATTTTTAAATTTAACATGTGGATCAGATAATCTCATGAAAATTGGGACTGTTGCATCTCAGTTCACTTAAATAGTTTGCATCCATGTTTTTATTCCAAGTGGCTAAACAAAAAAAATTGCAAATGTAATTGTCATGTACATCTATTGGGATAGTGATGGTAATAATTATCTCCTGATTCAGCAAGGTCATTTGCAAATATTTTTCAACAAACGTTACTTGAATTAATAGTGACTTCTATCATATATCTTTGGAATAATAAAAATATTCCTCCCATAGGCAGGCAAAAGAGTGGCCATGAAACGAAAAACAGATGTAATGATCACTCTTTCACTCTGAACATCAGAAGATCAGATACCTAACAAAATATATAAAATGATTACAGGGGCAAGTAAAATGAGATCAATTTGAGAGTTTTGCTACTCATAATGAATGCTTCATTTTAAGAGCAGTTTCAAAGAACACTGAAAAACACGCACCTTTTGTTTTCTGTTTTATCTCTTTATCATTCTACCTCACGTAACAGATTGATTATGATGAGCAGAAACAGGTTGAATACAGAGGTGCATATAGAGGTTATATATCAGTCCATATTGTATTGGCACCGATAAAAGGAAAATTGACATTATTAGCAATTGACTTTTTTGGCCAATGTGGCCGGTAATGTCACCAGTAAATGCTGTAGAATGCACATGGCCAGAAATGCATTCGGGCAGCTTGGAGACCAGCATCCAGCTGGTAAATCTATTGGGGGGGAGGAACATGAGGTGGGGGAAGATCAAGGCTCCCACAGTGAGGGAGGGCATGCAGCTGGGACAGGGATGGGTGCTGCCCAGCTGGGGTGGAACTGCAAGTAGCTTTTTGGCAGCAGGCGGCTCCTGCCGCTGGACACACTCTGGTGGCAGACGTGGAAGGGCCCCCCCCAGATGCGTTTGCGGAGCAAGGGTAGGCTGCTCACTGCAGGCTCATGGCTGGGAGGTGCACCGGCCTCTCCCCAGCAGAAGAGCTGGGCTGGAGCTATGCTTGAGGCAGGCAGAGGTGGGGCTGGTGAAGGCAGCGCTGGGAGGGAGGTTTACGTGGGAGCTACAGCAAATTTTGGGGTGACTATAGCCCACTCCATAGCCCCCTCTCCCCAGCACTGCCCCCACCCACCCTGAGCACAGCCCTGGCACAGTCCTCTCACTGGGAAGAAGCTGGCACAGCCCCTGGCCTCAAGCCCACAGTGGGCAGCCCACCCTTTCCCCACACGCAAATCCAGGGGACATATGCTCCCTGTGCCTCCCCATGCCCCGCTCTACCCTGGCTGAGCAACACCTGCCCCAGCCCCATGCTCTCCCTCACCATGGAGGCCTCGATCTCCCACACACTTACTGGTGGAACACTGCTCTCCAAGCTGCCGGGCTGCATATCAGCAATTGGATCAGTATCAGCTGACATGACTGGTTAATAAGCAGCCATCGGTATTAGGTAAAGAAATCCTTATCTTTGCACCCCTGGTTGAATACTTGACACCTATACAAAAATATGTCTAGTTACAAGTATTGAAGCTTTACTGAACTCTAGTACCCATCCCAGAAAATTTTTTAACTCTACCTATTTGAACCCCTGAACTCTTCTTCCTTTAGCTTAGCAAAGCTGGAAGAAGAATTTGAAAAGAAATTCAACAGCCTCCCTCAATACAGTCCAGTTACATTTGACCGGAAAAGTGTATCTGTTCCAAGGAAAAAGAAGAAGGTTGGAAGCTGCTCAGCAGAACAACCAAAATCCAACAAAGGTAAAATGTTTCTGTGTTTATATTCAGTAACTGCTGCTGTGTGCTCATCACAGAAGTTGTTCCATTTTTACCTCCTTATATACACTTACAGGTGAGGCTTATGACGTCAAAATAGCGCTCTTCAAAAGCACAAAGTTGGTTTACATCACTTTTCAGTGTTGACTATTGTTTTCCGTTTGAAGAATTCACCTGGAAAGTTATACATGCTGCATTTCTGCAATTCTGGCTGTTTTTAATAACAGTACTGAATAGAACTGATGTGGAAATTTTCGGCAAAAGTTTTTCATTTAAAAAAAATGTGGATTTATTGAAATAGGCAGTGATCTGTTTCTATTTCAATAAATTTTCCTGTTTACAAGATTTCATGTATTAAATCTAGGAGAAAAAGGCTGAACAACTGTACATTTGTGGCTTCTCCTGGGAAAGCAGCAGTTCTTGCAGGACTCTGTATGAGTCGTCTACATAAAGCACCTCAACCAAGTGTTTGTCTACACTGCTCTTAAAAATAATTTCCAATTATGGGGATGCCACGCCCTCTCTAGGTGACCTTCCGGTGCTTAACTACTCTGATAGTTAGAAAGTTCTCCCTAATATCCAACCTGGATTTCCTTTCTTGCAACTTCAGATTATTCGTTTCTTGCCCTGTCCTTTGCAGTTACAGAATCATTCTTTTTATATCCACTTTCCTCGTATTTAGAAACTGTTCTCAAATTTCCTGTCGTCTTGTCTCCAGACTAAGTAATCCCAATTCTTCAAATGTTTCCTTATGAAAAGGAGTGATTTACCAGTAAGTCTGTTGTTCTGATGGGCTTAGGCAATAAGATGGTGATAACAGATGAAATGCAAATAACTTTTCATCAGCTATTGTGTAGAGGTGCACTGAAACATTGGTCCCATTTTGGATTGCCACTGATATAGCGAAAATTGACTATCGGCAGTCGGCGTTTTTAGACTGATGTACCTGATAATGCCACTGATAAATGCCCCGAATATGCGCAGCTGCAGCACAGCATGCAGGCAGCCAGGAGCAGAGCCCAGCAGTGTGGAGAGCAGCCGAGTCTGGCTAGTAAGTCTGTGAGGGAAGAGACATGGAGGGGAGGGCAGATTGAAGCCCTAGTGGTGAGAGAGGGAGTAGGGCTGGGGCAAGGACAAGAGCTGCACAGCTGGGGTGGGGCATGGGACAGAGTCATGAGTAGCTCATTGGCAGGGGGATGGCGGCTCTCGCTGCTACATGCACCCCGGGAGGGCCTGGGGGGCAAGTCCCCAGATCTGCTTACAGGGCAAAGGCAGGCTGCACCTGCAGGCTGGGGCTTGGGGCAGGCAGTGATTGATGGTGCTGGGAACGAGAGAGATTGGGGCGGGGCTACAGCAAATTTTGGTGGTGGCTGCAACCCACCTATAGCCCCCTCCCAGTGCTGCCACTTCCCTCCCCGAGTGCAGCCCTAGCCCCCAACCAGGAAGAGCCTGGCGTCACCCTCACCCCAGCCTATAGTGGCAGCCCACCCTGCCCCATGCACAGATCCAGAGGCAAATGTCCCCCGTACTCTCCCGGGATGCGCATCGTGGTGGGAGTTGTCCCTTCCCCCAAAACCAGTCACTCATGGTTCTGTCCCCTGCTCTGCCCCAGTTGTGCAGCACTTGCCCCAGCCCCACTTTCTCCCTCACTGCTGGTGCCTCGATCTCTCTCCCCACACCTTACAACAGACTTACCAGCTAGACACTGCTCTCCAAGCTGCCCAGCTGCATATCAGAATCGGATCAGTATTGGACAATATGGCTCATTAAAAATTGACCATCAGTATTGGCCCCAAAATACTCTATTGGTATGCCCCTACTATCTAGTGTTGGCATCTCTGACTACTGCTGTAGTTCTAGAGTTCAATATTGCATTCAGGTACACAAGGATTAGTTTCATGCTGCTTGCATGAACCATGAGAAATCAAATGGGGATACTTAGAACAGAAGTAATGAATGTGTCAAATACAGCACTGATTTTTTTCTACACTTCATCGCGGTAGAGAAGGGCTGCTCAGGTTATGGTAAAATCAGACAAATATGGACAGTGGACGCTCCTAACTGCTTCAAAAAGGGAGTTGTTCAGCTGTTACACTATAACTGTTATGTGAGCATGAGTCTCCCTTACAAATATAGCGTAAACACTCCATCTGTAACCCTGCTTCACCCGGGGTCAATGTGAAGCAAGTTAGCTTGCATGCATCACTGCAGGCTCCTGTACACATAACAGTTGCAGCATAACAGCTGCTGCATGGTCCCAATCAGTAGCTCCTCCCCTTTTTGGAGTCATTACACATGTGTGCTTGTGTATAGGGTGGAAAAAGGCATTGCCTTTGTGCTGTGGTAAAAATGTTGTGGATGTGGCAGTAGGGAGTAATAATTTGTATTACTTCATTGTGGCAGACATCTATTTGCTTTTTGGCAGAAGAGCGCAGGCAGCCCAGAGCTGCCCATACTCTCCAGCCACATCAGACAGGGGCCTGGGGACTTGAGGGGCCTGACCCTTCACACCCTAGCAGAAGATTCCCACAAGCCCTGGAAACACCTGCCTAGCTTTCTCCACTTACTGAAACGCATCCCTGTGATCTCCAGAGTGTATCTAGGTAAGCAAGGAACACTGCCGTTTCCCCTACTTGCTTAGATATGACCCAGAGATCTTAAGAGCACATCTTGGTAAGCAGGGAAAACCAGGCAGGCACTCCCAGAATGTGAGGGACCCAATCCTATACAGCAGTTCCCAAGCTACATGGAACTGGGCCCCTAAAGCCCCAGGAGAACACATTTCCTGTTGTCCCACATCATCAACAGGTGGAACAGCAGGCAACATGTTTCACCCAGTGAAGCAGATCAGTTATATACACAGGTTGCCAGATATGCATACTGACTATATTATGTACATAGCGCTAACAAGGTGAGAATGCTGAAGAGAATGGAACTATGACGCACTCAGATGTGCATGTCTGCATGCTGGGGCCACGTGAATACTGCTGCCAATGAAGTGAACATAATATATAAGGCCCTACTGGGCTTTAATCTTAATCTTTCAAGTTGCCCTGCACATTGCACCCCCCCATCCACCCACTGCTGGTTGGTGGGGGGACCCTGCTTGCTCCTGATCAGCAGGGAAGCGAACAGGTCGGCACTGTTTTTGTATTCCCTGTGACCAATTCTTGGCTGTACTTGGCTCTCATTTTGTTTCTGTTTGCCTAGTAAGCCTTCCAGACTTACTTGTCTGATCTTTTCTTGGGTTATAAAGTATTGAGAGAAAGTTATTACTTTCTAGGTGCTGCAACCCCAGTGGGGGACCTAATGTCAGCTGCGGCCTGTAGGCTTCTTTGTTCAGACAAATAATAATAATGGTGATGATAGACTTTGGGGAAAAGATCTGCCTAAACAAATATGAGTTATTCTTTAGCCTTAAATTTCAGTTAAGTAGCTAAAGAATCTTTTACAATCTCAGATTATAAAATGCTTCTAAAAATTTGTGGAAGTGGGCCTCAGTACAACGAAATAATAGTTTCTGGGGCGATAAGTGGTAAAAGTTTTGTGTGACTTTTTCATAAGTAAAAATTAAAGGGAAAAAAACCTTTTTCTATCAAGCCCTCTCCCTCTCATTTCTTGCTACGTTTTGAAGTCAAGGCTGTTGCATCAGTTTGCAGTATCCTGAAGCTATTCACTTCAGTTGTGGTTCTTCCATTGCACAAGAACAGTATAAATGAGAAGCCATTTAGACCTGATATGTTAAGTAATCCAGACAAAGGATAACACCGATATATGGCACACAAGTGAAATGATCTTTCTCTCTTCACTTCCCTTGTCTCTTTTTTTCTGAAAAGGTGTCTGTTACTCCTATGATTTTTTGTCAGATGTGACACTTCTGTAACCTAAAGTTTAACCGCAAGCCTCCCTTAGGCATGTAGGAGCATGTAAATTGGGTTTATGAATAAGGCAGTGCTGACCTTTGTCATAGTGAACTGTCTCCTTATACGTACTTAGGAATAGAATTTTAGAAATGATTCACTTTGGCTTAATTTTGCTGATTTTGGCTTAGATATATAGGCACACCTATATCCCTCCCCCTCTATTTTACCAGCTTTATAAGGGGGGGGGTGTATATATATATACACATATATATATTCCCTTATAAAGCTGCTAAAATGGAGGTGGGGAGATATAGGTGTGCCTAACCTGCACATACAGCCATCTCCAGGGGACATGAGAGGTGGTAATTGCCATTTTCAATAGGAATTTTTGGGACATCATGTCAGGTCATTATTCTGTGTTGAGTTACTGTGTGTGGATGTGCAGAAATGAGCAAAAACTGAAATAACTATTTCTCTGTTGCTCTATGCAGGGGGAAATAAATCCTTTATTCCAAGGGCCCCATTTACCCTTTTCCTTTAGGAGGCAGTGTTAGTGTGTGTTTGGTACTGTGTTTGTCCAGCAGCAAAAGAAAATATATTCTAAGGGGAACCTGGTACAAGCCATTACCACGCAACTGATGCATCTGCATGATTCCTTAGCAATACAAGTGCAAAAAACTGCTCCAATTTTAACCTTGCTGCCTTCAGGGTCAAAATTGCGTGCAATTTAACTAACATGTACTGCTGCAGGATAGAGCTCAACAGCTGCTGAGCGCTCCCAAGCAGCAACTCTGCCTCCCCTTTTAAAGCAGCTAAAATGTGCATTTGTCTATGTGCTAATACTGTGATCCAGCAATAGGGCCAGTGAGTCCTCTGTGGTACTACGGTACTACAGATAAGAAAAAATGGAATTGTAGAAAAATAGAGCTGGAAGGAACCTTAGGAGGTCATCTAGTCCAACCCCTGTTACATACAGGATCATTTCTGTTTAAACCATAATGTTAATACAACATGTTAAAACTATTATTTCTATGTGATGTCAGTTCCAGAGCAACGCTCTTTTTATGTGCTCAAACATCAAGTCCGTCTTACATTGCCCACTATTACCTATGCCCCAGATGATACCCTAAGAAATGTTTTGAGAAATTCGGGAATATAGAAGCAACTATTTGGAGATCTCCAGAGAACTTAGATAGCTTTGGCACTCTTAGTGTGCAGATCCTAATAACCATACCTCCTTAAAGGGTGACAGAGCAGCCAACAAGCAGAGTTCTGTCAGAAGAGGCATCTGAACTAGACTCCAGGTACCCGTCTTGCAAACCTATCAGATAAGAGCTTTGCCAAGGGAAACCATAAAGACTCTATTAGCTCTTGTCAAATGAGTCTTTCTGGAGTGAATACATATATCTCCTCTATTGAAATACCGTGCTGTGAGTTTTGAGCTATCCTTTGGAAATGAGGGGGTTTATTTTACATCCACTATGAAATTTTGGAAAAAAGCCATTCAGGTTAGTCGCATACAGCCCATTTGTTTACTTGCTAGCTTCTTCATTCCACAGCTGCTACTAACCAGACTCCTAGTATTCCCAGCTCAGTTCACATTCCTGCTGGCATCTGTGAGTCTAACGGATGGACCGTAAAGTGAGCTACAGGCAGTTACCATATGTTGGCAACTGCTGCAGCACAAAAAAAAAGTATAGCAAAGTCCTTTTTCTGCTAAGAAATTTTCGAAGGAAATGAGTTTGCTTTAAACCTAAGATGCTATTGTGAAAAGGACAAGCAGAACAGCAATGTGTAGAAGTAATTGTAAGCTGTTATGGAAAATTCTTTTGCAGCTGTTCTGGTGCAACACCTATCACCCTATTCTGGCACCAGCCAGCACCAAGCTGAAACATGCTACACCGTTCCACACATACTACTTCCTGAACCAAAAGCAGCTTATCCATCTGTACTTAGCACTGAGCAGGTTGATTAGCTCTGCTTCTCAGTCTGTAATCAGCTCTGAAAGAGAAGGCCTGCCTGCCAGAGTAAAGGGATATTTGACCCCAGTGAATGGCCTGTTCTTTGGTCTTCCCCACCAGCCGGACCAAAGAACATGGGCAGCCAATGTCCAGTGGAGCCTTGGCTTCATACTATCTTCTTAATATGTATTTAGTCCTTTAAAGAAAAATTCCAAAATCCAGTTTTTATATCTCTATATGTGGTATAAAGCTCGTACCTTTGGAAGTTTTACTCTTAACCTTAATGAAGAAACAAATATGACAGTTTTCAAAACTAAGACTTAGCATTTTCCGAGGGGTCCCTTGAGCCTAATGAGGGGTGCCTAAGCCTAAAAACGTTAAGAACCTCTATCCTGAATAAATGTTGAATGCTGTAGAAGAGCTTCCTCCTTGAAAATCAAAAATTAGCTTGAAATAATGCTGCGGTAAAGCCAGCGTTTATTTGTGATGTTACTTGTCATAATCTTAATGGATTTATAACAAGCCACATTAGAGAGAGAAGAACTGGCTGTTTCTGTTGTTGAAGAGTATAAATGAACTTGTACTAATGAGTGACCTCCAGGCTAACATGACAAATCCATTGAACCAATTTTGTGAGAGGTAACATAGCTAGAGAATGCAGCTGCCCTGCCTGAAGAAGGACTGCATTTGTAAAATTAGAAGTTAATTTGGCACACACTGAAGTTACTTAATTTTTCTCTGTTAGTTATGCTTGAATTAGTTTATATATAACCTAACATTGCTACAATGATTACCAACCTAGGATTGGTCATTTTGGATTGTACTCTGATTTTTCTAATCCTTTGATTCTTTCATTAACAACATTAATTGAAAAAACAGTGATTAGAAAACAAATGAGTTTCTGGGGTCCCTTAGTTAGGGTCTTAGTTTTACTGCTTCTGCCTTTATATAAAGGTAAATAAACCTGCATTTAAATATGATTAATATCCAGTCCTGCTTATGAAAACTTATTCTCTTATGAAGGCAGATCTCCAAGGTCTTATCTATACAACCCTTTTTTTCCTTAACATTTCCCACTGGTGCAGCTATGCTGTTGGTAGGAATGATGGAAAGCTTCAAAGTGGGGGGCAGACTAGAGTAGACATAGCACAGTAGTGTAACTTGGGGAGTGACTGGAGTAGCAGTTCAACTGCCTTCTTTATGAGGCGCTCAAGAACAGCCATGGCTGTTCGCACCACCTCTGCCAGCACCACAGCAGATGGTGTTGCCCCATGCACCACAGCTCTCCTTCTGTGCCTCTGACTGTGCTGTTCTGCTGATTATGGCTTAGAAAAGTAAAATACTTGGGAGTTTTGTTGTAACTAGAGAAAGAGAGATCAGTTCTTATTGTAACTAGGACTAGATTCATAGATTGTTAGGAGCTGGAAGGGATCTTGTAGATAGATCATCAGGTCCAGCCCCTCTGCACTAGGCAGGAAAAGACAACTGGAGTCAAGTGACCACAGTGAGGTGACTGTCCAGACTCCTTTTGAAAATTTCCAGAATAGGTGACTGCACCACTGCTGGAGGGAGTTTATTCCACAGTCTGGACACCCTGGTTATGAAGGAGTTTTTCCTGGAATTGATCCTGATAAAGGCCTTCCAGAAGTTTGTATCCATTGGTCCTGGTCTTCCCCAGGGGTGCCCTAGTGAACAGCTGTTCACCGAGTTCTTGATGTACTCTCTTGATGTAACAATAAGCCGCTACCAAGTCCCCCTCAACCTTCTCTTCTGTAGGCTAAAGAGGCCCAAGTGCCTCAGCCTCTCCTTGTATGGCTTGTCTTGCAAGTCCCTCATCATACATGTGGCCTTTGGACCCTCTCAAGTTTTTCCACGTTATTGTTGAAGTGCAGTGCCCAAAACTGGATGCAGTACTCCAGCTGTGGTCTCACCAGTGTGGAGTACAGTGGGAGTATCACTTCCTTAGTTTTGCATGAGATGCAGCAGTTAATGGATGCCAGCGTGTTGTTTGCCCTGCTGACCACAGCATCGCACTGCCGGCTCATGTTCGTCCAATGGTTAATTACTACCCTGAGGTCCTTTTCAGCCGTAGTGCAAGTCAAATTGTCGCCATTGAGCCTGTAGGTATGTTGGGGATTGTTTGCCCCCAGATAGAGCACCTTACACTTCTAGTGTTAAACTTCATCTGGTTCCAGTCCACCCAGCTCTTCAGCCTGTAGAGGTCCACCTGTATCTGCAGTATATCTTCTGGCGCGACAGCTGTCCCCCATAACTTGGTGTCATCAGCAAACTTGACCAGCGAGCTTTTCACCCCCACATCCAAATCATTGATAAAGATGTTGAAAAGCACGGGTCCACGTATGGACCCCTGAGAGATACCACTGGTCGCATCTCTCCAGGATGACACAGATCCATTCATGAGAACTCCCTGGGTCCTACCATGCAGCCAGTTTTCCACCCACTGAACTGTTGAGCAGTTAAGCCCACAGCCTTCCAATTTTTCCATAAGAATATTGTGGGATACTAAATCAAAAGCCTTTTGGAAGTCTAGGTATATAATGTTGACTTTTTCTCCCGTGTTCAGGTGGCGAGAGACCTGTTCGTAGAAGGAGATGAGATTAGTAAGACAAGACCTACCCATGACAAAGCCACACTGGCTGTTGTTCAGAATCTTACCCTCAACAAGCGTATTGCACATAGATTCTTTAATGAGTTTTTTCAGGATTTTCCCTGGTATAAAAGTTAGGCTGATTGGCCTATAGTTGCTCAGGTCTTCCCTCTTCCCCTTCTTGATGATGGGCACAATGTTAGCCGTCTCCCAATTCTCAGGGACCTCCCCTGTGCACCACGATTTCTGAAAGAGTTGTGTCAGGGGTTCCGCAATGACCTCAGCCAGCTCCATCAGCACTCTTGGGTGAAGCCCATCTGATCCTGCTGACTTATAAACGTCTAGCTTTTCTAGCTGGTTTTGCACCTGCTCAGCATCCACAGTGGGAAGGCTGTCATTCCCACCATGCCCCCGTGATCCGTATCTCGCTTGTCTTTCCCCTTGGTCCAGTGAAATAGTGAAACAAAGTGGGCATTCAGAAGTTCAGTTTTTTCCTGAATGTCCATTACCAGCTGTCCCAAGGTGTTAAGCAGGGGCCCCGTGCTTCTATTTGTTTTCCTTCTGCTCCCTACATACCTAAAGAAGGACTACTTATTGTCCTTGACTCCCTTGGCTAACTTAAATTCAGTCGCTGCCGTAGCTTTCCTAATCATTTCCCTACAAGTGTGGACCACTGTTATATAGTCCTCCTTGAGGACTGTCCCTAGCTTCCACCGCTGTACGCCTCTTTTCTTTTTCAAGAGGACCGCAATATCCCTATTAAGCCAGGAGCACTTGCCAGCCCTTCTGCTACCTTTCCTCTTCATGGGAACAGTTTTCTTTTGTGCTTCAAGTATCATGTCCTTGAGGAATGACCACTCTTCGTGCACCGCATTTACCTTCCATCCCTAATGCCGCGTTGCCTCCCCTACTAATGCCCTGAGCCTGTTGAAGTCAGCGTTTTTGAAGTCCAGGACTTCAGTCCTGCTAATTGATTTGTCAATCTGGCAGCAGACAGTGAACCTGATGAGCTCATGGTCACTGTCACCCAGGCTACCGTCAATGTCCAAGCCACACACCAGATCATCTCCTTTGGCCAAGACCAAGTCTAAGAGAGCAGTACCTCTGGTTGACCCTTGCACTTCCTTGGTCAGAAAGAGCTCCTTGATTTACGTTTAAGAAGCTACATGACCAATCTGACCTAGCCAAGTGTTCCTCCCAGTCTATGTTGGGGTAATTGAAGTTGCCCATGACAACCAAGTCCCTTGTATGCACAGCCTCTGTCAGTTCTTGAGAGAACTCCAGGTCAAGCTCCTCCCCTTGGTTCAGACTACATTCAGATGAATTAGTACTAGGTCAGATGCAAATGGAAAGCATTCCATTTTGTAAAAGCTTAAATCTGTTATTTCATTTGCGTTACCACTGATTTTTTTTTTTTCCTTGTGAAAGTCCAGTTTGGCTGCTACTGTTTTGCTTAATTACTTAAAATGCCTTTTAGCTCTGAAAAGCGACTGCATAAAAAGGGACCCTGTGGTGTGAGGGTTATAGAAAAGTGTTCTTTTTCGCTTCTGTGTCATTATTTAATCCATTTGCCAGCAAAAAATGGCTTTCTAACAGCCAACAGTACAAATTTCTCCTGGGATCTGCAGGTTGAGTAGAATGACTGTTGTCTCAGTCAACATCACTAGTAAGCCAGGTTTGCAGTCAGAAATGCAAATGGTGAAGGACTCAAATGAGATTCCAGCTTCCTTCCCCGAGGTCACTGGCTCTGCAAGCTGGCAAATACGTACTTCTGTCCAGAGGGTGTGGGGGAGCCAGACAACAGATCTGATTCTGTATCCACTAGAGAGCAGATCTATGGCATAAGAAGATGCTGCTTTTACACTTTCAACCTTTCTTGCTATCACTGTTCTCTTAGATGTCTGTTAGTATGTCATGTAAAAGGAGGATTCTGAGGTCCTGATCCTACGCCCCCTGAAATCAATGGAAAACTTCCCATTCTGTGTGGGTGTCTATATAGGGCTCCATGCTGTTACTTGAAGTGGTAATCTGAACTCAGTCAAGAGAAAATTAGATTCTACATGTTGTCATTGTTTCACTTGATGAAGACCATTCATTAAATACATATTATTAATTGTCTTTAGATTCATTCTGGTCTCAGAAAAAGAACTTAATCCACAAAATTATCAGCATAAAAAGGAGAAGCTTAATGTTCTACAAAAAGGTACTGGCGCATTATTCAGTCTGAATTCAGTCTTGGGTAACACTCCTGGGTAGAAAATACTTAGCTCAGGATGCATCTACATGCTCAGTTAATGCACATGAATAAACTCTGGAGCTTATTGCTGTGGAGTTTATTGTTTTCAAGGCACTGTGTCTTCATGTGCATCCAGGACCACAGCACACTGAGCTGGGTTGGAGTAGCCTTAGCTGGCAGGGCCTGCTAGCCTCGGGCTGTTCCCACCGGCTCAACGTGCTATGGAGGGGCTGGCAGGAGCACAAGGGTGCTTCAGTGTGGAGCTAGCCAGCAGGAAGGCCCTGCGTTGAAGCACCCTCGTACCTCAGCCAGCCAGGACAGTCTATACATGCACTGCTGCGGAGTTTATTCCGGCCTAATAGGAGCGCATGTGTGATCACATTTACTGTGCAGCTAATTAGGCTACTGCATCTTGTGTAGATGCATCCTGTGTACCTTCCACCTTCTTTGAGCCCTTGCCTTGCTCCTGTCTGCTTCAACTTCATCAATTCCTGGTTTGGCAATATCTATCCTCAATCCCAGTATAGCTAAAAACTAATTCACTCTTCATTGGCTATATCCATTGATGACAGTCCGCCTCCTGTTCAGAACTCATGATAGCAGAGGAGAGGTAAAATTTAATTGTTGTAATTGGTCTGGAATTCATTTTACCAAAACCAAAGCTTCCAGCTCCAGATCTCTAGGCTTAACTGTATTCATTTCAGCCCATTCTCCATCAAAGACAATCTTGACTATTCCTTGGCCAAAGCTCTTATCTGTTCCATCATCTGTTCTTAACAAGGTAACACCTATACAATCTCCCCATGCCTCTGCTCTACAACCTCACACATGCTGGATCAGGTCCACCTGTCCAAGCCCTGATCTTGTACCCCAGCCAGATCCTGTACATGGGGCCATGCCATGGGGCTTGGAAATTTGGGGACACGGGAGCAGTGACAGCTAAATTCTGGACCTTTGTGGACCCCTGTGGACTGGACCATATGGTAATGTTGACTATATCTGGCCAACAGTCCAGGAGTTGAGCACTTTTTTTGAGTTACCAGGGACCTATTCCTCCCTCCATTCAGCTTCCTGCTGCTCCCTAAACTCCATGTCTGTCTACATGCCAGTTGTCTGATCCTGCATTTCCACTCAAGTGAAAAAAGTAAGCAGGATCAGCAGAGCTCACGTGTTTTGGGATAAGTTTATTTTTCTGTCATCTTTAGTCCTCTTCAACCTGTACCAGTCTTGTCTTTCATCAGTGGACAGTAGATTCTTCCCCCATAGTGCCCTTAGTGCATAGGATAGTCTCCCTACCTCTTTTTGTGCTTAACTGACTCATTGCTCATCGTCAAATCTTCCTTCAAAGCTCCTTGCTCCACCTTGGTCTGCCTCTTTCTCAGATAGTACAAATAAAGCCTACAGTCCAGCTTTCCTAATTTCCTTCGGAGTAATCTGTATGTTAGAGTTCAGCATGGTAATGCTCTTCACAGTCTGTCTTACCAAAGCTGTTGTATGTTTGCTGTATTGTCACACTAGTGGCAGTGTTCTTGTTCTGTATTTGCATGTGTAGATTGTGCCCAGCAATGATACAGAAATTTTGGATGGCCAATGATAATATCCCAGTGTATTTGTAGGATACAAGGATACATTGCAGTGAGTGATTACAAAAAATAAGTCTCTTTCCTCAAGCCTGAATGTGAAGTTGAGCATAATATGTTAATAGTGTTCTTACTGAGTGTCTTGCACATTACTTTGGGTATTGATAGCTTTTGGAGCTGATTTACTAAGGAAAGTATGTGCATTTGAATTATCATGGAGGAATGGTGGGAGGAACACGGGGAAGCAATTAATAGAGTATCAAAAATGTCACTAGCTTAATATCTACATAGGAAAATAAGTACTAGTTTAAAAGTAGCTTCAATAAAAGAAACTGACTTCCTTTGATTCAAAAGAAGACCTGTCTTATGAACAAGGATTTAAGCATGCCAGATGCTAAGCACTCTTGCCCCAGCAAAATATGCATCCATGTTCTTAGAAGTTTAAGTGTGTGAGTAATCCCATTATTAAATATTAGGGAAGTGCTTTGCTGATCATGGGCCAGAGGGACTTTCCAATATGTCATGATTTTTGTATGTTGAGCATACATCGGGGAAAGGACATCAAAAAATCTCTTAAGATTGTGGAAAGCCATATCTACCCGGTTAGAACCGAAGACTGAGATACGGAGATTAAAGGGAAATGGATTCTGTATAAACATTTCCAAAGTGAGTTGGGCCCTTGGAATCTGAGTTGCATTTGGCTGCTGAGGGCCAGATTTACAAAGATGAGTAGGCACTTACTAGGATGCAGAACAGGTGGCTTCAGTGAGAGTTTGATGCTTTCATAAATTCTGTAACTGAAAAGTAAGTGTGGCTCTAACTGCCTACATAACCTTTTTTTAAAAAGGGGCATAAGTTCGAAAGTCACTGAGCTGGCATTTGAAAATGTGATCACTAATTTCAGTTTCAGACATGGGTTCTCTTGTGCACCTCAGCTGCCTCCTAAGCAAAAGGAAGAGACTTTTTGCTAAGTCTTTTGGAAAGCTTTGTCTGTCACACCCAACACTATGCAGAGTATTCATGTTTTATGTGATTTTTTTTCCTCAAAATATTGTAATTCAAGAAGAAATAAGCATTGTTTGAGGGGGAAAAAATTGGACAAAAACAAGGGGGAAATGCAGACTAGATAAGACCTCAATCTTGTAAAACAGTGAGTACATACTTAACTCTTTGCACTGAACTGCCTTTTCAAACACCTTGCCATTACACTTCTAGCAGTATAGTTGTAGATATACAGAGCTTTAGCATAGCCAGAGCTTTGGCAACCTTTAGCATATTTGTATCTATGGAACCAGGTTCAGAAAAGCTGAAGATGGCTTGCCTTATCTGCTAAGTAAAGGCTGCATTCCTAAGTAAAGGGGCATTCAGCCCAGCAGAGATACTGCTGACATTCCTGGGGCAGGTAGTCAGGGAAAAGGTTAGCTTTATTTTCTGTCACTGCTCCGTTGTATCCTGTAGGTGACCTGTACCCAGGATAATCTTTGCCCCAGTTCAGTTTCCACTTGGATTCCTTCTGTGGTATTGCAGCCTCATCCGTTATACAGGGTGTTGGGATTTTTGCCAAAGTTTATTCTAGGCTATGCACAAAGTGCCCTTCTCATCAGTTTCTTAAAGTCATAACAGTACTTCCAGTTTTTGTCCCTGGCACTCCAAACTCTTCCCCTCCTTGCCTTAACAAAGACCCACTATGTTGGATCCTGAAATATCATTCCATATACATGCTGTAGTTCAGTTGTCAGTGACCTATGGCCCACAGGCTAGATCTGGCCTGCAGAATCATTGGAAGTGGGGGTTTCAGTGACTGGGGGCTTAATCCGCACCACCATACACTTCCCTGTGCTGCAGCAGGGCAGCGCAGAGCAATGGTGACAGAGACAAGTGGGCAGCAGCCAGGTCCTAGCTTTGGGGCTGCATTTGACACAGACTTGGTCATTCCAACCACCTCTGTTGTAGACCTCTGTACTCTAGCCCAGGAAGCACTGCTCTGCTCTGCTCTAGGTTAGAATGGATACTTTTCAATAGGAAGCAGCAGGTACTTACTGGTTCACCTCCAATCTTTTACTAATACGGTTGTCCAAAGAGATTGGAGCACAAAAGCCACATTCCCAAAACCACTTTGTTACTTTATCACAGTTTAGTCTGGAAATTTCAGTCTGTCCCAGAGCATTTAGACTAGTGTTGCTGATATAGATATAGGTAATATAATTTTTCCCCCCTCCCACATATATGAAGGCCACTTCTGACTGTTTTGATCTCATTTGAGACCAGCAAGTAACACAGAGGAATTTTGTGTTCAGGATTTGTGTTAAGGTTAAATTTGGATGAATTGTTTCATTCCTGCTGAGTGTAGATCTGCCATGTCCAAGTGGTTGGGAATCCAAGTGTTAATTCTTTAGTCTTGGATGATCTTTTCCATAGTAGAAATAAGCACTGGTAACCTACATATTTTTGTAGTTTTTCTTATTGCATTTCCTTTCCTGCTTCAGTGTCCTTCCATTTTGCCGTTTCATTGTTATACAATTAGGCTGTGGTTAAAAAGGTAATATAATAAGGAAGCGCATGTTTCTTTTACAGTTTTT
This sequence comes from Crocodylus porosus, assembly GCF_001723895.1. Lineage (NCBI taxonomy): Eukaryota > Metazoa > Chordata > Crocodylia > Crocodylidae > Crocodylus > Crocodylus porosus. Next base: position 4,164,341 of record NW_017728906.1, on the reverse strand, counting down.
TACCAGTCCCCTTGTGTCTAACGATCAGGTTTGGATAAAATACTGGGGCCATGAGTCAGGTGTGCCAAGCCATCTCTCTCTTTCCCCTGGCTTCTAAATAAAGTTTGGGAATTGTCTTCCAGCTAAGCCAGTTTCTCATCTAGTATAACAAGCCAGTCTGACTTGTGCAGGGTTCTGCTAGTCTTATTCAAAGTCCTTCAACACTGTTAAACACAGTTTCATCCGGTATTGTACATGGGGTTGAGACCACAGAACTGAGTTCACTTTTCCATGTGCTAAACCCTGCTGACATGCATGGTTCCATTGATCTATGGTAGGGTTGTCAAACTCACTGTGTGTCCCAGGTTGGATCCAGACTGTGCTGTCTTCTCCCAGGCTACATCTGGTATGGGATAGCTGCAGTGGGATCAGAGGGATCAGTATTTGGATCAGGGGGACCACTAAAATCAGTGGCAATTCTAGTGGGGCAGGAGTGGCTACAGCTGCAGCGAGGCTAGCAGCAGGACCAGAAGTGGCAATGACTGGACCAGAGGGGCCAGTGGTAAGGTAGACCGCTTCAGGTGGAGCAGGGCTGTATCAACGCAGCCCTTGTTTGCCCTCCTGCTGCCAATGACCATGTCAACAGGGACCCCTGGGTTCTGTGGGAGGCCCTCCCCTCCTAGCCATGCCCCCAATTTCTGGTAGCCCAGCTTGCCAGATCCAACTCATGGGTGGATGTTTGACACCCTAATCTAAGAGCTACTTGCTTCTGTAAAGCTAGGTACAGAAGTGTTTGCAGGCCTCTAGGATTCACCACTTCATGCTTCGATAAACATTATCCTAAACCAACTATTAATTTTTACAGAATGCGTCCAGGTAGGATTGCTTAGTACAAAGATGCTTTTTAAAATAATACTATAGGAAAATACAGTTTTGGCCTCATCAATGCCAGGCAGTCCAACCACAACCCCATGTCATTGCAGAGAGCACTGTATGAACAGATCCATGCATTTCCACCAAACATGGTGGTGGGGTGATCTGTGAAGAGCATGCAGGCAACTTGCAAGACCAAGGACCCAGGTTGAAGCCTTGTTGTGCTTAGGTCACTGTTAAAACATGGATTTTTTTTCCACCTTGAGCTGAGTGAAGGGGCTGCGAAGGAGTAAACACCTAGGCCTCTCATGAAACTGCCTTTCACGTGAGACCTTGCCATTACTTCTCAAGCCATCTGGAAATGAGCTGTTATGTACTTCCCTGTTGCAGCAGCTATAAAAGAGAATTGGGAATGAAAAGGAAGAATTTCTGAAGAGCAGCATTCCCCCGCCCCATCCTTTCCACCAGAGGCAACATGGCAGGAATATTTGCACGAGATCATAGAGAAAGTGCGTGTGTTTTTGTTTGCCTTTGCTCACAAAGCCTTTCTGAAACCCTCAGCTCTTGTGTGCGTGTGTGTGTAAGTATCATCTATGTTAACAGTCCAACATGTGTGATAGTCATGGGTATTTCGCCTCTCAGCTGCTGCAAGTTAGCCAGAATGCTTTTTCTGTGGAGGGTGCAGTGGCCCTGATAAGTGTTATCAGTTTTACTCTTCAAAGAGAAAAGTCACAGTGGGGGAAACGAGTGCCTAATTTATACAAAATGAACTATTTTAACCAGGTGATCTTACAACACCTTCAGCTTTCCTGTGAAATATGAATTTTCATTTCTATCTAGGAGAAATTTTACAATCTTTGTATTCTCTTATGCCTGAGGAAGGGCAGGAGTGCCCAAAAGCTTGCAAATAATTTTTGGGGGGGGGAAATATCTAGTTGGTCTAATAAAAGATATCACTTCTGCCATGAGTTCTGATTCTTTTTGCCTGTAGACCAGTATGGCTATAACCTGTATCCCTGAAGCAGTGGGGGGGTGGGGAAGGAAGAAACCACCCAGATGCATAGTTGCTTGAAAAGTCTGGCTGAAGTGTCTTTTAAGAGTGTGGATCAAAATCCCTAATGGCCACTCTTCATCAGTCAGGTTGTAGAAGTAGATCTAGAGACAAGGAGGGTGAAAGAGAGATGTATATATGAGCCTAGCTACCAACCCTTAAATCCCACAGGAAATCTAAAGAGGGGACTTCCCTTTCAATGAAAAATCCCAGGTAGGATTTAGCACACAGCAGCATAATCAGCTTAGCTGGCTGAATATCTTGGTATTAAAGCCAAATTACTGTGTGTTATCTGTAAGTTACATCCATGGTCATTGGTGCTTCCTCTTTTAGATCTGACTGTTATATGCAGTAGTTAATCTGCTTCTTTCCCTCTTTGGTCTCCCCACACAGAGATTTTAACAGCATACCTCTGGTGTACAGAGGCCAGCTGCTTCAAAGCTAGCAGCTTATGTGCTTTTATCAGAACTAAGAGCCACACACCCATGGGCCTGAAACCTTTTAATGAGATAGGATGCAGCAGGGTGAATGAAGTTCCTGTTGCCGTTACAGGTATCTTTGTACTCAAGTTTGTGCTTCACTCTATCATCTGCTCATAAAACAATAAATAAAAAAAAATAGCGATGTGTCCCAGTGAACTGAAACAGAAGGCAAAAAGAGTGGGGACTTTCTGAGTAAAGACTTGTGAGCCTGGCTTTCCCGTTGGCTGCATGACAAAGGGAAGGGTGGTCGAGGAAGTGAGCAGGTCAGCATCAGGCAGTGTTTTGCTGTTTCTGAGAGAACAACAGGCTTCTGTGTTCACCTCATCCCTTCAACATTGTGCTTTTAGTTAGTCCCATGTGAAGGTGCTTCCCACATCTTAGTCATAATAGCATAGTCCCAGCTTCATCTGGGAAGCCCCTGCTGTAAGTCAGCAGTTTGTGTTCTTAACTGCAACTGAAACATAAGGAAAAGTACTGGGGAGGCTGTTCCAGCCTATACCTCTGAAATCAACCCAGTTGTGCCACATGGTATCAGTCTCTGTTGTAGGTTTCAACTAATCTGTAGGCAATAATGAATTACCTGATAAGTACTTCAGCTTTTTCTAGTCTTCAAACTTCAGTGTATTTCCTGGTAGTGAGCAGACTTCATGGTAGTGAGCAGACTTTACAAGCAAGAATTGAGGAGCTACTTTAGTGAAAGATCTCATGGAATTTTTAGTACATAAGAGGTTACAACATGTGTTCCCTCTCAAAGCAGAAATTCTTTGAAAATGTCAATATTAATTCTGTTAAAATAGGGCTGACTTAGAATTGTCCCTAAATTTTTGTTCGGATATGCTGTTTTCTTTCAGTGTTCAATGTCTTATATTGTTTTCTTTTTGAGCATATGGTCTAAATCACCCTGTAGCTTTTTTTTTTTCTTTTAATGGGTTTTTGGTTGGGTTTTTTTTGCTTCTAAATTATTTTTTTAAAGGTAAAATTACTCTCTACTAAAATTATTCTCTAATAAGGGGAGGGGAGGGGAAGTATGGCTCAGATGTAGAGAGCAGAGTGGATTGAGGACTAAATCACGAACTTCTGACTTATTTGTGACCGGCTCAGAAAGTATCTACCCTGCATAGGACAGTGCTATGTAGAGAGATCCAGTCGAGAAATCATAAAGTTGCATTTATCTGCAGTTCCCCTCTCTGCAAAGAAGGGATTATACTTATCCATCTCAGGGGCATGTTTGGGATTTGCACTTTACTCTGAGTGTAAGAACTACCCTGCCTGCTATGTTATGTTATCATTGCAGTAGATGCAGACCAGGAGGAGGGGAGCCAGGGAATAGGCTCCTTTCCTTGCCAAGAAAAGGCTTTCCTTGCCAGGGAAAAGGCTCCTTTCCTTGCCAAGGTGTGTGGAGCACTTGCTCCCTTCCTCCCATAGAGTGAGAGGTGACGGTGACAGTGAGCAGCAGCCACCTCTCTCCCTTCCTCTTCCCCAAACCAAGCAGTCCCTTGTTTCAGGAAGCGGTTAAAGGCTTTGTTAACCCCTGCAAGCTTCCCCTTGCTGCCCCTGTTGCACAGCGAAGCAGCAGGGTGGTGATTTAAAGCTGGTGGTTGGGAGCAGGGCTTGAGGAAAGCTTCTCTGACCCTTCTTCTGGCTCCCGTTTGCCTCCCCACCACCCAGCTGGGCCTTGGGAGTCAAGGGGAGCCAGGTGCTGGACTGGGAAAAGCCCCCCCCACACCCAGCTTCTGGCCCCTCCAGCTTTAAATTGCCACCCCCATCACTCAGCTGAGTAGCAGAGGAGCAAATGGAAGCCAGAAGAGCTGGGCATACGGAAGCTTTCCCCAACCTGGCTCCCAGCTCCTTCAGCTTCTGCTTCCAGCCTGCACTGACCCAGCACAGAGCAGTGAGGCCTGCTGCTGTACTCCTGAGCCTGGCCACGTGGGTAAAATGCCCCTGCCTCACTCCAGACTGCTGTGGGTCAGCCCAGAGCAGCACAGGATGAGCTTCTTTGAGAGGGAACACATGCTTTGAGAGGGAATTGCTGCTTTGAAAGGGAACACATGTTGTGACCTCTTATGTGTTAAATGCCATGAGATCTTTCACCAAAGTAGCTCCTCAATTCTTGCTTGTGAAGTCTGCTCTGAGAACTACCATGAAGTTTCAAGACTAGAAAAAGTTGTGTCGGGAAGTACTTGTCAGGTAATTTATTATTGCCTGCAGATTAGTTGACGCCTTGCCACAGCACCTAAGTTCTCCAACCATTAGGTTGGAACAATAGTTCTTAAGCTTTTTGGACTTGAGCAGGGGTATCCAACCTTTTTGAATGTGGGGCCGGATTACGAACTTTTTATCACCCAGTGGGCTGGAGAGCCATATTCAAAGACCTCACAGGAAGTGGTATCATATCAGGAAGTGATGTCACGTGACCTTTGACACCAGTGAAGTTGCAGGAAGTGACAATGAAATGGGTCTGGAAATGTGGTTTAAAATCCTAAATAAAAACAATATAAAAGCAAGAATGAAATAATACCAAACACTTGGTTAAAATAAACGCTTTTGCTTGTACTCATTCTCAATGAATGAAAGAAGCATAATGCAAGTCGACAGATCAAATGTGGAAAAGATATCAGCCAGAGTGGAAACTAATCAAAGCAACAAAATATGGGCATTTTTGAGTATTATCTTCAAGAAGATTTACTCTGATTGAATTAACAACTTGTTAGTAACACATCTTTAGCAAGTAGTAACAAGTTGAACCCCTAATCCCGCACAAAGACAAACAGAAGCAAACACAATCCAAACGTTGGACAGTATTTTTACAGACCTAGTGCCATGCCTGGGTTGGCATGGTGCTGCAAGAGCCGCTTGGCTACAACCAGGTTGACCTGGTGCTAGAGAAGCCGTGGGGCCAGGCCGGGGTTGACCTGGGGCTCGCCTGGCCTGCCGGTGCCATGCCCAGGTTAACATGGTGCTGCAGGACCCACCTGGGCAGAAGCAGGCTTGCACCAGCCAGGAAAAGCAGTATGCAAATGAAGCCAGCTTCCCATGTGCTGCTGAGGATGGGAGGAGGCTGGCCAGGTCTGCACTGGCCAGCAGAAGCAGCAACAGAGCCATGTGGTACTCGGGACTGACTGAGGCTTGTCCTGTCCCGAGCGGCACACGGCTCCACCGCCGCCTCTACTGGCCACTGCAGATCTGGCTGGTTTCCTTCTGTCCCCAGCAGCACATGAGAAATGGACCCTTTAGGGCCTTGCGCACGAGTGGCTGGGCCTGGAGAGCCACAGCGCTGGGGGGGAGACTAGCTGGGGAAGAAGGCACCGCCTTGCTGTGGGGCTGGCTTGAGGCGCATAAATGAGGAGGCAGGCACGGGCCAGCAGTGCCAGCGGCTGCTGCTTGGCCTCCTGCACAGGGCCACTCTGGCAGTGCAGGGCTCAGGCTTGTGTCAGGGCGGGGAGGCGGGAGCAGGAGCATGGGCGCTCCCGGATGCGCATCCTCTACCCCAGCGACCGGTGTGTCCTGGGCCCACGAGTGCTCCTCCACCACCCGGCAGCAAAGTTCTCCCATGAAGGGTCCGTCCTGCACCTGCCCTGAGCCTGTTTTACCAGTTGCGGCCGCCGGGGCAGGCACCGGCTCCTCAGGGTGGACGGGCGGGCAGGGCCGCTCAGCAGCCGCAGCCAGCACCGCCCCCGGCCAGGGAGGGGTTCAGCCCTGCGAGGGACCCGGCCAGGCCGTGCTGCGCTGACGCAGTGCGTGTGGGAACCTTGTCCCTTCAGCAGCTATTAGGAAGCTGCTGAGGGGCTGGGGGAAGGACAATGGGTGGGAATGAAAGTAAACAGTGTTTACTTTTGTTTCCCACCACAGGCCACAGAAAATGCTTTGGTGGGCCACATGTTGGACAAGCCTGGATTTGAGGCACCCTTCAGTGGACTCTAGGCACCCCTCCATAACTTGTGTAAATTGAGTGGCACCCAGGTTCAAAGACTAATTTATATACAACAGTATTTACCTCCTGTTACAGGTGCTAGGCAGTATAGGGGTGGGGATCATCCAGGCAGGAACAAGCTTGGTTTATCTGCCTATCTCCTCACACCTTGCAGTATCTTTTAAAGGATGTGGTGGCACCCCTGGGTGCCCTGCCACCCTGGTTGAGTATCAGTGGGCTCGAGGAACATCTGTACAGACCAGCTTCCAAGCTGACTTTTTGCCAGAAGAAATTACATCCAATAGAAATGAACCACTTTCTAAGATAAACATATCTGTGGGCTGTTTTTTATCATTCCTTTTGACTTCTGAGCACTGCCTGGCCAGTCTTGTTATGGTGTCTAAAACATTAGATGAAATCCTGGCACCACTGAAGTCTGTGTTGGTGCTTACTATTTTCTTTTGAAAATCGTGGACTTGAATTGCAAAGGAAATCTTTAAGATGATTTCATGACTACTTTCTACAAACAAGAGTGATAGGTTCAGTTTATAATCTTTCTGTGACTCGGACCCTGCAGCCCAACTAGTGAATGTTTTAAGTGTCATGTACAGATGGATGCAAATGTAGGAGTGCTGTGCAGTTAGCTATTTGGAGTGCGCTCTGTTGAACTTTGTAATTTTGACTGACTTGTCTCATTTCAGCCATACTCTCAGAAGACAAAAACTCCAGTGAGCCTACATGGAAGAATAAAAATTCTATATCTACCCTAAGCACTCCGGAGCCAGCAGTGATGCATGAACCCTTAGTTGGCAGCCAGAAAAGGAAAGCAAGGAAAACTAAGATCACGCATCTGGTTCGAACAGCAGACGGTCGGGTGTCACCAGCAGGAGGGGTGCTAGGTATGGAATTAAAGTTTTTAAATTATGCAAAATACAGGTTGTTGTGGACAGGTCTGGGATGTAGCAAGCTACTTAGAAAAGCTTGCAACTGAGACTGGTGGTAAGTGTTCAGTGGAAAGACAGTTATGTAAAAATGCAAATACCATCAATGTTGTATTTCCAGGGAAATTGTTAAACTCAAAATAGGCAGTTTTCTGTTGGATGAAATCTTACGATGCTTAAAATTGTGCAAGTCTCTCTCAATGTTTTTGTGTGAGAGACGGAGGATGTGGGAAAACAGTTATCTTTTAAAATGTAATTGTTTCCAGCTAGTAAAGAAACAATCCTTTACCTATAAAGCAGGTACAGTTAAAGGACAAAAAATTGGGCTCTGAAACATAATCACTAGGTAAATCAGTAGTAGGGCTAGAACTTAGGACCTTTTCATCTAAAAGTAAGAGTTTCTTATTGTCCAAGGTAAAAGACTGACTTCTGTTAGCCAGGTATAGACTTGTGAGCCTCCAGCCATTACCGGGGTCAGAGAACATCACTGATTAAACTGGGATTGACATAGGAAGTGTAGGAAGTCTCAGTTCATGGTAAAGCTCCTGATAAAGTGCTGCTCCAGATATAGTTGCAGCTGCTCAGAACTTTGCTGACTTACGGCACTTGTACACGTGACAAGGGTCTAGTCCCCTAAATTGAAACAGTGGATGTTTAACTAAATTAAAAACCCAGTGTTTTTTAATTTAGGGGCTTCTGTCACTGTTACAGCAAGGGGCTTGATCCTTCTTTTTTCCATGGAGCCTGCCCGCAGCTGGGGGGGAAAGCTGCCTGCAGGCTGAGGGACAACCCTGGTCCTTTTCTCTGGCAGCGGTGCTGCTAGTGGACAGAGCTGAGCAGAAATATTCACATTGAAAACAGCTTGGGCTCAGGGAACAGTTGGGTCAGGCTAGGTGCTGCCTCTGAGCTGGGGCAGCACCTGTCCACTAGCCACCCACACAGGCTGCAGTTGTGGCAGAGTGAAGGGCCAAGGTGCCCCGCAGCTCAGGCCCTGGCAGCAGTTTGCCCCCTGGCCACAGGAGAGACAAGCAGGGGCCCAATGCTCTTTTTGCAGAGCCTGCTCACCTCTCCCACAGCGAGGGGGGTGAACTGCCAGAACGCCCTAGGCTAGTCTTTCCCTCTATGGTGGCTGTGCCTCCCAGGGATGCCTGGGCAAGCAGCTAACAGGTGGGTGCTGCCCCATCTTGGAAGCAGCACCCAACCCAATTGGCTGAGGCAGTCCCCACCTACTAGCAGCCCACCTGGGTAGCCTCAGAGGGCACCACACTGCTGCAGGGTGAAGGACCAGGGCCCCCACAGCCCAGGGGCCGCTTGGCTTGCCAGCAGCTTGCTCCCTGCCATGGGACACATGAGCAGGCTTCACCGGAGGGGGGAAAAATGGATCTGGCCCCTCGTCACTTCTCCGGCCCTGGGGGGAGTGAGCTGTCAAAAGGCTGAAAAGTTACAAATAGCTACATTGCAAACTAAAATGCATGCAGCTTGGCTTAGTTTGCAGTGCAACAAACTCCTTTAGATCACAAAGAAACCCGGTACATATACAGTGTAATACAGTTAAACCACAAAAATGGGCAATTTTCATTGTGTATAAGAGCCCTTGCTTTCTTGCCTTTTTTACCTGTTTATTTTCTCTTATTTCAGAAGAAAAACCAAAGGAGCTACTACAGGGTAGTCTCCAGAAAGTGTCAAGTGTAGAGACGGATTGCAACAGTGAATGCTCGAGAAACACAGAAGCAAAAGAAACTCATAGTATTACACAGGACATGCCAGCTGTGTCTGCATTCTTTAGTCTTGCTGCTCTGGCAGAAGTAGCAGCAATGGAAAATGTACACAGGTCAGTATAAGTGGCATTCCCTCATTTATTTAAAAAGATTGTAGCCTTCTTGAACTTGAACTGCACAACATCTGAATTAAATGACATTGTTTCTTTCGAGAGTTCTTTCTGATCAAGTGTGTCCTAGTACTGGCTTAGTAGGTTTAAGTATACATTGGCTTTATTTATCAGTTATCTTTTATGATAAAGTCAGTAAAATGATGCTGCCTGTTAAAGATGCCTACTAATTCTGTTGTTTAGCCTGATTACAGAGTTCTTTTCAGTCCCACTGACAACGTTTCTAGAAGACTGGTTTTTCCCATCTATCATCTCAGAGTGAAGCAGGTTTAAACTGTCATAGTATGCAGAAACTGCACATCTCTGGGATTTGAGGGAGAGAGGGAAGCAGGTAGCTAGACAGGCAGACAAAACTTTGAAGGCCAAATCCTCAAGCCAACTCTGGATGAACACTGCATTTTTTTCTTTAAACTCTCATGCTATTGCTCAGTAGGAGGTAAAGTATCTGCAAAATCTCATATAGCCGAAGCATTCTAAGAAAGCCTGCTAAGTCTTGGCTGCTGCTTTTGCTCCCAGAGTAAACTGTTCACAGAATCGTTCAGATCTTCTCATGCTCATTTCAGAGCAATGCTGTGAGAGAACATAGCCAGCCAGCAGTGAGATCTTTTTTTGTTGTAGTTGCTTCAGGTTACTATTTGAGGTAAGCTCAGGTCCTTCCTGGCAGCAGCTGACAATCAGTGAAGGAGCACTGGGTTTGTTTAAGAATGGTATTGCCTCCCTTCACGTGAGGTTGAGAGACAGACTGCTTAAGGACTACTTGTTGAGGCAAAAGCTCAAGAAACCACTTCACCATGTTGACAGCCTCACTGACTCTTGACCTTTGTAGCCAAGCCACGATTCAGCTTCTCAGTAAAAATGGCTTGAATATTCAGGGCTGTGTGAGAGCCATCACAGCCACACAAACAAAATGTTAGGTAAAGCCTTTTCAGAATCGTAGCTCCCTTCTGCAGAAGCCATTTGCTTTTTAAAAGACTGTTTTGGAAGAGAAATGCCTTCACACCTTTTTCATTGTAGCTTGCCTTCTGATGCTTGCAGAAAACCATATGGGTAAGAGAGCAAAGTTGTGAACCCACATCTTCCTCATCTGGTCACCAGATTATATATATAATTTCACATATTATGTAATATCAAGGACCAAGACCTAGAGAAATGCAGTGCCTGATTCTGTTCTTTATTACAGCCCCCAAGTGGCATACCATCTCTGTCCCTGCCCAATTTTTTGCTCTGCTTTTTGCTCTCAGCCATGTGCTCCTGATGTGGTTTTCTGCTCTGCTTTCTGCTCTTTCCGCTACTGTGCTGCCTGCCCCCTTTCTAATCTCCCACATGCCCCACACAGGTTACTATCTAGTGCCTATGCCACTTGCGGCACCCATGCTGCAGGTTGGCCACCTCTGGTCTTGACAGTATCACCAGTTTCAATTTAAAATACGGATTTATGTTGGGGGAGGAGGGAGAGCAAGGGTTTGCTTTAGCTTGTTCATTCTCCTCACTTCTCCTTGTTCTCAATCCCCTTTTTCTCCTGTTGCAGTGCCCGTGTGAAACAAATCTGGGAGCCTTTCTCTTTTGGCAGTTTTTCTAATACAAACCCAATTTATTTCGCCTCTCCTTCCAGTAGTAGTAGCTCATGGTTTCAAAAATACACAGGCACATGTCCAGCTACTGCTGCAAACTTGAATTTCCAGTCACCTATCCAAACAGGGCCTCAGGACTCCTTCCGAATACAGTCTTGGCAAATATCTCTTGCAGAACTAAAAAAAATCAAAACATAAATTTGAATCTGATGTCCCTAACTTAGTCTTCATGGTGCCCTGCCAATATCAGCTGCTGTTACTTTGTCCTGCAGATAAATGCAGTGCTAGAAGGTTGCTCTGTTTAGCTTGCTTTGTTTCGTTGCCTGTATTTAATTATTAATTATTTTTACAGAGCCCCAGGGACTGTAGAAAACAAATGCTGTTCTACTCTCATTAGAGTTTGGCTGAAATCTGCAACCTTGTTTTCAGTATGAATATTTCTGTTCAGCTCTAGTTACCCAGAGCACGACATCATTAAATGCAGTACAAACTGGTTAATTCGTCACTCCAAGGGGATTAGTAATGAAAATACATCCATGAATGACTAATTATCAGCAGTTAACGATTTTAACTTTTTGCAGGATGTATTTTTCATGCTGCATTGAGACACAGTGGGTGCATCTACACGTGATGCTATGGTGCCACAGCGTCAGTGGTTACAAACCGTGACTCTAAGGCTATGTTGCCTTAGCAACAAGCTACCTCGCTATAGTGTGTTGCTACAGCGACATAGCTGCTAAAAATAACTGTGCGCCATTGGGATGGCACAGTAATGGCCGTTACTGCACCATCATTTAGTATTTCCTAAAGTAAGTACTAAATGATATGCGCTCGGGGGGGGGGGGCTCATGTAGACATGTCCAGTAAAAAAATAAATAAATAACTTTATGACACTTTATCGTGAAAGAAAAAATGTGTTACAAAAAGTATACCAAGTGTGGATACTTCCACTTGCTAGCTGAGAACTGAATAATTATACAGATAAACACATAATATACAGTTTCTTACCACAAAAACAGTGATTTTCAGGAAGTGAAATAATCAAAGAGTTTTGCTTTGCACTCTCACGGGCATTTACTGTCAGAACAAAAGATGTTTCTACATAATGGAACGGTGGATTATCTATGTCTTATTGAGCCAAGAAAAGCTGTAGAGCGGCTGTGCTCTTCAAGAATTGGCTGGCTTGAGAGGTGCTACGCAGGACTTGTTTTAAGCTGGCTAATAATCAGGAGCAAAATCCATTGTGGTTTAATATATAGGTTCATTTAAAAATGATTTATTACAGTTTAACAGATGATAAATTTACTAATATAGTTGGTATATGAATCAGTAAGACTGTGGCAGGGATTCAGTGCACCCACTAGTAGGCCCAAACGTGAGTTATCCCAGTGACTGAGGCTGTGTATAGATGAAATGAGGGGCATGTATGCACGACACTTTAAAGCAAGCTAAATGCTTTTGCACCGCTTTAATGGTGTTGGTGTTTGCCTGCCTATTGCATATTGCACATTAATTCCAGCCGCTGTAGGAAATTTGGCAGCGTAATGCACCTTTAATGACTTGGGGCACTCCTTCAGGGAGTTCTAGTTTGCTGCCCCTACAGCCATGGAGTATAGCACCAGACTCCTTGTGGCTCTGCAGGAAGGCTCTGCCCAAGAAAAGAGGTGAGCCTGATCTCTCTCTCTCTCTCTCTCTCTCTCTCTCTCTCCTCCCCTTGGAGCCTGCCTGACCTGCGCAGGGGTCCAGTGCTTCCCTTCATGGCTGCGGTGCTCCCTGGGACTGCCTAAGCCAGGTGCTTGTGTGCGGGTGCCACGGGGGGGGCGCGCGGGGGAGCGCGCTGCTGCTGTGAAGGGAAGCGTCAGCCCCTCCTGCAGCCCAGAGACTGCTCTGCCCTCCAGCAGCTCACCCTCCCTTCCCTGCCAGGGAGGCAGGTGTGTGTGCAAAACACGGGGATTTAATCAGCCCTAAATTGAAGTGGTGTTTTTTTAAAACCCACATCCCCTGAATCACTAGATTTCACTGTACAAAGGGCCTGATTCTCTCTTGCACTAAGGCTGCTTTGTATCCCTGTGGCAGCATTAAGTGGGTTCAGAACACATCTGCACCCACGCTTGCTTTAAGGTACCTTGACACTGTTAAAGCAATTAAAAAATATTTGTGCAGAGAAGAATTAGGCCCAAAAGGTTTTCTTACTAGATATTTGAACTCACTTGTGATATTTTGTTTTTTGTTGATAAAAAAAGAACAAAGATGTGCCATCTGTTCAAATTTAAAAGGTGAACTGCAAATGAGATCTCAAAGTCCATCTGCGTCAGTGATTCAGTTTAAATACCAGCATGTCATTCTGGCACAGATGGACTTCTTTGGCAGTTCATCTCTGTGAAACCCAGCTCATGGGTATTATGTGCAGACTAGCACTGATATAAAACCACCATTTCATTGTAGTTGCAGCTGATGAAATATCAGATCTTGAAAAGTTCACGTTGCATCTTAGGGAGACCAAAATGCTTTGCTATCTGTAGGACGCTCAATAGTTTTTGTTTTACTGTTCCTGGAATGTATGAAGTATAGAGATGTTCTTAGTGGTGTATTTTACCATCATTTCTTAAAACTTGGGGATCAATTTGTAGTAACACTTAATGCATATTTCCTTGCATATGTTACTAGATTTGCCCGTCACTTTGGGGTGTGTTCATTAATTAGGGGTATGTTTCTGGGTAATCTGTGATTCCATCAATGTGCTGTTTGTGTTACTTGTGTTTCTGTGTGGAGCTGTATCTCTCCCTTCTGTAAGTCCTCACCCCCAATGGAGCTATCTTGCAGGACTTGGGTTTAGTGGAGCTGGGTTCACTCAAACACATATACACACAGAGATTAACAGGGCACGCCTGAGCTGCGCCAGGTTATTCAGCATTGACAGGGTAACACCCTCATATGCCTTGAACTCAGTTCATCCATTCTTTCAGCAGGACAATAATAAATGCAGTTAGACACACAATACACACGCACTAACAGAGTATGTCTGAGCAGGCTGAGTCCGATCGGCACTTTCAGCTGATACCCTCATGCGCCTCAAATCTCAGTACATCCCAATCTCTTGTCACAATGGTCCTGGTAGTAACTGCCTTGATGAGCAGACCCCACCATAGTTTTGGGGGATTACAGGGATCTTTAGCTTAGGCAGAATAATCATTACTGCAAAGCAAATGGGGAGGTCCAGGGGAAGGAAGTGTGTAAGTGAGGTTCAGAGAGAGTATAGCAACCAGCTTGACCATAAAAGTTATTTATTGCCAGATATATGAACTTATGATGATACCAGTAGTAATAGCCATACAAGAGAGACAAATAAAACAGTTACAATATTACATAGTTTCAGTTAGGGATTTGGGGAAGTCTAGCTCAAGTTTGATCAGCAAAAGTCAAGTTTAGAAAGCTGTGCCTGGAGTGAGAGAGTAAAAGTCAGGTTCCTGGAGTCAGAGAGAGAGAGAGAAAGATGTGGGGTCTCACCACTTAGCGAAGCTTGAACTAGCCAAGGTTCCCAGTGTATGTTGGAGCTTGCAGACAGGCAGAGCCCTCAGCATGACCAGTGGAGGGATTCCAGGCAGAAAAGGAGTGGAACTGGTGCAGCTTTTGGATCCAAGCACCTGGACAGAAACTTAAGCTTGGGTAGGGGGTTTGTAGAGGACTAACAATGGCTTAAGGGAGAACACTAGGTTTGTTTATGCATAAACGGTGGCTCCTGTGCTGGATAATAGGAACTGATCACCCCTGGCCATGGGTGGCATCACTCAGAGGGAGCTTACAACACAGACAAGCAGATTCAGTGTTTTGGGTACCAGTAAAGGAGTCATTACTAGTATTGGTCTGATAAATGCTGAGCGGGATGTGTGCAGATCTGTGTTGATTAGCATTTGGAGCAGGGATCCCCTGTCATGCAGTGCTCCCCTGCTTTTCTGGTCCCAGAGTTCAGTGAGGTCCTCTCCTTGGAATCTCTGTCCTCCATCCTGAATGCTGATGAAGGTGCTTTCTTGCCCCATCTCTCATGTAGATGAATTGCCATCCGGTTCCATCTCCCATGTAAATGAGACATGGGGAGTTGCTTTACTCCTGTCACCCTTGCCTGGGGGGATTTAGGTGCGCCTCCCACTGCATCGTCATTGTCTTTTGTAAATCCTTTCAGGCAGAGGTGGGAGCGTGGTGGTGAGTCCTTTGTGAGTCAGACAGGCTGGGCACTGTGCCGGGGTTCCCCAAGAACATATAGCTGACAGGTAACACACAGCAACAATCTCTTCAAGCAAGTAAGCAGTACCCTGTTTTTCAGAGTTCTTGGTGCCACTAATGGTATCAGTGGCAGTACTTAATATATTAGCTGGATTCTCTTGGGCATTTGTCTTAGTCAGACATGATTAAGAGTTGTTCCTCTTGACTTCAAATATTTTACATTATATTGGGTTCTATCAAGAGGATGTTTGTGTGGCTGTTTTCTTGCTGTGTAGCATGCCTTAAAATAGGCAATATATAATATAACCCAGTGATGTTAAGGGAAACAATAGCAGCAGAGGTTTATGATACAGTAATAAAGTTATAGTAATATATGACATAATAATGCTGTGAATGCACTTCATCCACAGAGTGTCATCCTTTCTGTTCTTTGATAATTCTTCCTTACATTCTGCTGATGATTACAGGTGGCTTTTCTTTCTTCTTTTGCAGAAGTCAGAGGGCCTCACCTCTCCCACATGATGGACAGCCAAAAGAAATGTCTCAGGCTCCAGTGCTTATATCCTGTGCTGACCAGTGATGCTCCACTTTATTGTAAAATGTCGTGCTTTACCTAATATCCTAGCCTTGTCTTTACCAAGGGAAGCTAGTCAGTCCATATGATGGAAAATATAGACTGCAAACAAGTGCTTATTGCTCTGACTGGCCCAGATTTCACTGGAAGCCAGAACTTAGCAACTTGGGCCAGGTCCTCCAATCGGAACCCAGTATGTAAGAGGGTGGTGTTATTTGTCTAATAATGAACATGGAATGATCCTGGAGCTTGCTTTCTATTGAAGGCTTTTAAACGGTAAACAGGTGGTTTACATGAAAAAGGCTGCCTTTACTGTAGCTCACACAGCATCTCCTTTACCAACCAGAGAGTATGGAAAACTAGTTTCATATAATATCTAGTTATTCTAAACAAAAATACAGAAAAAGAAGAAAAAAAAAAACCTGACGCACTGCACTAGTTATTATTAGATATTCTTAGTCTTTTTTGTACATGAAGATTTAAGTTCTAAGATGGTTTATATAATAGGTTATGCCTACATTTATATTGTAGAATGAATTTAAAATCTGTTCCGGAGAACTCAAGGCAGCATGGACATATGTACCATTGTTAGCGGTGTTTGTGCAGCCATGTGGTCCAGATGTTCTGCACTTTTATATTTGCCACCAGAGTGGTAGAGTTTACTGGCAAAAATTCTGACAGGCTATGGGTTTTTTTTCTTTGAAATTTAGCATGGAATAACCAGGAAGATTTGCATTAGAAAAAGAGGTGGTGTAAGGAAAAAATGGTACTGCAAACAATTGACTTGTCTTTCATGCCTTGGAGAGGGCTCCTTTCTTTTTAAATAGAGGTCTAAATGACTGGGTGGATTGTTCATATAAACAAAAACAACAAAAAAAGTACTACAGATACATTGTTCAGAAGTGACCTTAGTATTACTTGGCTGTTCTGAAAACCTTGAAAACATGACTTTTCAATATACATGCACACCAATACATATAACTCTTACAGACACTGGCATTGTTGTAATTGCTATGCACAGTCTAAATTGAACTAGTAGGTTGTTTAAAGAGACTATTATAGTTTGTGTTCGTAAGGTGGGTGAGTTGTATGCAAGTAAGCCGTGACAGAAGAATAATGTTTGACTAAATTTCGGCAGAGGTCCACCTGCCAGTTTCCTGTCTTCGCTTTTGTTTGGTTTTTGTATTCTGCTTTTACAAGAACATCCCAAAAGTCAGACCAAGTGTATCACTTGGCCTGCATCTTCACTATCTTGACTTAAAATGCTGTATAATCCAGGCAGTTGTTTGCTACCAACAAATGCAAAATTGTTATTAGAAATGACTCCTAGACTTAGAAAATCAACAGGGTTCTTCAATAGCACAAGATTTCTCCCTACTTTTTGCATCATAGCACAAAGAGTTACCAAATTGGTCCCCAGCAATAATTTTCTATTGGTCTTCGTCATACTGGCTGAATTTTTGATAGTATTAGGTTGAGTTTGAAGTTCTTTAACTTAAGTCTTTAAACAATGAGAGTTTACATGGTTCTATCAGGCATTCTTATTTATACTTGACTGAATTGAAAATATGTTTCTGGGGTTATTTTGTAATTGTAATTTGATGTAATAGCCATATGGACAGTAACTCTATTAATACTTATTAGATTTAGCCTTTCATCGTTGTAGATGTAAGTACAAGTCTTTGGTTTCAGTGCTGGAAAATAATGTACAACATACTACATGAGTTGTAACTAGTGATGAAGAGTTATTCAAAAGCAGATAGCTGGGTAAATCTCATTTAATACAGCACCCTCAAAGATGCATGTATTAGAGAAAGGGGAGAAAAAGGAAATAACGAAGTTGTAAGTTTAAAAGGCTTTTTTGAAAATTCAGGTAAAAATAAGACTGGTAAAGAGCCCCCAGCTACGCCATTTTAGCCTACAGTACTATTTTTAATAAAATGTTATTAATATTTTCTAAATTATTTTAACGCAATGAAAAAACTGTCAGCATTTAAAACTGTCAGGTCATAGCACGGTGGCAGTTGGAGTTTTGGACCACTTTATAAATTATAATTAGCTGAAATCCAAATATCTTATAGTGCAGGCCATTCACGTTGACAATGGTACTAACTTATTTCTCTAGAAACCCTTAGAATAGATATATTTTTGCCAGAGCACCCCATACTCCTTCAACTTAAATTTCAATATTGTTCCTTAAGATATTTCTGTATATTAATGGTACCTTTTTTAAAAGAAACAAAAAAAGATTACTTTTTTCTATGTGAATTAATATCTTACTTGATCTGCTTTTCCTTAACTTTCCCTTAGACAGGGGGTGGGATTGGGTCAATTTACTGGATATGACTGTTTTCAGATACTTATAAACCTTTTTGTAGATATGCTTAATTTTTAAGCGGTTAGGCACTGAGAGTAGCAGAAATCCTGCAAAGCTATATAGTTCACTAGACATTTGCCTTTGGTTCTCTGAGTGAAGTCTTGATTTCAGTAGCTAGATCTTTTCCTGAATCTACTAGAAAGGGGTATCTGTATTTTCAGGTAACATTTGTTAGCATAACAAAACTTCAGACCAACATTTTACTGTATTGGGTTGGCTTTTCTTTTTCTTTTTGCTTTTCTTTTCTTTATAATTTGTGTTATTTTCAATTCCTTTCATTTTGGAAAATCATTATTGCTACGGTGTGTACTTCAGTATACCAGCAAACACTGTCACCCATTGACATGTGTCCACAAATGCCTCTAGAGAAGAAATTGTTGCACCTTATGTATATCTCAAGAAAACCAAAATATGATACTTTTTCTGCTTTGTTTTTTCTGATTATGTTGTATCATACTTTACTGAACCCTTTCTAACCTAGCTAAAACCATCAATATTTATGCATTTAACCTTTAATTTCTGGATCTGAACCTGTGTATAAATCTTTCCTTTAAAAAAAAAAACAAAAAACAAAAAAAAACCTGATTATCTTAGTCCTCCTCTATGACTTCTGGATGGGAGTGGGAAATCTTGTCTCAAGTGTATAAAGGCAGTACTGTCCCAGTTTTCCTTGGCTTTTTATTTATTTAGTTATCTTTGATATTTCACATGTAGTTTTGAGGTATACAAAATATATTATAGTAGCTGAAGCTACAGACATAAGCAGCTGGGAGAAAATTACTGTAATATTTTTTTTTTAATTTTATTAGTACTGTATATGATTATGGGAAAAAACATTCTGCAAGGTATTTTGAGATGCAGGTTCTTAACAACCCTTCCTCCCCTCTCCACACACGCACGCACATTAGGTTATTTTCCAGATATTAGACCAAAATTGATCAAAACCATTATGGAGATTAAACTCTGCTGTAATTATTGCAGTAATTATTCTCTTGAACATGCTGTGATTCCAGAAATAGAATATATTTATTTAAGATGATTGAATGCGCTCTTATGCTACTACAGTGTCCCAAAGTCAGAAACTTAAAACTTTTCTTTTATTAGTTTCTATTCCCAATTGATGGCATTGGCGCATGACTTTTTCAAAATGACAAATAAGCATTGTGCTGGGCAAAGGTGCTAGAAGAAGGGATTGATAGAAGTACCTGAGCCAGTATTGAAACTAGGGGTGCACCAATAAGGATTCCCTTGGCTGACACCAATAGCCTATTATTCACCAGGAGTATCAGCTGATACTCATAACCAATTTACAGGAGCACAGCCAGGCAGCATGGGGAGCAGCACCCTGCAGGTAAGTCTGTGAAGGGGAAGAGGTGTAGGGGAAGGAAGCAGTGTCATGGGGCAGATTGAGGCCCCCACAGTGAGGGAGTGGAGCACGGGGTGTTGTCCAGCCAGGGCAGTGAGTGGGACCCTGGGGCCAGGCCAGGGCAGAGCTGTGGGTGACACTTCCAGGGGATCAGCGTCCCGGCGCTTAAAAATGGCAGCAGGGGTGTTTGAACTAAAGCTCATTGAATGAGCTTTAGTTCAAGTTGCTGCCACCACCACTTTTAAGCATGGGGGCACTTCTAACTGGAGCACAGCCGAGTGGGGTGCAGGTAGAAGCAGGCTGCCTGCTGTGGGCTTGGGGCTCTCCATTTGGCTGCCTTTGCTGCAGGAGCCCTGCACTGGCAGCATCGTGTCCCCTGCCCTTCAAGCAGTGATGTCAGCAGCAAGTTGTGTCTTCTGCTGCCGGAAGGGCAGGGGACACATCCAGCACACAGCTCCTGGGCAAAGACAGCAGGGCGGAGAGCCCTGAGCCCACAGTGGGCAGCCCACCTCCACTGTGTGCACAAATAAGTGGGGGGGGGTTCACATGCCACCCCATGCCTCCGCTCGGGTGTGCATTCAGTGACAAGGAAGCACCCCCCCGTGGTCCTGGACAAGTTGCCTGCAGCTCTGTTCTGTTCCCTGCCCTGGCCCCAGGGTCCCACTTACTGCCCTGGCTGAGCCATGCTCTCAGTCCCTGCCCCACTCCCTTCCTCATTGTGGGGGCCTTGATTTGGCCCCCCACGCCCCTGCCCATCCACAGACTTAGGCGCAGGGTGCTGCTCTCCACACTGCCTGGCTTCATTCCTGGCCATGTACATGCATACAGCTGTGCACACGCACGTGGTGTTCAGGGGCCCCAGCCAGATGGCATATTGTATTTATTGGTGACATTATTGGCTACACCAGCCAAAAAAAGCCAATGACTGATGATATGGATTTTCTTTAATTTATTGCTGCCGCTCTGATATGTCACCAATATATCGGTGCATCTCTAATTGAAATGCCACCTGACATCCTTTTTTTCTTTAATTGGTTGTCACTTTGCTTGAGTCGCACAATGCTGGTGAGCAAGCTGCACTAGCAATCCTTATTAAAAACCCATGAGACCTGTAGTGCACCAGCAGAAGGGAGTGCATTAGGCAGAAAAACACCTTTATTTTTAAAGAATACATCTTTTAGTGCAAGGTATTAATGTGAAGTAGTTCTAATTTCTGCTGCCTATTTAGCTACTGTATTCTGGAATGAGCTGAAGAGAACGTCTGTAGCGGGTCTGTTTTAACAATGGCCTAGGAAACGGCCTCCTCTCAACCAGGCAAGGTGGTGGTGACAAAAGGGGGCCTGGAAAAGAACAAAATAGAAAAGTCAAGAAATAGAGTTGTGATGCTGTTGATTCTTGTCTGCACTCCCTTGTTTAATATTGATTTTAATAAGGCTACCTCTACTGGACTGCTTTAGTTTAACTTCTGTTGGCTGTTAGCCCTCACCCTACAGCCTGCTCAGCCATTGATACCATTACTGTATAATTTTCCTTTTGAAGAACAAGCTTCTTATGGAGGGAATGGTGTAAAGGTCACTACGGTGGTAGCCATGCTGTTTATGTTGATGTTACATTGTTATTCTGTGCATTCTGGTTTGAGAGAGATTCTCATGTTGGGTCAATGAGGCTGTATTCACAACAGAAATTAGATCTTGTCAGATAGTTGACTTCAGATATTCCCAAAGTAATGCATCAGTCCAAAAGTTCCTTTCAAAACATATTCTGCATTACGTTTTCTTTCAGGATGTTGCCAAAAAATATAATTCAGCAACTCACACTTCAAACTGTTTTATCCATCAGATGCTATTTGCTGTGCATTTTTGCCAGAGTGTAGAGCTGCTAGGGATCTGTCATATTACTGTAATTTTTCTTGGCATTAATTCTCACTAATCTATATCATTGTGAAATCATTGTCCGCATCTGTCAGAGCTTCGAATCATATTCATGGGGGAGGGGGGGGGGCAGCAAAAAAAACTAATGCAGTTAGGCTGTGGTAGAGAAGTTTACTTCTTTCCCTCAATTTTCCAGTACAGAAATTAGTGAGGTTTACACTTCTTGCCTAAATACCATGATAATCTTGCTAACTTTATTAAATTAACACTTCCATGGAAGACCACAGGCAGATATTTGCTGTAGCTTAAACTTGTCTTTCTGGTGGTCCTTGAATGCCGCAGTCCAGAGGCCCATTGTTTGGTTCCACTTCATCAAAGCATCCAAACTTATACTTAAGTAGATCCTTTCCCCAGGACGGCACTGTTATTACTATTTAGCATGTAGAGTCATAGTCATGGACTAGACCTCACTGTGCTTACAGTGAAGCATATGCTTGTGTGCTGTTCTGATTAGAGACATTTTCTTGCATTGGGACCTTAATTCTTGTTATGTTTAAAAATAGTGACATAGACTAACACTCATTAAGTTCTTCCAAAGAATTACTCTGTAATTACTGAGTTCTGACTACTACCAAGTACCAGACAGGCACACAGCACACTTAAGTGGAAGTGGATCCATTTTACTTTATATCTTATCAAATTAATTCCTTGACTAACCAGGCTTCCTGCAATAACACTCTAACCTACCTGGCCGAAGTTAAAAACAGCCTCCCTCTCCCCCACTGTTATTTTTTAATTGGTGCCTGGGGCTTTGAAGGGGACAGAGCCGTGTATGGAGTGGAGTGCAGTGAGCTGCAGCCTTTTCTCCGTTAACCAAATATTCTCTATTTAGGAGTTGGCTCCTAAGATAACCTGAGGTTTTCTGATGCCATGTTATGAACTCTGTTTTCATAGATTTCAGTCTTTCCTTGCACATCACAAACCAGGGTGGGATTTACAAGCACACCTGAGTTAGAAATGGAAGTCCTGTGACTGCCTCACTTGGACACTTATGAAAATCCTGTGCCTAAACAAGCCTTGCTGTGACGGTCAAGTTTTTCAGTCTGTCAGCAATTTTAAATGTTGCTGGTTTGTTATTGCCTATTTTCACAGGGCCCAATCTTTCCACCTTCACTCTCCCACATAATTCTACTGATTTTTGGCCCATAATTTGGCTTTATTCTCTGTCTTGTTTGCTGTAAACATGCTTTGTAATAGCTTATCTCCAGCCAATGGCATAGCAGAGGGATTTCCTTCCTAGATGTATGTAGTTAAAGTCAATAAGCACATTTATAAAATGTCATTCTTTCTTTCAAAAACTTTTACCTAATTTGATATTTTTAAAGTGCACATGTTAAGTCATGTGTATAACATGCTAAAGTACATTAACTGTGATCATGAAACTGAATAAAATATTTAATAAAATATTTGAAATATTTGAAAAAGACCTCTAAATAGATTTCTTTGTTCCCTCTATTTTAGCTGTCCACTATGTGCTTGTAAATAATTTCCCATTCAAAATGAATGGATACAGTTAAATATGGTAAAAATTGAGCTTCTGTGATACTTCACGTGCTTCAAGATCAAGTCCTAGATGAAACAATGCTGGCAGAACTCAAATATTGCTGGAGTAGGAAAACGTGCCTGAATTGAATTAGTTTAGACTGTCATTTCTTCTAAAGATTATTGGGTCCCACCCAGCACCTTTTGAAAAATCCCAGCTGACCTGAACAGGTTTGCATCTCATGCACCTGCATGTGTTTGAGATCAGACCTTTACAGCGGGCTTATGCTGATGAAGTTTCATTGAATTCACTCAAGTTAAACCATGTTGCCCTGGAGTAGCAGCAGCAGAGAATCAGGCTTGTCTCTCTTGCTCATTGGATTTTTGTCTTCCAGGCCTGCTCACAAATTTCATCTACAGCCCACACAAAATTGGCTTAAATCACCTTTAAGTAACAGAGCCCTTGCTTCATTTGTAGGCCCTAGACAGTAAAGGATTCGTTTAAAAACTGATTCTTCTACACCAGAATGAGACTTGCTGTATCTTGCTTATGTTGTTGAAGTGCCTTAGGGCTTGAGCCAAGTTTGGCTCCATTTGAACTTGAGCTGTTTCCAGTCTGCACAGTTTTTCCCCTTGCACATGCTAGATGACTTAGATTTTCAGGGTCCAATCCACCACTCCTCACGCACCCAAAACACCATTGATTTCATTGGGATGTTTTTGATGTGCAAGGAATGCAAGACGGTGCCCTTGGTGGAGATGGAACGTAATGCTCCGACTACGGTGAAAGAGGACAGCAGTTACAAATGTGCATGTCATCAAGTGACCACAGAAGGTGCTTTTATTAAAATCCTTTATATCAGTCAGAACAGCACTGACCTGAATCAAAAATGAATATTAGGATTTAATCAGCTATGCTCAACAGTAGGGGCACAAAACTATCCTGTGGAAAAGGAAGGGCTTGTCACAATCAGCAAAAATTGCCAAGGGTTTATCTTCTTACAAAGAGAATTCCTAAACCTTTCACACCCTATTGTCTGACATATCAGGGAAGTTAAAATCACCATCCTTTTTTTTTTTCTCAGTTCAGCATTATTGTCTTTGTTTCATTACTCCAGTTCAGTCTCTCTTGCCTGCTTGCATTTTGTCCTTGCCACCAAAACGTCTTGAAATGTATTTTCAGTTGACTCCCAAGGGCAGACGATTTGAAACCCAGCTTTCACTTGCATTGCTTCTTCCAGTTGCATGGCATTATATTTACATTCTAACTGTCAGGTAAGGTAGATACGTGCATTGGTTTGTGACAATATGGGGAAAAACCCATTTCATCCTGCTGTAGTCACCTATCAAAATGCTGACATTCTACCCTGATGATCTAGTTTTCCACTATTTACTGTCCATGTCTTTTGATGTGCAGCTAATCCTCCTATTACATCAGATTTTTTCCAAGTACAAAATCATAAAGTGAATACAAAAGTATACTCAAGCATTCCATAACCAATCTAAACATCATGGGACAGTCAGATCCTCAGCAGGACACTAGCACTTTGTAACAAAACATGATACATTATATATTTGCTGCAAAGTTTTGTTTTGTTTTGATTTTGGTTTTGTTTCCTTTTTTCAAAAATAAAACTTGTAAGATACAAAGCCTACCATCTTATTCAGTGTGAGCTTCTTTTATAGACTATTTCTGGCACAGAATCTGTAAGAATTTGAAGTTACAATAATTTTTCAAGATTTAGTCTACAGTTCAGCTACAGCTTTCCTTCATTAGTTGCCTTTCATGAGGTTGGCATGTATATTAGATCTTCAGCAGAAGTTCCTTGGCCTATCTCCATCGGTTTTTATAGCAGCTGAAATTGTAATCTATTTTAAGTCAGACAGCATCTTATTTCATGTATAGTAGTGCTCAAAAGCATCCTATTTCTCAGTCCTTGAAGGCAAGCTGATTTAAAAGAAACTCAAGAACCAAACCAGTTAAATTAGTTCATAACTAAAGTTGATTGAATGCTGGCCTCTAATACTTTAAGCCAATTGTAGCATTTTTTAATATCATTTTAAATGCCTCTGGTTCCTTTGTTAAATTAATATCCAGGTACATTTTTCTGAGGACATGCTACATGTGAATGTAGTTTTTCATTATCAGCAAAACATAAGGTGGTTTCATATGCCCTTAATCTCTCAGCCTGTGAGTGCTGATAAGGTGTTAATTTGCTTAAATCCATTATATTTAAGGCTCAATGTATTCCTGCAGCAAAGAACCCCTCCCCCCCCCCCCCAAAAAAAAAAAAGCAAAAAACCCTACATGGGCAATTGCACCATGACATTGGACTTGTAAGAGGGACCAAAGTTTTATCCCTAAACAGCCAAATCTTTATGATTTATTGGACCAACTGCATGGTTGGGACAGATTTAAACAAGCTTTCAGGTATCACAATACCCTATCTGGGGTCTCTGGGAGAGAAGCAGGCATAGCAGACCTAAACAGCAGATGGAACAGAGGCTTGAGTAAAACTTCTCCACGTGTAAATAAAAATAGGATATAAGAAAGATTATCAAGTAAACTGAGAGGCCTTTCATGTATTTCCTGGACCATCATGGATACATCTCTTCAACACTACCAAAATGTTTACATTCAAATTCAAAGATTCCAAAATATACAAGGGACACATTCTTGGACTTGTCACAGCCATTTCATGCTGCTTTTGAGGCCCAGAAGAGCCTTAAACCCAGGCCAAGAGCCCAATAGGGCCTTCTGCATTAGGGAATCCTTCAGAGGCACAGAGTCAGCATAGTGGCCCTTATGCAACCTACCTGTAGTGCAAGGGGAATGGATGGGAAGTCAGACAGGATGCATCTGCCCCCTGGCAACCTCCAGTTGCTGAAATATGTTCTCTTGAGCTTTGCCAGCCAACCCCCCAACTTCAGAAGGCCTTGAAAGCCAGCTGTAAACTTTAGCAGAAATCCATTCCCTCTGTCAATGTTACGTAGCCTGTATTAATAATCATTTTAAAAGCAAAGTTCTCACTGGTTTCCTTAAAATAAGTTAACGTCTTATTAATTTTTCTTTAGGAAATCAGTGTGCTGGTTCTAAAATATTCCCAGTGGACTATCCACACACAGAAACATACTGGCCAAATGGTTTTCACCCATCCATTTCTAAGTTCTTTCATTTGTTTTGCTCCCAGTACATTTCTACCTACATCCGTCAGTTTCCATCTGCACAATATTTTTGCAAAGAATTTTTCAGCTCTAGGCCTGCTGCTTTTGATTTTCTCTTACTGTTTGGTGTGGGAGGAAGGGTGAGAGAAGTGAAGGGAGACACAGATTCCCATCCTCAGCCCAAAAATGTATTTGAGACACAAATCTGTGAGGTTCCTGTGTGCAAAATGACACTATCAGGAGTGTAGCTAATGATGATTAATAGTAATGTGTGATGATAGCAAAGCTGTCCATATGTGTGGACTGGGCTGGGCCAGGCCCCTAGGAAATGGAACATTTTAGCTGCCCACTCTGCCATGGTTCCTGCTTTCTGAAGTCTCATTCTTCACTTTGTTCCTTTTCTACTCTAAATAGCTGCCATCCAAATACCCTAGGCCAGACCAAGCTGACAAAAATAAATCTGCCAAAGGGTGGAAAAGCATGGGGAGTCCATGAAAACAAGGGGATGTTTGATTAAGAGGGAAAGATGAGAAGAGTAACATCATTCTTCCTCAGGCTCAATGTACACTTCCCCCCCGGATTTGGGGGTTTGAGCAGCATTAACACTTCCCTTGAAAACCATAGGACTCAAGCCAGATACTGCTAACATTGGCTCACTTTGATTGACCTGATTTGCACTAAGTCATCCCCCAGAGTTTTGGCATGGGAACTGAGCTGGCTATTGTCTTAGGCAGGGTGTGGTTGAAATGATGGAAGAACATGGCTGGATTTCCCTTAGATACTGGCACCCCTGGTGTTTTTAGGATACAACAGGTTCCTGTCCCCTGCAATGCGGGATGGCTTCACAACAGGTCACATATTAAAGGTTTAACTATTCTGTATCAATTGCTGCAAAGAGTGACATTCATCTGTTCCAACCAACTTCCTGATTTCATTTTTTTAACTTTAAATATTTTAGAAAAACACCTTCTTGTTCTCCTTGACCCCTCTCATATTAGTGTAGTTTTACTACATACCCCTTTTCCCCAGTTTTTGGTAGGCCAGGCGGACGAAATAAATCCCAGAGAGTGGAAAAACATAGGGAACCTATACAAACAAGCAAACTTATGATGCAGAGAAGGTTAGATTGGCAACACCATCCTCCCTCAGACTTCATGAACGCCTCCATGGTAGATGTCAGAGATATAGAAAACTGGAGGCAGAAAGATCTTCACGTTTTTAGGCATAAGGAAAAAGCCTTTGAGTTCCCTGGAGACTTTAACATGGGTTTTTTTTCTGTTGAACTCCCTGAAATACCCGATAACAAATGTGACACTTCTGTCGTTCATCCACACAGTTATTTCTATAGCGATGTTTCAGTGTTTTATTTTAAATTTATCCTGGTTAAAACGTACCAAGAGAATGCCAGTGCTGACAACTGCTGCCTTTTTTATTAAAAGCATTCAAAGAGGAAGGGATTTTTTTGTGCCTCCCCCTCCCCTCCCCCCTTTGATCTGACACTAGCGTAGGAAACATTTTCTAGTCCAAAAAGAAATTATACTGGTACACCCAAGATTTTCCAGCCATGGCAAACTATTGTACTTTAAAGCTCCTCATGATGATTACAGTTTTGTCTCCCCTTCTTTTCAATCCTATTCCATTCCCACAAGACATTAGTTGCTAATACCTAGCCAGGTGTAACCACTTGTTTGACACTTGGATTTCAGGCTTTCATATGGTTAAAAAAGGGCTGGTTCTTAGAAATTATCAAAAGAGTAGCTGCTAATATGTTGGCACTGGAGGGTTTAAAAATTAACATCCCGTTAGCCAGAAGTCTTAAAGTCTAATACTTCACATTGCACAGCCTCCCTAAATTTACAAGCACACAGGAGTTTCCATTTTGGCTGGGACAAAAGGGCAGCACTGTAATATCAATGCTATTAACCATATAATAGAAGATTTTAAAGAACTTGAAACAAAGGTTTCTATCATTTGGAAAGTGGGTGCTCCTAGCTTTCTAGGTAATTAAGGCCCTGTTTCACAACATATTAGATCTTGGAACTGTCACCACCCTAATCCTGGGCATTAACCCTGGACTACATAAACCAGTGTAATTTTCAGTCTTTCAAAACAGTTTACTGTGATGACCTTTTAAAATAAACACTGCATACACACCTGTGACTTACTCTGCCTTGGTTTAAAACCACATCATTTGCAAAAAGGTTACTTCTATTATTGTGTAAAGGAGAAATGAGGGAAAGTTCATTGGGTGTCCTTCCCCCTAGAGTACATGCTTAAATGCTTTCTGTAGTCTAATCCTAGCTGGCTGTGTCACACGCCTACTCCTTGTGTTGGGTAAGTATTACATAGAAAGGGATTCTAAATGTTAAAATGTGTCATAGCAAAGGAGATCCTCAGGTTTGTGAGATCAAGGCCCCTTGTTTCAAGAGCATTCTCGTAGTCAACCTCCCGGTCACAGGTCCCTACAGGATAACATGACATGTCTGAGGCTTCTGCAACAATTTCCTTGTGCAGCCTGGCAGTCTTTTCAGAGCTTCTCTAAGAGGTGTTCAGGCTTTTTTTTAAAAAAGGAGCTGAAGTGCCTGTAGAAACAGCTGGAAGAAAGGCTAAAGAGCAACTATTATGTGAACTTCTAGGTTTCCACAGACAACAGTTGCAGAACCCATGGCATGCAACCTCGAAGATTTCACCTTAGAATTGGGCCAAACCTTGTGTGCAAGATCAGCAAAGATAGGTGAGAAATTGGAGGAAATTCCCCATTTTAGGAGATGGACTTTTACCCGCACTATTTCCCCCAAAAGCTCTTTATTTCATGAGCTAGACAAAACCCATTTTAAACAAAGAAATATTGAAGCTAGTGCAGGGTCTGGAAAGCAGCAGTGGCTTGTTTCAGTGCCTGTGGCCATAATTTGTGTGTTGGAAGGAATATGCCATCCACTTGAGGTGTAATGCATTTTCCAAGTTACAATGCAGGTCCCAGATAAAATATGCTTTTGGCACCTAGTGAGATCTCAGTTAACAAATGTATCCATTTACCAATCCTGGAAACAATGTTGAGTGCTCCTCGTTTTAATTATACCTTAGGCATATTATTTATAGTAGGTTTCTGAAAATACAGACTGGATGGCAGGTAGAAGGATAGTTTTGATTTGGAAAGAGATGTATATGGTATGTGGCCATTTAATTTTGGTATTTTATTGTTAACCCAAACTGCACTCATAATAATTCTGTCGAGTACACTATGTGATGAATACAGGTTTGTCAGGGAGAAAGGGGGGAGGTTTAAGTGGGGTTAACAACTTGACTACTCATAAATCTGCTCGCATGACAGCATCCTACAAAATCAATGTTGTTAAGAGATGAACACAAAAATGTAGTGTATGTAATAAGAGTGAATTTTTCTGGTAGATGTTTTAACATCAGATATCAGTCCAGGTGTAAACCATGGTAGTTTCAGTGATATCCATACATCTATGTTGGTTTACATCAGCCAAGGAACTAATCTTCATAGCAGGGCAGGGAAAGGTGGCTCTTGTTTTTTGTTTGAAGGAGGAAAGAATCTGGGGTATGAGATGAGAAAATCCTTGTATTAAATAAAAATCCACAAAGTTACTGAGCGGCATCTTTTTGCCTGACACAGAAAAAGGATCGTAATAAAACTTTGTTGCTATGTCTATTGTCAAAGGTGTTGGACGTGCAGCTCAGTGTTGCCACAAGTTTGTTGGACATTTCCTGTTTTTCCACAACTATTATAAATTTACCGTGGAATACATCAGGAACAGCAGACCTATGGTCTATTCACTGTCCTAGGGCTATGATCACACCTTGGGGGTGTGTATGACTGCTCCAATAAAACTGAAGGCAGCAAAGCAGTGAACATGAGCTTTGGGTGCCATAGGGTACCAGATGATGGTATCTCAGATGACATTGCTATTTTGGTCAGATGCTGCTGTATACAAACTGTTGCTTTAAGTTGGCATTTTTAGCAGTGGTCCTTATTTTTATTATAATAGCACCTCAGAGGCCTATTCAACAGCCAGGATCCTACTCCATGGATCTAGATTTGTTGCAAGAAAGCTACCCTTGTACTGGTGGGGTAAAATTGCACTCAGTGGGATGGAAATCTATATCTCTTATGGTAGACAACCAGAGTGCAGCTTGTGACCAACCCTGAGTTATGTAACTGAAGTGTAGGAATTCTGTTACCCTATCTAGGTACACAAGCGCTCCCATCCTAGGAATAGGATCACCTTCTGGAGACACAAACGTTTCTTTGTTTCTAAAACGGGATCTCTTACCCGAGGGGACAGTAGAATCGGTCCTGCAATTTAGTCGGACATTTGACTGACGTTATGTTCCTAGCCAGATGCCCTTTTGTTGTCCAGTAGGTGAAACAGAATTCTGCCCTTCTGCGATATTTTGAGCTGATTTCTTTAGAAGAAGATTACTTAGTAGGGATCACTCTTGTACACATGTTATGTTGTCCTTTTATGTCCCTTACCCATAGAGAAAAAAAATCAGAGAAAATTGTAGACATAAATAAAGCTTTGTTGAGGCCAGATGAGTCAGGTTCTGTCTATCGTTGGCTTCAAGACTTACTCTGGATTTAGGCAGGGGTATCAGGGGGCAGAAAGACTTTGGTACTGTACCTTGAACAATCCAACATCTTCATAGAAGAACTGCAGTGTCATAGTAGACTATGTAAAAAATCTTACCTCAGTCGAAAGGATATCTGGCTGAGGTAGTGCCAATGATTTTTTTTTAAACAGTAAAACACTGTTAAAAGTGCTGTTTGGGTAGCAAAGTAATGTTAATTTTTAACTTTTAGATTGCATTTAGTCTGTTAGCATGACTTCCAAGTTGAGTGCTTCCCTGCTGTTGCATATGGATCAAGAGGAAAATATCGATATTCCAATATGAATAAAGTATTGTAAAATGTAGGATGCTGTAGAATATCTGAGTGAGAGGCTGTGTGTGGCTCTTAATCAAGACAGACAGTTGTGTAGGACTTGGCTCTGTAATCTATGTAAAATGTATGTAATGATACTCATCTTTCAATATCCTGAGGTGGGCTTGAGCAGGAAACGGACTTAATGTCCAGATCACAATGTCAAAGATTGGGAATACTTGGCTGGATGGCTTCTCTCTATCAAAAGTTAAAGAATCTGTCCAAGAGAGGGGAGTGCTACCAGAAAAACAGCATGATGCAGAGCACAGGACTTTGGATGGAGCTGAAAAGACCTAATGTTTATTCCTACCTCTTCCACTGGCCTTGGATAAGTCACTTTTGGTGCCAAAGTCCTTTTGTGGAGATGACCCAGAGTGGGATTTAGGTCGGGCTTATTTGCCTAAATCTAAATATTAGATCATCAACACCCCCACATAGTTGTCTTTGACACTTGCCACTTAAGTTACTGACATTATGTTCTTGAGGCTTCTTTCTGGACATTTTCAACCATACTTCAGTGATGCATGTTTGACTCATTGCCTAAAGCTGAACCATGTTTGCTTTAGCCAATGATTTTCTAATGTAAAATATATATAGCTTGGGACAGTGGCTTGGGACCAAGGGCTTCCCTTCCCAGATAAGTGCCCTATGTAACAGTCATGCTCACTCGGTCATTCCTCAAGCTTGCTTGCTTTTCTGCAACAACAGAGTCTCCCTGTGCCTGAAGAGGGGTGCTTGCATCAAAAAGCTTGCAAAGAACTTTGTTCAAACTACTCAGTTGGTCTAATAAAAGCTATCACGTCTACCCGAGAAACCTTGCCAGTTTTAAATGGAGAACTGGAAAGTGCCCCCAGCATATTACCAGAGTGACTAGGGCACTCACTTGAAACCCATTCAGAGAAAGAAAGGATTCCAATTCAGATATCCCACATCTTGAATGAGCTCTCTAACCACTGACCTATTATATATAAGCAGGTGGCTTCTTCTTCTTCCCACTACTTTTGACAGAAAAGTTTCTTCCCTGTTCATTTTCTGAAAGAAAGTAGGTAGATTTCTACCTTCCAGCGAGGACTCTGGGATGTGAATCCCAAATAGGAGGCGGTACCTCTTGGAAGTGCAAATTAAGTACCTTAGCCCCAGAAATGGGTATCTCAGCCCTGTCCTCAGGGTTTTCCACTGGCTCCCTGGATGGTTTCCCAAGTACTGGGCACATCTACATGACACACTTTACTACACAGTAGAGCAATTTACTGCGCAGTAAGCATCGCCATCTACACATGTAGATGCTTCTGTGCAGTAAATTAGTCTACTCTGCAGTTAATTTGCCACAGCTGTCTCCTGGCCCTGTGCTCCCTGCCAGCCCTTGAGCTAGCACCCAGGGGGAGGCTGGACCTCCCCCTGTCTGCTGCAGGGGGGCAAAGCAGGGGGGGAGCAGCCCTCTCTTGGCTGCTCCCACTGGGAGAGAATCTGTTCCCAAGAGGGAGCACATGTAGACATTTTAACTGCGCAGTAAGCCTACTTCAGATTAAATAGCATGTGTAGACACACGCACTGTGTGGGAAACACAGTTACCTAACTCAGCACCAGGGATCCTGTTATGGGGACCAAATGCCTAACTCCCTTTAGGTCTTGGCCTTTGTTCTTTCTTTCTCCATCGGAAACTAGAGAAGCTATTTTTACCAGTACCATTTGATCCCTGCCTCTATAAACAGCTCCATTTCTATTCAGTTGGAATATATTCATCACTTATGTCTACAGTTCAGGGACAGATTTTTACCATGGGATTCTACAGAAGCCTAATGGGTCATAATAACGTATGCGTTAGCAAACTGCATGGACTAATTGTGATTTGAAAGCAGTCTGTGCCTAAAGAAACATGGATCTCTTGTTTCACCTCATAATAGTGACCTATTGCTCTTGTACAATGTATGGATAAGCCATAAGAGTAGTGTATAATTTCTACTGGTATGAGTTCTGGGTGGCTACATTCTGTATAAAACACAGGTGCTCCCACACAGTGAGTACATGCTAAATTTTTATAATAGAATTAGAGAAGCTATTGTGCTTGAAGTACTTTTGTCACTTTATAAAAACCCACTAATCTTTAAGTTACCTTTAAAACTGCATCTTTACTTCAGCATTTTCCAGTTGCTAGCATATTCCCAAATGTGACTCATACTAAAATGCAACTCATTTGTGTGCACTGAATGTTATTTAGCCATGGGAATAGTAAGTGCCAATGTAGAAGAATTTATATAAAAAGTGGCATTTTATATTACAACCCATAGACATAGTTAATGGAAATGCATGCATGTACATGCACACACACACACATACACAAATGTAATATAAATATATTAATCTATTTTGTTACTACAGATTACATAACCTTAGGATAACAGGTTTCCTCCATTGGGATCTACAAACTGTCTTTATAATGGAATAAATATATCCGTAAGAGACAGCAAAATGTGCACATTTTGACAATCTTTGAAGGCAAATAATCAGACTTATTTACTGGAAAAATAATTTTTTGAGGAGGAAAAATTAATATTTCATTTTTCTGATAAAATGTAGAAATGCTCTTAAGCTCACCACGCTGGAAATAGAAATACAAAATGATGGGTGGTGTTTTTAACTAACACATGTAGCATCAGAACTAAATGAAGTCCCTTGGCAACCCCAGTCTGTAACACTTGGCAACAACGACAGAGAGATGTGTTAATGCATATAAAGCCCGCAGCTGCCGTTAACATCCTGTAAATCTCAACAGTTGTTGAAATTCCATTGCCATCACAGAAGCAGTTTGCATGAAAGCTGCTTTAAAAAAATATGGCCCTTGATATTGTAGACATTTTTGTCAAATACATAGTCTAAATTGAAACCACCCATTCACTTTACAGACAAAATGTGGTAGCATGAGTGGGGTTTTTTACTGTAAGATAAAAATGGCAGGCCTTGCTTTAAAAACCCTTTCTATTCATCCTGCCTTGTCTTCCTTCTTTCCTCAGGTTACTAGAAAAGCTTCCTTCTGCACTCACTGACAATGGTGGCAACACTCTCAGTGACTTTCAGTGGTGCAAGATAAGGCCTATTCTGAGGTGCTCAGCAACTCTGAATATCAGGCCTTTGTATTTTATTCTGGTGGTGATCTTTCCTTTGGAACTCTTGAGTGCTGTTCCAAAGAAGTAAAGAGAAAGATGTCGGGTCCTCTGGCCACAGACGTTAAGACTGCAAATATCTCTTCTGCCATATCTCTCTTGGAGTAAATAAGCAAACTCAGATGAATAACCTGAGTTATAGGCATGCTACAGCATGAAAAAGCCAGAAATCCAAACAAATCTTCAGAATGATCTGAAGTATTTTTGCATCCTATCCCTTGGTTTTAAGAGTAATGGTCCAACTCTTCAACTGCTGTAAATGGGCAAAGCTCCCTGGATTTCCACAGGTCTACGTGGATAGAAACACGCTTTGAGAACTCGGCTTATTTATTTAAGAACTGAAGCTCTAATCATTTCATATGGAAATAATTCATTGACCCAGCCTGCATTTTCCCCCAGAAGCATTTGTTAGATCTGTCATGCTTTTGTCATTTCTGTGTGAGCCTAAACAGAACTGTGCCAACTAATTAGCAAGAAATACAAAGTTGAGGCGCTTGCTTATTTTTTGTCCTTTAAATAAACAACAAAAATGGATGAGTTACTAATTCTGATCAATCCATAATTACTAAGAGAAACTGAATATCGATTAAACAAATAAGAAAATGTAGGGCTCACCATGGCCAGTAACTCATGTCACAGGGAAGTCCATGGAAACCTCCAGATCAGCTTGGCTTTTCAAGTGGAGCTTAATATTAACCCAACTTTACTAGCCCTACTAACTTTATCCAGTGCTGCACAGCCCAGTGCAAATATACCCTTTGAGGGAAATCATCAGTTGTTCTTCAGAGACCCGGTTTGCCCCTGCTTCGTGCCCAACATGGTCCTTTATTTCTGTTCCAAGGGAGTGCCCAGCAAGTGTAAACCATTACAGGTGTGATTTCCTTCTTTTGCACCAGTTACACACTAGCATAGCTGCCAATTCACAGCAGTGCCAGATGAGGGTCAAATACAGAATTTCGGGTTTAGTAACATAATACGCCAAGTTTGCACAGATGTAACGTGCAGCACACAGTACAAAGCAGTGGACAGATAGATGGCAATAAGGCATGAATTCCCAGTCCCATTAAAATCAATGGAAAACTCCCATTTTATTGAATACATGAGGATATCAAAGGTACCTAACAAGTGCCAGTAACTTCCATTAGAGGCTTTGTTCCTAAAATTATACCTTCTGCATTAATATACTGGGTAAACAGCTAAACTTTTCTTAAAAGGAGTTTGAGTGTTTATGATGTTACATATTTTGTTCCTAAAACATTTCATTTTCCGGGCTAGTCTAATTATGGCTGAAAGTAAAATTATTGTCTTTATGTAGAACATGAGCTTCTTTGCTTGAGCCGGACACACTCTAATTACCTGCAGTTGTGAGGCTGCATATTAATACCTGATTAAAGACTGAAAGCATATGTTGCTACAAACAAGTCCATACTACAGTTGAATGTAGCCTGAACAGGCTATTGTTAATGGGTAATATGAAGTTATAATTAAGTGCCATAACCTCAGTGTGAATATAAAACAGTACTGAATATAAAGTATGTGCTAATATCCTTAGGTAAGTAGGTAACATCCAGTGTCCAGCCATATCCACACTTATTTTGGAAAGCGTGTTTTGGCATGTTAATTTGAAATAGGGATAAGCTGTCAGACAAGCAAAGTGTACTTGTACAAATCACATTTTGCGGTCTTCATCATGTCAAGTCATTGTAAGAACCGACTAGCAACCTGTTCAAATAAATTACCTTTGTATTTAGAAATTACATACATCTCATTCCTATTCACCAATCAGCTATGATCCTAGATAGTCAATAATGTTTGGGGGTTTGTATTGTCATTTGTATTGGTTTCTTGGAACTTAATTATTGTTAAGATCATTGAGCATTTATTTGCATTAATTCTTCACCATCAAACTGCTGATAGAAATGGGCATTAGACAAACCAGATTCAAGGACCAGTTGCATTTAAAACTGCTGTACATGTCCTATGCAGCAAAACTTCAAACTAATGTTAATATCTCTCAGTGATGGTTCTCCTTAGATTTTGTGATTGTTTGTTTCAAGCCTTGTTGTAATTTAGATAAAGAGTGTTTGTTTTTTTTTAAACAGATAATGATTTGTTTAAAATGCCTGTTGGGGAGAAGAGTAGGGAATTTAAATACGTAGTTTAAAAGATTTTAAATACTAGTCCTTGCAGGATATAAACTTAGGGTCATTCAAAATTTTTAGATTTTCAATAACTTTTAAAACCTTTCCCCTTGTTGTTTATCAGACACCTAATAGATTAATCAACGTTTGTCAAACATGAGAGTCCTGATTAAACTATTTCATGACAATTTTTAAATATATTTTGCAATTAATTTTTCTGACTTTTTCAGATAGCTCTACCGTAAACAATATATGGGATCATAGCTAGCAGGACTTCATCTGAGCCACAGCAGTGCCGTATAACAAAGTATTTGTGTTATTGGACTATCTGAGAAAAAAGGTAGATGGAAAACTGGAATACTGGACAAGATCTTTAGATTATAAATGTATAACAAACTACTGTCTGACATGTACAACTTTGCTAAGTTACTAAGTTGCCAGCTTTAGGACCTAGACAAGAAACCAACCACCAAACAGAATTTGACCAGTTAACTATCATAATCACTTATAAATGCAACTTCTAAAAAGAAAACAAGCTCGCTATTTAATGATTCCATAGAAGTCCGGGGTGAAATTTCCTAAAGGCACAAGGACACTTCAGCGCCCAACTCCATTGGTAGTTGAGCAGAAATGTCCTTTGTGCTTCTGAAAATCTCCTCCCTCTTGCTAGACTTAGACACTTTAATGACGACTGTTAGCCATATCGGAGAGGTTTGGCCCAACCTTTCTTCTAATGCTGTATCTTTTATCTAGAGGCTGTCTTATTTTTTTACCAAATGTGACAAGTGGAATAAACCTGCCTGCTTTTTAGGCAGTACCCTTTTACAGACTTGTTACGAGAAGCCAGTCTTTAAAGCCATGTTGTGAGTCACAAGCCAAATAAGGAAAATACAAATCTAACCTGACTGTGCTTGTGGCCACTTATAAAGACCAAAAACATTCAGGTACCACTTGCATTTAGTAATCTTGGCTGTTGAGCTCTGTAAATACAGTGGATTCTCTTTGTAAGACCTTTCTTTTGCATATTTGCTCATGCTTTAAAGAGGAACTGTGCTGTGAAAAAAGGCTGATGGGTATCTTCAGATGCAGTATCTCATCTACAATACCCTATAGTGAGAGGTTCCCATATGAGAAGCTGGTCCAGTTTCAGTTGATGTCAACAAGAAAAATCACACTGATAACTATATAAGGAACAGCACACCTGCTTATTAAATTAAGATGACCTGCTGTTTTTTATGATTCGTTTTTGAGACACATGGCCTGAACAACCTATATTCTCTCCATTCCCAAAGCAAATCCAGCAGAATATATTTTTAAAGTTATAATTGATCTGAGCTATAGCCCATCATGATGCCAGACTCAGATGCTCTCTTGCTTTCCGTGTTCTAAGTGACCTTTTAAATCTAGAAGGTGTTATATATATATACAGCAAATAGGGACTTACTCAACTTTCATTCTCTGCCCAGAGCTCCCATTGCCATGAATGGGAGTTCAAACAAAAAGCAAAAGCAGAATCTGTCCCTAAATGTTATTAAAATAGATTACTTTCATCTTGCAACTTGATTCTGCCACGTGGAAGCTCCTTTAAAGGAATCCCCATGGACATCAATGAGAAATGCTGCTGGAGGTGAGGATGGTATCTAGATCATACTGTTGCAATATGATTACAGGCTTGGGTTCTCAGCAAAACTGAAAGGAGTCATGGTCCCAAATCCTATTGCAATTCTTAACCTCTGGTGGGCTCCCCTGAAAATTTTAGTCGCAGTCCTCCAAAGTTGGCAAGTAGGATGATGATCCTAAAATACAGCTTTCTGTTAAGCTTACCAATTCTGGTGAAATTAAAGGTTTCAAGTTTTTGAGTTGCTATAAGCATCCCTGTGAGTTAGGCAAGTTCTGCCTCCCTATTACACACAGAAACTGAGCAGGTTAAGTGACACTCTGGGGACATATCTACATGTGACACTATGCTGCCATAGCAGTGCACTACAATGATGTAGCATCCATGGGTGTCTGTATGTGACCAGCAGCTACTTTGCCATAGCAGTGCACTTCCCCCTTATAGCGTGCCGCTATGGCAAAATATCTGCTAAAAATAAACATGCACTGCGAGTACAGCTTAGTACAGGCAGTTACTGAACCATGCTTTAGTATTTCCAGAAGGAAGTACTAAAGCACAGCACAGTAACAATGTCGCCATAGGGCAGTGTGTAGACATGCCCTGAATGTACGTTGAATGCACCAGGCAAAGGTGAGATAAGAAGTAGGAACTGCTGGTTCCCAATTTCACACCCATCTCACTGTCCATGAGAGTAGTTTTATTAAATATTAATTTTGCTGCATATTAAGCCATATCTGCAGCAGCCTGTGATTTTAATGCCAGCAAATCTTTGGGTATGACTTAAGAATGCAGAGTGTTTTTCCTCTCTCGTTTTGCAGTCTCTCACAACTGATCCTAATCCCTCTAACTCCCACTAGTTTCCTATATTCGAACCTGGCAGCTTTGCTTAGGATAAACATAAATGGATTGAAGGATATTGCGGCAGTCAGAAAAAGACAAAAAAAAAAGCCTGCATTCTGTCAGTTTGCTCCCATTTTGTTCAAGGTCAGTCTGAAGCCAGTCTGAAACCATTCCAGGATTCAAAATCCAGAGTTTAGTGTCAGAAACTACAGGAATTGGTAAGTTTAACAGGAATTATAAGTACAGTTAAAAAAAAAAAAAAAAAAAACCCACACCTAAAACCCAATCCTGTAAGCTCTCCGTATGTTGATGTTTCTTTTAAGCCATTGATTCAAAAAAGGAACATGCATCTAAGCTCCACTGCCATCTTAAATTTTGCAGGGTGTAAAGTAAGGCCTGAATATGTAACTCTAAACAGATCTCCCACACTCAGCTAGCATAACTGCAATCTGAATTACTTATTTCTCCATCAGCTTGAAGATTGTTAGGCAGGCAAAAAGTGCCTACGCCAGATCATGCAAGGTACAAAAGAATGTCTAACTTCTCTGTTTAATGTTTGCTTTTTCCAGGGATGTTTTAATTAAGATGTTGGTGACATCCTATAATTGCTTTTGACCACCTGCCTCTTTTGTTGTTTCATTATCTGTCTTGTTTAGTGTCTATGTTAAGTGAAAAAAGAGAGAAAGGATGTCTGCCTCTTCATAGGTAAAGATTGCTGATTTACAGTGATTTACAAAGTAGGTGGGTATTATCTGGCTTTACTATCATGTAAACGGAGTCAAAGACTAATAGTGAATTCAGTAGTATTCATTGTATTGGTAGGACCAGCTGTCCATTCATTTATTTGATATCAGGAACACTGCAAATAGATCTTACCCACTAAGATATCTCCCTTAAAACTACTTTGTAAAGTTAACCTATCAAAATAGCTTACATTCAGTAGCCTATACTGTGCTTGTACATTGTTATGAAGAATATATATTTATTACTACACAGTTATTGAATTGTATTGTGTTATACTCAAATTATGGCTTCTGTTGAAGGTTCACTGTCTTTGTTGAGACACTGATGCTTTTATTTGTACTTAAATATAGTTTCTATTCATTGGCCTATGCCATGGGGGAGGCCAGAGTTAGAGCATAATGGTTTCTACGGGCCTAAAATCTACACTGAGCTTTCAGTTTGGCAACTTGGAACATGTACTGCTGAGTGTTGTAAGCTATGGAAAATACTTGGTGAAGTATAAAAACAAAGCAAAACAATTATGTATTACACCAAAAAGTTTCAAATGGTTAACATGTGAGCAATGAAAAAATGAAGGGTTGTAATGATAATATTCCTTGCACACCAGCCACTCATCATCTTCGGCAAGAGTATTGCCTGGTTTAAGACTGTGGGATCATGGCTGTGGCTTGTTTTCACTGTAAAGGAATGTGTTGTATTTTAAACTTTCTGGACTATTAAGATCTCGACGTTTATGGAAATCCAGTCAGCCTGTAACAGTTCTGGATCTACATGAAGAGCAATTAAGTATGATGATATCAACACTAATACAGGTGACAGATTATCTAAACCCTTGACAGAGAGAATTAAATAGCACATGGTTCATGAACAAACATTAACTAATATTTCATGAGCAAAAAGTTTGGAAAGGTAGGGGTTTGGGGCAGCTGGATAGCATTTCCTTTGAAAGAGGCATTGTCCTTTCATAGCTTATTTTAGACAAAGTCAGTGTGAAAAGCTTCACCCTGTACTAGCATGCACTCTTGAATTTGCATTGAGACCTCCCCTCCAAAGTCCAGATGAGTGATAACTAGAAACATAAGACATAAACTAATGTCCCAATCCTGTGAGGTCCAACTTTATGATCTACCAGTTGGATGGCCTCCCTCTGCCATTGAAGTCACTGCTAAGTCATTCACAAGAGGATTATTAGATACATTTCCAGCCAAAGGAACAAGATCCTTGCATGATATAATGTGATAGAACTGCACCCACTTCAGTGGCTTCTTGACATCAGAGGAGTTCTTCTGAGCTACATTAATTGAGAATTTGGCCCAAAATAGACTGCAGCAACTAACTAAAATAAAAAGTAGGATTTAATTATTTACAATCTATAATATTTAATTACTACAAGGAAGGATAAATATGACTGTAGAAGACAGACAGCATAACATGGGGAAACAAAAATGAACTACCCTGCATGAAAGACACTGTTTAAAAAGTGAAAATTACATTATGAGTGGTAATACATTTTCCCAAGAAAGAGTGGCTCTGATTGGGCATGGTTTGGAGTCCATATTTTTCATGAGAAAAGCACTTTGAATGAAAAGCTTACATTAGGATTAACAGCAAAACTCTGCATGCTTATACAGGCTAGATCTTCATAATGCTGTCAGGCTTGGATGATGTATTGCAGCATTATTGCTATTTATAATCAACAATTACTAACACTATAATCAAGTAAACTTAGTGGTAGCAATTATGACAACATAAATAGCAATCCATATGCTATAAAAGCATCATTATCAATGTTCTTGGCAACTATAGCCATAGAAAATTTTCACGGGAAGATACTGGAAGTCTATATACCAGCTAGGATCTGCTAGTCTTTTTATATACCATTTTTAATAAACTTCCTGAAATGAAGCTTTGGAAAGGTACACTGCCTCTTTAAAATTAGTCTAGAACTACAGGTAGTTCACATTATTTTTAAAAACAATAAATATATATCTATATTAAAATATATACAAATACTTAAGTTGGGTGGCCTACCTTATGGAAAGGCTGCTGCTATACAGAATTCTGAGCTAATGTTGTACTACCTTGTCCTTCTGTTTTGTAGATAGTCATCCCTTATTAGACGAGGTTATGTTCTTGCTCCACAGAAGGTGCCTGTGTATATAGCTCCTTTGTATTGCTTTCTGCAGAGTCCCTTATATATTTCTTACTACTAATGCTGTGTAGAAAATTAAATCCAGAGATTTTACTACTGATAACTATTCATCTAATGCCACTAGCAAAATAAAGATTGAGTTGTTTGAGAAACAGATGATTTATATTGTGTACGGTTTATTGCCTAACGACTTGTTTTGTGACTGATTCTTTTTTCTTCCTTCTGGCCCCTGTTGCTTTTTATTTTTCCAGCTACAGTGTTTACTCCTCAATTTGATTAACTAGCAGGCAATAAAGTATATTGTACGTTTTGAAACCAAGAGGTGTGCTTTTTTAATTATCCATGGGCATGGAGGATTAAGCATGGGCAGAGAGGACATGCAGATGGGTTGCAGCTTTTCCTCAGCACGGCAAAGTCTTTGCCAAGTCTTTTACCATTCAGAAGACAGTGTCTTGATGAGACAGCATTGAAATCATCAAGAAAAAAAGCCATTGCCTTGTACTGAAAAAGAACTGAGTAGGAAGGAGTATTAAGCCAAAAGCTGTCGCATCTCTTTTTCTATGCAACGTCAAGAAGATGCAAAAACCACACACACAAAACCGAACACAGTTGGGTGCCAAATAAACATGTTTACTAATTATATACAAACATGCAAGACCTAACTATATATGTGTGCTGCTGCTCTGGCACGGTTCTGGTGACTTCCGTAATAGGAGACAGAGGACTGTTACAAACCTCCCAAAGCATCCAGTTCTTGCATACTACAATCTGACTTGTTATGAACATGTATACACAATGAATGGAGTCCCATCAATCCATGCCAGCAGGAAATCATTTGTATATATGTATGTGTAAAGCTGTTACATCAATTTTAATCTATTTTTTAATTGGAAATGAAAGTTTGGACAAAAAACGTGGCACTTTTCACTTTCCAAAGTTTTCAATGGATACTTCTAATAGGAAAATGTTGATGTGTTGACAGGGATGTAAGACAGGCTGATGTTTTCC
The DNA here is from genome assembly GCF_001723895.1 of Crocodylus porosus. Taxonomy (NCBI): domain Eukaryota; kingdom Metazoa; phylum Chordata; order Crocodylia; family Crocodylidae; genus Crocodylus; species Crocodylus porosus. The sequence goes on along the minus strand of NW_017728906.1, from coordinate 4,121,918 downwards.
TTTTTGTTCTCTTTATTTGCCTTATTGCTGCTGTAACCAGTTGTCAGTCAGGCCAAACAAGGTACTGACATATCACGTGGCACTTTACTTTTGAATGGGTGAGTATATGACGGGGAAGGGTATAGTCAAGTTGCGTGCAATTCAGGAAGGACTGAGTTCGCTCTCTGGAAATCCAAGTTCTGAATTAGAGGGATTATGCTTCCCTTTCTAGGCTATAGGTATGGGCTGCAATGAGTCTAAACTCCTGTTCTTGCTATAAAATAATCATGTACAACACAACAGATTAGTTTGGATCTCAGAGGTCATCTCTGTGTTGGGCTATGGGCAGAAAGCCGACAGGCCAACTGTGGAGACCTGCACAGTAACAGCCTTGCATTTCTCAGGAGCAAACAGCTGTGCAGGTAGCAGGATTAAAGGGGAAACGCAGCATCTCCGCCACTGAAACCAAAGGGGAATCCTCTCACTTTTCCTGGCTCCCTGTCTCAGGATAGAAAGAAACCACTTCCCTTCCAGTAGGGTTTGATGAGAGCTCTCTCAGACTTTCTGGTAGGGCTTTGCAAGCTGCTATTAAAGAGGCAAATGCCTTCTTGACTACACTTTGCTTGAGAAAAAAATGAAGGAAACCAGAGACTGGGAAGGAAATGGGGGTGGGGAGGGAGCACAATGAATAGAGAGGAAGTGGTGAACGTTGCTCTCAAGTCAGAGATGCCAAACAAGGAGAGGCAGAGGCATCCAAGTGAGTTTAACAGAAGTGTTTGGTCAGTCTGCACGGTGGCCTGCAGCAGGTGCGGGCTGTGGCTGGGGAGGCCCATCTCCCTGTGGGACACGGCTGCCATGTTACAAAAGAAGGAATGCCATTGTGGGCGAGGGGAAAGCTGCTGTTCAATCTGCAAAGGAGTGTGCGCGCCCAAAATCTACCATGGCTCTTGGTACTTTAGTTTTCCATCTGTGCAGCCATCAGAGGTGCCTGATAAGCTGCTAAGACACTCAGACATGAGCATGGCAATATTGTGGCCCTGAATCCAAGAGTAAAACCGTGGTGATGTGTCAGGAGCCATGTCATAGGAGGCAAAGGCCCTCGTCATCTGGTAACTGCTGCTGCTGTCTAAAGAGACAGGCCTCGAGTTATTCTTTCCTCTCCCCAAAAGGGCTGTCAGGTAGTGAAAGCCTAGCCCTGTAAACTGAGTAACTGGGAGCTGTGCTTGATCAGCTATGTGAACTGGTATGCCGGGCACAGTCGTACAGCCGGGGTCCCCACTTTTTGTTAATTAGTGCTTGATTTCCATGGGAACTGTGCTGACTCCCAGCAGCTGAGGAGAAGACCTTGCACTCCCCACCCACCGTCTCCTGCTGCATGAGCAGAAGTGGTGGTGTGATCATTTGCCAGCAAGACGGAGCATGCAGACTGAGAAACAAAGCTCTGCCTGCAGTGTATTAGAGACAACTTAGCCGATCACTGATGAGTGGACTCCCCTTGACTCGGCAGCAGAGAAGTATGTGATCTTTTTTTTCCAGGATCATGAAAAGAGTCTCTGGAAGACTGAATCAGGAACTGAATTTAAACGTCTGGAGTCTTTCCTCCCCAAGACTGTGGGCGCTAGATGAACTAACTGAAAACTCATCTTTCCATTAAACACAAAGGGTGTTTTGCATGTGCTCGGGGGACGGGGGGCGGAAGGAGAAGGGAAGAGGGGGCATTTTTACACAGGTCTCAGAGCTGCTTTAATTAAAGCACCCCGAGCATCTCGTGTATCAGTGTCCCCACTTCAAAAAGGCAGCAGGGCAGCCTTAAAGCTCATTGAATGAGCTTTAGTTAAAGTGCCCCCATTGCCATTTCGAAGTGGGGCGGATGCCAAAACATATGACGTGGAGGCTGGCTGGAGCATGGAAATTACCACACTCCAGAAGACTTGATTAATCAAGTCTGCGCCCATGTGCTATAATGTAATTACAGCATGTCAGAGCAGACTCCAACTCCCGTGTATTGGCACTCAAAGTGTCCATATATGGCTTTGAAAGAGAATATCTGATAGTGGGGCCTGAAATGACCTGAGGAAAAGGCATCTGGGTTCTGTTCCTGCCTTGGCTATTTTATGAACTTGGCCAAATCATTTGTGCTCTGGCTGCTTCTCCTGGTTTCTACTGTGTGAGGGCCTTGCCTCCTCACTGAAGGCAAGTGGCTGCCTTCATTCAGGGGTTCGGCAAGCTGGTAACAGCTTCCGTCTAAACAGGGATCTCTGCAGGAATACTGCTGGCAGACACTTCTGAGATGATGCAATGAAACAGGATCTCTTCTGCCTGCTTTGGCTATATATTCTTGAACACCAGCTAGCAGATCTGCTTGGGCAGTACTACTCCTTTGGCAGAAGTAAGCAGTCTATGGTGTTATGCTATCATATCTTCTATATGGCTGGCTGCCTTGGCAACTTTATTTATGCTGCCAGGCTGGTAAATCAGAATTAAATTGGGCTCAATTCATTACCTGGGGTTAGAACCAACCACACATTCCAGTGCAGTTTGGAAGATGTGTATGGGTGAAACACTTGGAAAAAGGCAGCGTGAAAGTACAGAGCACCTTACAAAGCAGGATTGTTGTAAGCCAGCAGCCCGGAGCTTTGCAGAGCATAGAAGTGGCCAAAGCTCAGCATTTAAGATCCATGGGAAAATTTCATAGTTTCATAGTTGTTAGGGTCGGAAGGGACCTGAGCAGATCATCAAGTCCAACCCCTGCCATGGCAGGAAAGAGTACTGGGGTCAAACGACCCTGGTTAGGTGATTATCTAGCCTCATTTTGAAGACCCCCAGGATAGGGGCAAACACCACTTCCCTTGGAAGTTGGTTCCAGATCCTAGCCACCCTGACTGTGAAGTCGGGCTTCCTGATGTCCAGCCTGAACCTACTCTCAGTCAACTTATGGCGGTTATTCCTTGTTACTCACAGTAGTGTTCGGGGGAACAGGGACTCTCCCGCTCCCCACTGGTCCCCCTTGGCCAGTTTATAGATGGCCACCAGATCCCCTCTCAGCCTTCTCTTGTGGAGGCTGAACAGGTTCAGGTCCCATAGCCTGTCCTCATAGGGCCTGCCCTGCTTCCTCTTTACCATGCGGGTGGCCCTCCTCTGGACCCTCTCCATATCGTCCACATCCCTCCTGAAGTGCGGCGCCCAGAACTGGACGCATTACTCCAGCTGTGGCCTGACCAGTGCCGCATAGAGGGGGAGGATCACCTCCTTGGACCTGCTCGAGATGCATCTGTGGATGCATGACAAGGTGCGGTTGGCCTTCCTGACTGCCTCCCCACACTGCCGGCCCATGTTCATCCTGGAGTCTATAATGACTCCAAGATCCTTTTCTGCCTCTGCACTGATGAGAAGGGAGTTCCCCAGCCTGTAGGGATGGTGCTGGTTCTTCCTTCCCAGGTGCATCACCTTGCACTTGTCAGTGTTGAATCCCATCCTGTTCTCATCCGCCCACCCCTGTAACCTGTCTAGGTCTGGTCCCTCCCTTCTAGCGTGCCCACCTCTCCCCACATTGTAGTGTCATCCACGAATTTGAACAGAGTGCTTTTTACTGATGAAGATGCTAAACAGTGCAGGCCTGAGGACCAAGCCCTAAAGGACCCCACTGCCCACATCTCTCCAGGTCAAAAATGACCCCTCCACCACCACTCTCTGGGTGCAGCCCCCTAGCCAATTTGCAACCCATCTGACTGTGTAGGCATTGACGCCACAGTCACCTCATTTTTAAATGAGAATGGGGTAACAAAAGTTCAATATTTTGTTTTCTTTATTGTTTTTCAAAATCAAATCCGAAACTTAAATTTTGAAATTGCCTGCGAAACAAAACGTCCTCAAAAACATCCATTCTCAGGTGCATCAAATGATTCATTTGAATAAAATAAGTATGTCTTGCTTGGTATGATCTTAGTTTTAAATATAATACTATATTTTGCTTTGAATAAGCATTATAATATAAAGCCACAATTAACATTCTAAATGTAGCTGTCCTTGGTTTGCTCAGTGCTATTAACCATTATTCTAACTTGTTATTTGTAATTGCTCTTCTACCAATAACATATTAAATAATTGGCTTAGTATTTGTCATTGGTGTTATACTTATTTTTACAATTTTAACAATTAGAACAAGTTCAGAAATACAAAATGTCAAAACAATCTACTCTGCTAAGGAATGTTTTGATCCTCATCAAAATGGTTTGCTTTGATTTGTTGGGGTTTTTTTAAACCAAAAGTTTTTCCAACTCCATGTCTTCTCCTCAGAGTTTTTAGATTTTGACTAAACATTTTCCCAGAGAAAATGCTCTGCCTGAAAGTTTTTGACCATCTCTGATGAGCAGCACGTCCTCTTTGAAGTCTTGTAGCCAGCTGTAGCAGTGTGCTCCAGATACAGCATTCACACAGTATGTGCAATGCACAGTTCGCACTTGGCTCTGGGGAGTGAAGGTCTCTCTCACCTTTCTGTTGTGGAGCTGTGTTGCTAGCTAAAATGCCCTGCTGAGAAACATGCAGTCAATTGGTGTGAACAGAACTGTGTGCTATAGAGGAAAAGACACCTACTAGACCCAAAAGACAGCTCAGTTTATGACAGAAATCCCCATAGCTTCTGATTCAAGATTTCTTGCTGTCAGGGAGGGAGGGGGGTGTGCGTAGGATGTGACAAAGGCTTTTGACATATTCAGAATTCATGCTTAGTTCCTCCTTCATTCTGTCTCTAGTTAGACACCTGCACAAATTCACAGAAAAGCCAGCCCTTTGGATTAGCTGTGCAAACCAACTGAGGCTAAATACTCCCAGCAGACTCTTTATTTCACTTAAACTCACCCTTTTATAATTAGAGACTAATAGTAAATTGGAAGGGGGGGAGGGAAGAGGGGCAGATGGAGGACAAGCGGTTGGTAGGTGGGAGTTTGCTTCCTATTAACTTTGTGAAGAAACCACATTGGGTAGACAAAGAGAGAGAGATGTATTATTTAAATGTCAAGATGATCTCTTATGAATTTTCAATTTTACTAATATTGCAGATGGAAGTGATGCAATCCAGTTGGGCACCCTTAGCAAAGCATAACCTGCAGTATTGCTACATAACCAGCCAGCTAGGCAGAGGCTGCATTTTGTGAAGCACTGTACAAACAGTGCTTCGTATCCCTGATGCATACGAAGGAGACTTCCAAGGAGCATTTAGGTGGCCAGCGCTCACTGAGTTAGGTCACTGCCATTTCTGTCTTTGAAAACCTCTCCATTGTTTCCCAAGAAATCCAGCTTGGTGTGGGCTTGGAAAGGAGACTTCAGTTCAAATTACAACAGCACCGCATGATTTAGATGTTAGCCAAGGTATTGCACAGAAAGGTGGTGCCTTTCCTGGAGACTGAACTCCTCAAGGGAGTACATCACCAGGCCACAACAGAAGCACAAATGCCTCCAGTCATCTCACCTGAGGCCTATGAAGAAACATGCTGCTGTCTCTTTCGTTTCAGCTCTTTCATCCTAACACTGTGAGAACCTGACCAGGGCCTCTTGGCACTACTCCATGAACAATAAAACCATAACAATGGCAGTGGGGGTTCCTGGCAGGGCCTTGAAGCTGGGTCTGCCACATCCCTGATACACACTTTTTCCTATTGGGTTATTTCAAACTAAATCCTGAGAAAAACTTAGTCAAAACTAACGCACAGAAAAGTTTCAGTTTCAACCAACAGAGAGTTTCTGAAAAAATACTACTTCATCAAAAATGATCAACTGGCTTTCATCCAGAGATTCTTGTGGGTGACCTTAGATCTGGGAATGGTCGCAGAAAGGCACGTTCGTTACCGGGAGGTGGACAAACTTGGCTGAGGACCCCTGCTAGCAGGCAGCAGCGGACACCATCTGAACCCAAGTGTGCAGTAGTAGGATTTAGTCTGTATGAGTGGTGTTTAGATTGGTGTTGAGCTATGTTTGTGTGTGAGCAATACATGCATTACTCAGGGAAAAGAAATGAAATGTTGCCACAGGAAGGAGATACAGGGTGGGGACAGGGCTTTAGTTCTGGTAATGGCTGGTGGGTTGGCCTGTCAACTTACTCAAGAAAGGGGACAATGAATCAGAGGCAGGGCCCAATGCCATTTTGGGGAGGTCCTGCTACACTATCCTTCCTGCGTGCTCACATCTCCAAGCTGCTTGTTGTTTACTAACTTACAGGGCATCTGGTATCATACAGCCAAACCCTAGAGGGCAAAGCAATAGAGAAACTGGGTCCTCTACACCTAATTCTCCACCTGCAAACAATGAGTTAATAAAAATCTCCATGTTGATTTCTCAGTTGTGTCATGAGGCTCAATCACAAAGATATGCAAACCAACTTGAAATCTCCATGACAGGTGCTCTTCAAGGGCTGAATTTTTATTTGGAAAGCTGGCAGAGGCAACCAAGTATTTTGAGCCCAACCGCCCGTATGAAAAGAAGTGTTTCTGTTACGTGGGAGTCTTCTTCAACTACAGAACACCAGTACTTTACAGTAAAATCTTGGATCCTCTCAAATCAATGGTTTAATTCCCGTTGACTTAACTGGGGCTATGATTACACCCTCAGAGAGCAGTGGGGGCGAGATGCTGTACTCAGGAGGTCTAAATTAGTCCCATAATCTGCAATTTAAAGTTCTCCAAACAAGATTTAGATTGTCTTATCTCCTGAGGTGGGGGCCAGAAGAACCCTGAATCTTATCTTATTTCAACTGATGTTTTGAACAACTAACTAACCCAGCCACCACATCCTTCAGTAATGGAACTTTGCTTGTGCGAGTGTTTGGTTTTGTATCTCTGTTTTGAATCACTGTAACTTTTATCAGATGGGACAACAAGGGGGTGTTGCAGGGGAGGAGGAGACATGTTTTCAGTCGTCTAGCCACAGGAGTCAGGAACCTTCTGCATAGCTCCATTTGCCCATGTAGTCTCCATGGTTGGACCATGCAGCTGGTATAGCATAGTGTCCTCTGGATGAATTGCAAATATTTGCTTCCAATTTTGCTTCCTGTAATACAAGGGTAATACATTAATACTTGCTCACCTCTTAGGGGACTTTAAGAAGTTTAATTAACGAAAGCTGTTGAGTGCTTTGAAGACAAAAATTCATTATTAGTAGTCGTTATAATAGCTTGGATAATTGACTCTGAGGATTGAAATAACTGAATGTAAATGGTTTGGCGAGTTCAAGACACATATCCAGTTCCTAAGGGTATCTAGCTAATCTCTTTTCAGAGACTATGTTTCCTTTCTGCTAAATATACCTGGGGCAAGGGCTACTTTTCCTGTCTAGTGTCTGCACTACACTCCTGAAATGGTTAAATATCTTGTGCACACCAAGGATTGGAACTGGTAGAAGAGATGTGGTCATACAACTTAGTTTCATTTGTAGGTGGCAGAGTACTGTCCTATTTGCAAGTGAATACTGATGCATTTCGCCTGTGGTTCACAGACAGGATTATGCAATAGCTGCCCAGACATAAGCACTCTCAGGAAGCTGTGCATGCCTCCTGTAACACTGTCACTGTCTCATCCCCACTGCCTTTTCCCCTGATCTCCCAGCTTTCTGCCTCTGTCTCCTGGATGTTTCCTCCTTGCCACCGGGCCTTTTCCTTTGCTTCAACCCTGGCACCAAGTGAGCCCAAGTAACCCCACGGCCACTTGACCTTAAGTAAACCCAAGCCTCAGTTCCTCAGTCAGCTTCTTTCTAGTCCGCTGGTTCTAATCCTGGTTCTGGCAACTTTCACTCTCTACACTTTAACTCTCTCTCTCACCTTAACCTTCCCCCAAGTATCCCAGGTACCCTAAGCACACACATACACACCATACCATCCAAGTTAGGAACATGCATGTGTCATGGTGTGCATAAGATACAAATTAGTAATCCCTGTATGTGTACGGTGTATGTGGGTATTGACAATTGATTGTTGTCTAACTTTTGGTGTGTATACTGTGTAGGTGCTTGAATTGGTGATAGGTGTGCCTGTGCCTAGGCTAGTAATTTTGGATGTGTATGTGCCTGAGTTGGTAGTGCATGTGTGTGTGCACGCTTGGTGGGGGCATATGCGCCTGCCTAGTGTGTGGGTATACACCAAATTGATTTTTTTTTTGAGTGTGTGCATGTGCAATTGTACACCACGCCCTCCTGTCTAACAGTGTGATATTGAGATCCTGAGTGTTGGCCTGACCCCACAGGGCAACAATGCATAAATCCTGAATTGACATGCCTAAGTATCTCTTCAGGTGCTTAAATTCCTTTGTGAATTGAGCCCTAAGTCCTTCTAAAGCTTGGGGACTTTTAAAACTGAAAATGCGTATGGTTTTGCATTAACCTTGCAGTTTACAGGGCTCCAAATCACGCAGTAGACTCTAAACTGCTAGGAATAAGCAAATCAAGTCACCCCTTTCCTCTGTGTGCCTGATGTTAGGTCTGGAGAGAGCTTGATAGTAAGATGATTCTTCTTATTTTTGTCCTGCTGATGTTAAAAATTTAAAATAAGAGCTAAGAAAGTCACTAGCTGTGGTGCAAGAGAGTAGGCAACAAAGTGACTTGCCTGATCTGGCACTTATTATTGTATCACTATGTCCCAGATTAAGCCATATCATCCCATCCATGGTGGAGAGCTGAGGGACGTAACATTGCCAAACTGCTGCTAAATTTTAAAGATGTGAATGGGGATCAGTGAGTTTTTCCAATTGTGTTTTCCCCTGACACTACACTGGATCCACTTCTCTTCTATGCTGAGTCTCCTAGAAAGCCAAGACTAGTTATGATTTCACCAGAAAGGGGTAAGGCATCCATCTTGATACTGGCCCTTGTGAAATCCACACAAATGAGCAATAACTTAAATGAGTTATTGTAGCAAGCATAATAGTTGGTGTTCAGTGACTCACCTAAGACACACAGCCACTGAATAGACTGGGTCTTGTGGGATATGCCCACAATTGTAAACTTAAACATGATAAATGCTGTCTGCCTTGGCAACACCTATTTCGAGCTTTGCTGGCAACAATGCAAAATGTTGCCAGCTTTGACCAATTAAATCTTCCTCTGGTTTATTTTGAGTGATCCTGCTCCCAATGAAATCAAAGATAACACTTCTTTTGAGTCCACATTCCTTGGATCAGGCTTTTCTGTTGGCATAGTGGTCACTACCAAGTGAGAACGTTAGCAGTACCTGATGAAGTTGCTTCATTTACTAACCATAGTGTGTTGAACTTGTACTACTTTCCCCTCCTGTGCAGAATTAGGGAAATATAAGCTATCACTTAAACTTCCCAAAGCTCTGTATAAACCAGGGCTATTAAGAAAGGGTATAAACCTGCCTCTTGAGATAAAAAAGATAGTATATTTGTATATCCAGTGAGCATGTTACATTATATTGGGAGTATTTGGTTGTCTGAAAAATGGAGATAAACTTTGTTTATGACATGTTGATTTCTTCACCGACCAAGTAAACATAGATGTGAAACTAACTAGACTCCTGCCAAATGTGGGATGCAGATATCTAGCTAACCACTGGTTGCATATTCAGCTTGGTTCTCACATGCAGAAATGTAACAGTTTCTCACCCATGGGTGGATACAGAGGGGGTACAATGCTGCAACTATCCCCGCCACCCCCCCATTTGGACTGTACTGCACTGTGGTAGCCTCTGGGGACTTTGAAAAAGTCCCCAAAGTATATAAGAATCTCCCCTTCACCCCCCATGCACAAAGGTACTCTCTCTTCTTTCCTTGCCTCCCTCCCACACCTACTGCTTCTGCTTTCCTCACTGTTTGGTGTGGGGCTGGGGAAGCTTCATAGGTATTTCTGCCCTCTCCATCTGAGCTGAGTAAGGACTGGACTCAACTGGGAACAGTGACAGTGGCAGCAGCCATGATGGATGGGGGTTGGTTTCCCCCACTCTGCCTAGTCCCCCAAAAGCAGTCATGGGGGGGAGAGAGAACCATCCCACCCACTGCTGCTGCCACTGTGCTCATTCATTATGAGGCTGGCATAGAGCCCAGCCTCTGCATAGCCTGGCTGAAGGAGGCAGGACAGGCTTTGAAGCTTTCCCTTCACCCAGGACTGAGAGGAAAGCAGTAGTGGCAAATGGGAGAGAAGAGAGGGGAGAGGGTGAGCCTTTGAGCACAGAAGGGAAGGGGGATTCTTAAATGCTTTGGGGACTTTAAAAGGCTCTGGCAGCAGGGTCTGCCCAAAGTGGTGGTTGGAGAGAACAAGACTGGGAACAGGCACTGAATCTCTGCCCCCCCCACAACAGCCACCACAGCTAAATCCTCCATCCAGCCCTGTACTCACCCCAAATCCTGTATTCACAGCTTTAGGAGAATTTGCAAGGGATTAGGGTAAGAATGCAGCTATGAAGAGTCAGGAAAAAAATCAGAAGTGACAAGTAAGACTCCCAGTTCATAGAATTTTCACCTTCAAAATTCTTAGAAAGCCATAGTAATTTAATAGTGTGCTCTGTATTGTATTAAAACAATGAGCACAGCAGTTTCAAATGAAAACTTTGAGGTGGAATCATTTGTATAATTATATCTCTAGCTCTGAGTTGTTATCAGGATTTAACTGCATTTGCAAATGCTGGTATTTTACAGATGAAAGGAATAGGAACCCTAAACCAGGAAGTTACGTAGTTGTGATTCTAATTTCAGCCTCAGAGAAGGGCTCACATTTACTGAATATTGTCATGTGAATAGCAGCCTAGGACTTTTTTGCCCAAGCCTCTAAGGTGACATCAAGATCTCCAGTTCTTCTTGATGGAGATTCTGCTGCACTTGAGGGTCTGAAGGCAGCAAATAGTCCAATGCATGCCAACCATTCCCTAAGTTGGTCAACAAGCCACAGCTGAGTAGAAAATAACGTACAGCTGCAAGAGACGGTAAGTTTTCAGCCTCTGATTAGATAATTTGCCTCCTCACAGAGGCAGATGAAACTCAGAAAGCCTATGTAATTTATACGATGTAAAGGGAAAGCTCTTACGACTATGGTAAAGACTGACAGGGAAAGAATAGGATGGAAATATAGAATAGTAATGTTATGCCTGGTTTGTCATACCAAGGCTGAGACTGAATCTAGATATGAACTGTTGTGAAGATGAGTACAAATCCACCTTCCTACATTACTAGAATCTAGGTCTGCACAGTGTAAGTTTACTTTCTTGGGTTAATTTTGAGATGAAGGTAAATATAAAGGAGAAAAAAAGCTGGAGAAAGGATACAGGAGCAGTTAGATCAACTTGATCTCTAGTTAATGATGGAGCTGGTTAGTTCTCCGTGTTCTCTGGCAGGCAAGGTTCTTTGGTTAAATGTGGTATCTTTTTATTAGACCAACTAAATAGTTGGAAAAATTGTTGCAAGCTTTCAGGCACAAACAGCCTTCTTCAGGCATAGGCATAGGGAGAGTCTGCTGTTGTTTTGTGCTATCCTGGATGGAATAGAAGCCAATATGCAAAATGTAGGTCTGTAAAAAGGCAAATGCATGGCAGTGAGGATCACAGGCCATGGGAGACGATAGGTGTGAAACAGGTAGATGTGGGGAGAGGGGGAAATGTTGACCTGGTGATAGAATGTAGCAGGTAAAATGTAGAGATTACCTGGGATTGTGGGATGACAGGCAGGTTATAAAATGCCATAAATACAATGTCTATATTTAGTCCATGATTTTTTGTATCCAGTAGATTAATGAAATGAAGATCTTAGGCTTGTCTACAAAAGATGTTTCCTAAGTTCCCTTTAAGGATTAGAACTGAGAGACTGGAGAGAGAGTGGTTGTCTTTTGAGAAATGTGCCCCCACAGGTAATTGGGTATTTTTGCCTTTAATAGATTTTTGGTGTGTGTTCATTCTGGTATGCAGTTGGGTTTTTTTCTCCTACATATTTTCCATCAAAGCATTTAGTGCACAGATGAGATGTATTACATTTCTGGAGGTGCAGATGTAAGATCCAGGAATGCTGATGGCTCTGTTGTGGGGTGCACTAATTGTGGGGGTGGTGGAGATATGTTGGTAGGTTTTACATTTCTTGTCCCGGCATGATCTGGATCCATTTTGTGTGCTTTGGGCAATACGTTTTGGGCACAATTATCTTTGGTATAGAGTAGTGATGCACAACCTCTGGCTTGTGCATTGAATCTGGCCTGTGGGGCTCTACACAGGTCTAGAAATTTAGCAGTGGGGCAATGGGCTGCCTCAGTTCCCAAAACACCAAATTTCCAAACCCATTATGAAGCCCCACAGGTCAGATGACTGTACTTTGTTTTCTGGGAATCCATCCAGAGAGAAATTGTCTCAAGTCTGGATACAGGCTGGAAATACTCCTGTTGACCTTATTTGCTTTCTTTTTTTAAAGAAAAGTCATTTAAGCCATACAGTTATGCCCAAATAAAACCTGGTTAGCTTAAGAATAATCTTTTTGTTTAATTCTAACAGAAACTATTCCAGAAGTATTAACATCCTTAGGGAAGTTCATCAGCTGGCATAAGCTAGCTTTATTGACTTCAAGCAATGTGGCATGCCATGCTAAGCTGCACACACCAAGTTAAGAATGTAGATTTTCATTCACACAAGTCTGTGTTGTGTGTGTGTGTGTGCGCGCGTGGCTTTTTGGGGGGGGCGGTTGTTGTTTTTTTGTTGAGCAAAAAGGTTTTAACTGACACTTTCTGTGCTCTGGGATCAACATGGGAAACAACCTGAGAGAGAGAAAAGATTAAACAGCTTTGAGCTTTCGATCTATAGAGAGTGGGTAACCTGAAAGTTTCCTTTTCCTAGGAGGTACAGTATGATTGGTAAGAACAGGTATTGCTATTTTATTTGCAGTGTGTACTTTCTGGTCATAACTTTCCTACTTCACTTACTGGTACAAAAACTTAACTCTGAAAATGCCTGCTGGCCTTTAGAACTGTTCAGTGCAGGGCTTATCTCACTTCATGCATGGTGAGCGCTCACATTAACTTCAGTGGAGATAATCACAGTACACACAGAAAATCAGACATCAAAACTTTTTCAAGATCAAAGCACACTACCAACTGATTTGGTACAGAGACATACCATAACATGAAATTCAGAGCCACATAGACTCGGGACAGAAGCTGCACATAACCTGGTATAAGTGATCAGAAACCGTTCAAATCTGTAACACAACAGAAGTTCAGCACACACAAACCATGCTCAAAATGGCTGAAACCAGTTTAAGATAAACCTGTATGGATGTAATATCAGACTTAGCTGATTTGGGTTAAATTGGATTGATGAACTTCTGTCCCGGATCCCCTCTAGATTAATTTAACTCACAGTCCCCCAGAATCCCAGGGTGCTTTGTACCTCCCCCACAAATCCCCCTTGCAGGGTGTGCAGGCTAGCCTTGGCCCAAGCTGTCTGCTCCACCCAAGCATGGAGGCATGTTCTAGCGTCCCCTGGCTTTTAGCCTGGGTGACTGCAGACGTGTGGCTGCATTTCTAGAATCACAAGTGAACGTCTGTTCACTTGCTTGTTGGTTCAATCTACCCAGCTTAGACTAACCGGCAAAGACTGAATTGATTCAGCCTTGGGTTTTTTGACCATCTGTACTTAGCCACAAAGTCCTTTTGACCAGTTACTACACTGTACAACATTTAGCTTTATAGCTTCACAACAATTGGAGAATGAGAGCTTTCCTCACATCTCTGTTCACAACATTCATCTGGCTGGCAGGATTCCTTCCCTGGTGGTGTCAGATGGCAAGCAAGGAGGTGTGGAAATCTCTCTTGAAGATTTCATTGCTGAACAACAAGAAAGATTTCTCCCCGCCCCCGCTTGCCATCTGACACCACCAGGGAAGGAATCCTGCCTGATCTGCACAACAAAGAGCACCTCACAAAGATGCTGCCATGGACCCAGAGGGACAGATCTTCATCTTCAGCTTCCTCTGTGCAAAAATGAACTTTATTTCCTACCTATGGGGACTTTTTACCATCTTTAATTTTCCCTGAGCCTGACGAAGGGCATGTGAGCACAAAAGCTTGCAGAAAAAGACAATTTTTGTGATTTTATAAGTTAATATTGTTACCTGCTTTACAGTAGCATTTAGAAACCGCAGCCAGGTGTTGTGGCTTTGTTATGCTAAAGTAAGGGCCTTTTAAGTAAAGCAGCTCATAGAGCTACTGCGGTTAAAGTATGCCAATTTCTGTAGCCAACCATATATTAGAGAGTGATATGGTTAATAGAGCATCTGGCTGTCTTTGACTCTCCAGCCCAAAAGACCAGGTATCCAGTAAAAGATAAGTACAAATCAAGAGCAGGGTTGAATGATTGCTCTAGAGTTGCAGCAAGATGCATAGCCGCTGTGTCTCCTATTATGGCAAGAGCTGAACATATATTTACTGAAAACAAACTAACCCTCTGTATCTGCTCTCAAAAAGGTTTTGACAGTAATCAAGCGATTGTAATTTCTTTCCAAAATTCTGCCACTTCATAACACAGGAAGTCCTAGAGTAAAAATGTAATTAGATAAGCAGCATATTTTTCCTTAACATGCCTCCTTATGGCGTATTATTGCTGCATGTAAACAGCAGTTCTTAAATAGCAGAACTTAGACGTAGCAGATTTTTGTCATGGCATCAACTGAATGCAAGAAGCTCAGAGAGGAATCCTACAGACATTTAGGGAGTTAACTGCTCTCCTTATCCATCCTTTTGGCAGCCAAAAGGATTACTTGTCTAAATAATATCACATGTGTGCATTTCCAAGCTTCTGTCCTTAGAAGGAACTCAAATTAACTTAAGTTTCATGGTAAAACTCATGCTGCATAATTAAATAAGGTCTCAAAGGGGGGGACCCTTATGGATGTATTCATGAATGTTTACATAGTAAAGCTTTGAGTTTGTAAGCTCAGTATATTCTGCCACTTACCAATGTCCTCATTCCCCTTCTCAGCACATTTTTATCTTTTTGTCCTCTTTCTATAATACTGGCCAGCCAAAATGGGTTGTGGGGTTGTCTACAAAAAGAGTTGCACTAGTCTAACTTAAGGGCTAGAGACAAAAATTAGATATAACTCATAAGTGATCCAAAACCAGTTGAATTTTTGTAACGCAACAGAAATTCTGTGCACAGCAACTGCTTTCAAAATGGCCAAAACCAGTTTAAGGTAATCCTGAATAGATGTAGTATCAGACTTAACTAATTTAGGTTAAATAGGTATATTGAATTCTGTCTTGGATCCACTCCAGATACAAGTTAACTCAGTGTCCCTCAGCACCCCAGGATGCTTTGCACCTTCCCCACAAACCACTTCTTGCAGGATGGGATAGCCTTGGCCCAAGCTGTCTGTTCCAGCAGAGCAGGGAGCCGTGCTCAAGGGTCCCCAGGCCTTCTGGCCTGGGCGGCTGCAGGCATCTGGCTGCATTCAAGGAATTGCAAGTAAAAGTCTTTTCACTGCTTATTTGTTCAGTCCATGGACCAAAAATGAAACCTTTTAAACTTTTCTGAACAATGTCATTTTAATTAAAAAAAAAAAAAAAAA